>NC_079421.1:5220818-5315818 GCF_026213295.1 Gadus chalcogrammus | reverse complement strand
CAAATTGTGTACTTACACAAATTACTGATTACTCTAACAGTTAACTACATGCTAACTAACGGCTACAGAGTAACTACATTCTAACTAACAGCTACTGAGTAAGCCAGAAATGCTAAAGCTAAAATCCTGCTAGGTTCATCTTGATAACTTGTGTGTAGTTACTCTTTAAACATTCTGAAACTAACAACTAACAAACAGCTATAACTTCACATGCATTTAAAAAAAAAAATGAACTAAATAATTTAATTGCCGATGCAAGAAAATAAGTAAAGACTTTTCTGAAATTACTGAAATGAAACCAATATAGTACAGCAATGAGCCATTCTTTTGTTTTTAGTTTTCATACTTGTTTTCAATGCTACACCCCACCGCTTTTTCTTGCACTTATTCCTTCATTCGGCAGAACATTTTGTACAAAGACGCATTAATGACAATCTGTTCTCCAACAAAAAACATCTTAAATGTTGGGTCCTTGTTTTGTTTATAACTCGTGTTCTGTTGTGTGTTTCTTAGCAACGGGTTGCTAAAAGGCCCAGGGGCAAGGCTGATGGTGCCGTGAGTGAAGCTCAACAAAGGAAGTATGTCCTATCACTTTCAAATCGAATTAAGACTTTGCATTATTCTCGTAATTTTTGCAATCACAGCACGTTATTCCTTATCCTTTTCTCAGATGTCTTCTTACGAAATTCCGATCTTTCCTCCATAACCACATCTAACACCTTGGGCTCCTCCCAGTCCCAGTTATTGACTAGAGTTGACCATGAAGGACAAGGTGTTGTGAGCACCTTTAATGATAACTAGACGTAGTATTCTGATTACAGCAGCAGAGACGGTGGTAGTGTAGCTGTGCTGGCTGACTCAGGGGCTGCCGGGTCGTAGCTGTGGTACCGTCTGTGTCAATACCGTCTGTCACCGTGCTGGTGACTCAGGGGCTGCACAAACCCGCCTGCCGTTACTCATGTGCCGCTGTGCTCTGGTCTCGCCCGTCTCACTACAGACAGGCGCACGCCCACGGAGAGGAATTTGACGCCTACATACAGAACGTAAAGGCCCAGTCGGAGGCCTTCAGAAGCAGCAGTGAGTCAGCCATGAAGGCCTTACGCACACTGTATTTATTATGAATTATTACTTTAGGTAATTATATGCCTATTTGTATACATTCAATTATTACGTACAAAGAGAAAGATCATTCTGGCTTGACGGGTGTTTTTGTTCTTGTAGTAAATGGTAAATGGACTGCATTTATACAGCGCTTTTATACCCAGTGGCCACTCAAAGTGCTCTACAATACTGCCCAACATTCACACACCTCCCCGTGCGTTCTCTGGTCAGGGCTGTCGTCGGAGACCAACGTGGTGACGCCCAACACAGAGAGCAGCTGGGACTTCAACACCAAGACGCGCTCCACCAACGACGACGGGACATCGCTGGACCTGGAGTGGGAGGATGAGGAAGGTGTGTTGGTTTACCTGCCATGCAAAGCTGTGTGTGTGTGTGGAGAGGGAGGGAGAGAGGGGGGGAGAGAGGGGGAGAGAGAGGGGGAGGGAGAGAGAGAGAGAGAGAGAGAGAGAGAGAGAGAGAGAGAGAGAGAGAGAGAGAGAGAGAGAGAGAGAGAGAGAGAGAGAGAGAGAGAGAGAGAGAGAGAGAGAGAGAGAGAGAGAGAGAGAGAGAGAGAGAGAGAGAGAGAGAGAGAGAGAGAGAGAATAAATCGTAAAAAAAGGCTGACGACCTTTCCTTGACCTTTTGCAGGGATGAACCGCTCCATCCCGGCGTGGGAGCGGTCCCGGACCGAGGAGGACATCCTGCGGGCGGCCCTCCGCCCGGGGGCCCGCCCGGCCCACAGCGGGCCCCCGTCGGCCTCGGAGGACTCCACGGGGCTGGAGTGGGAGAACGACTTTGTGAGTGGCGCGCACGCCGACGACAACGAGGACTCTGAGTTCGAGGGCTTCGTCAACCCTGTTCTGGACACGCCCACTGAGAGCGACGGAAGCATCCGATTGGACGGCCAGGGCAGATAGTGTCCGGCCCGGCCCCCCCGTCCAGAAGTGCATTCCATGCGGGGCCCTCTGGGCGTCGAGGAGGGGGCCCCCACCAGCTTCTTTTGCCTGGAGCAATCAGATCCTGATTTCTCCGCGGTTTAAATGCTCATTTTCTGTCTTGTGTACGTGTGGAACACAAACAGAGAAGGTCTGTGAGGCTCGAGCGTCATACACCTAGTTTCAGTGCCTTTACTTTGCTTCATTGTTCTACCTTTTCATGTGTTGCAACATAACATGTTCAATAACCATCGGAGGGAACACTAAAGTAAAGGACAAAGAGCATGACTGCTTTGAGGTATCAAATCAGTCTTCTATCCTCAGCGATTGCTTTGGTTTAATTTCAATACTTTTCCATGAAGTGCAAAACCTTACTCTATTTAATCAAAGATTATCCAGACATCCACATTTTCTAACGCTGTGATCTTTCCCACAAATCTTCCTTTGTACATTTCCACATTGCGTCCTTATTATCAGCTACCAAAAAAGTTAAGGGATTTCGGGGACCACATTTTGCTTGTCAACTTTTATCATGCATTGTTACGGTTAAATGCGTTGTGTAGAATGAATTGTTTTAATAGACGTGTCCAGATTGCTCTGCGTGCTTTCCTCTGGGCCTCCTTCTCAGTCACCTAGCAGGCTCTAAGGTAATCGATGACTGGGATTACCTTAGCTGACTGTAAACCTGGTCCTCTGAGCCTGTGTGAGGCTGGACTGTGGAAGAGGGTCGGGACCAACCTAAACATCCCATATTTACATGTTTTTAAACATTTAAATAGAACCTCAAAGGGTCACTTTGTTTCGTCATGTGATTCAAGTTAGTTTGGATCACAATAAGGAAACGTGATGATTGATTGGCGATGTGGAACTGTCTCCATGTCTCCCTATCCAAAGTGTCCGGGGTAGATCTTCCATACTTAATTCCATTAAACATCTATACTGTAATACTTCTCTGTTCTGTAATGTTGCTACAGAGTGTTTGAATACAGCATACCATGTTTACTAGTGAACGATTGCACTATAGCTATATCTATATAGTATATCCAGATAGTAGGGAGCGAAATCCTTTATTTGAATAGGAATAGTTCATGTCTTGCATTTATTTCCACATTGTTTATCATGACGTTGCTATGATGCAGACATTTTCCAGCAGTGGGGATGAACCACCAAGCGACCCCAGACTTTACACTGGACCTGCTAAAATGGGTTCGGCGGACAAAATAAATGTACAACCATTTATTTTCTTAATATTTAATAGTATTATTATTTCTGAGGTACGTTTGATTGTATTCATATCTGATCATACGGATGGATTTTCTATTTGGTTTTATTCCTGGACATTCTAGCTGATACCTCCATTGAGCCTCTGTGAGAAGTGTAGAGTTGGGAGATATCAATCTGCTGCTACAGAGCGATTCATGCGCATTTCACCTTCGCCTTTCTAGCCCAGCTTAACAGCAGGATACAAAGTCATCGTTGGACATTTCATCAAGTGTGATTTACATCTGGGCTATAACTTGGTTATTGTGTATCATAATGTGAGAGTGAGATGTTTATGTGGGGGAATATATTATTTTTAAGTTTAAGTGAATGATTTAAAGGTGTTAAGGCCTCATTCCTCACAATATCCAGATCAATTTAAATTGTATTTAAAAGCTTTGGTTATCTTTGTTAACCATGTGATTACCAGCTACAAAGTTAATTTAAAGTCGATGATTTAACATTGGGATTGCACAAACACTAACGCGGGTAGATCAGGTGCATGTCTTAGCTTTTCATTTGCTCTTTTACAGGACCACCCTTTCTCTTCTAATGCAAGTGACCTGACGAGATTGAATTGTGCTCCCTTTTGTAGTGAATTGCCTGGTTTTCAGGCAGGCAACAGTTAGTCACTATTTAATAGCATGTTTGTAAAGATGGTGTGTACTCTGTATTTTATCATTATGAAACACATTCACTTCTTTTGACAGGTTTGACCTTTTGGTTCTTATAGTTTTTCTGTATGCAAGAATGTACTTTGTATTCCTTGTCACACTTAGCGTTAGAACACAATGCTGACCGTAAATCACAATAAATTAAGGTGTTATTGGAATTAGGCTTTTAATGCAATAGACTAGGGATGTGCATGATGGGAATGCAATAGCACCCAGATAGTTTTTATTTTCTTTCATAAGTCAGTCAACCGAACAATGAGTTGTTATTGACCGTACTCTCATTACCTAATGTTGGCATGGATTATTGTTCTTATACGTAATGGCGTTTAGATGTAGATTAGACTTATAAATTCATATATCAGGAGTCTATAAAATACAAAGCTCTAGTCTGCAGTCCTGGGCAATAGTCTTATGCAACCATAGCATTCGTTTGAGGTATGAGGGCTTTTAAAATGTTTCTGAAGGTACATCCCTCAGCTATTCATAATCAATAATCAAGTGGAATGGAGGCACGTTGTGTCATTTTAATAGTCCAAATATCTCATGATATTGTCGCGGTGTATATTGTAAGGTTAACATAGACACAACATGAACTATTATGCAGCCAGACTGTACACATTAGACGGTCGGTTTGTATTGAGCAAACCGCAGCAGCAGGCTTAAGGCCCTTCATCTTGGGTTTCGCCTCACATTGGATGCTTCCGCACAACCTGATTTAAAAAGCCCTTGCAGCGGTCCAGGAGATGTGACTGAGACGTGTCCAAACCATTGTGGTAGATGAATGGCAGCATGATGGGATCCTACTGCTGGATGTCTGACCAGGCGTGTCTACAACAGAGGGCCTGACAGAAGCCTCGGGCTCAACACAAACTATTAGGTTTCTGAAGATTTTGAAAACATAATGTAATGTTATTTCTTTAGTGTTAGTTCTGAGTCTGTTGGATACATTTTTGTGTTTTTCTTCAAATCCACCGCTTGGGGAAAGGGAGTTTTGATCGCACCTTATCGAATTTCTCTCTTTTTTTAATAGTTTTATCAGCAAGTTTGGCATACAAGCTATGGGTTTAAAGTTATGTAAAAAATTAAAATAAGCATTATATAAAGTGAAACTGGAGATCTCTTGCTGTCTTTATCTGTTTATGTAGTCAGTATTAAGGGGTATGGGCATACTGCCTCTTATATTTATGGAATGGTATTACGATGAGGTTGATTATTGCAATCAATCTAAACTGTTTTTAATTGTTATAAAGTTAATTATTATGTGGTAACTTCGTACAATAAAAACGAGAGTCTGCCGGTCATTCAAAACATGTTTAGGTTTCCTACTAGTGGTGGAATTTATGACTTGCAGACTGTGTTTTCACATGGAATCGGAAGATTGATAGGAGACACATAGCCGAAATCTTTTCCACTGATTTGGTTAAGGATGTCTACAGCCGGTTCGGAAACCAATGCCGTGATTGATGTTTCAATGACTGAGGATTTTCTTGACATCTGCCTAACAATATAGCGCTGCAGCGCTCCAGACAGAGCGGAGCCGCGGACGGGGAGACGCTCCCGTGGCGCAGCACGACCACCATGGAAATACCCAAATGATATCCTTTAATATTACTAGGTTTGTAATTTAATCACGTTGATCTGAGTCGAGCTGCAGAAACACACACACACACACACACACACACACACACACACACACACACACACACACACACACACACACACACACACACACACACACACACACACACACACACACACACACACACACACACACACACACACGTACTTATAATATGCATCTGTGCAGGTGAAAAGTTTAGTACTTTGACAGAAACTTTAATCATAACATACCTTATCAGTTTCTTGTTTTACCAAATTCAAAATGTACTTCTATTATTTTGTATTGGTTGCTCTTTCAAGCAAAAGCAAATTTGGGCCACGAAAGCAAAACTATTGAATAGCACATCAAAGAGAGGTCTAGTTTCTCATGCGTGCGGCGGAAGGATACGCGCTGCTCCGCATCTCCAGTCGGCTGCTCTTCCAGGACATGGCATGGCTCACTGAAGGGGGAGAGCCGGGACACCAGACACGGCTCTTATAAGACAAACTAACCCGGGACAATCATTAACCACATGTGGACTCACTCAGGGTCGTTTGGTGTACATATGACGGTATGTTGTTCAACGTTTTGTGTGTGTTCAAGTTGTAAAAATGCGGATTACTGGTACATCCTCGGGGTCCCAACTCGTCCCTGCGCTGTGCGGGGCTAGCGTTAGCTCTGTTAGCTCCATGGAGCTAGCTGGACCCACCGCTTTTCAGAGCTAACTCTACATGGAGCTAACGCTAGCTCCGTTAGCTCAGCAAAGCGGTCGGAAAAGTTTCTGTGGAATGGAGGAGGAGGAGAAAGGGGGCAAGTTATCCAATGTAGGGTCAAAAAGTTTATTTTTGTACTTGGACGAGAGATAGACGGTGTCTGATAAACGGGTAAGACTGCTAAAGTACTCCTACTAAAAGTTGGTGGAGTGTGGCGGTCTCTGAAGACCGTAGATAATGTTGATATTGGCGTGTTTTAGTAGCTAGGCTAGTTAGCCACCGCTGTGTTTTGCTCTTGGTTTTGGTCTTACTGTTTACCGCGGGGGTCTGGATGACCTTACCGCTATCCTTTTAAGAAAGGGAAACGTTTGATATTTTTGACATTGTACTAGTTATTTTTGACGTTCTCCTTTTTGATTTTGTGAATTGTCACGGATCATCTTCCATGGTCTTGGCGTCCCGGACCCTACTCCCCTCGGGTCAGAGGTGTATGCAATAGTTCTACTGGTTCTAATCGTCAGAGGGGTTTGGGATGGTTCTACTCGTCAGAGGGGTATGGGATGGTTCTACTCGTCAGAGGGGTATGGGATGGTTCTACAGGTCAGAGGGGTATGGGATGGTTCTACAGGTCATAGGGGTATGGGATGATTCTACAGGTCATAGGGGTATGGGATGGTTCTACTGGTCAGAGGGGTATGGGATTGTTCTACTGGTCAGAGGGGTATGGGATGGTTCTTCTGGTCGGATGGGTATGGAATGATGGTTCTACTGGTCAGAGGGGTATGGGATGGGGATGTGCTTCATAAACTTGAGTATTGGCTGATACTGAATATGATTTTGTTTTGGGGATATATATCATTAATTTATTTAACACAGTACTACTATGGATTTGGTATGATTGTTGTATGGTTGGGCTCGGGTTGAACCATTTGTCAAACACAAACCAACACAACAACTGGCATTGTAACTACTAATACTACTTGCTCTTGCTGAAAGGTTCTCTTAGGACGATGGGATTGTATAGTCGGTTCACTTACTGCCAACAAAATGTACAAACTCGTAAGTTGCTTTGGATAAAAGCCTCTTTTATCCCAATGAAAGAAGTCTAATGTAATATTAATGTAAAAGCACAGAGAATGACTTCTTTAGAACTTTCCTTTATTATCTATTTTGTCAGTCAACCTAGATAATTTATTATAAAACTTTGTATACTTGTAGTTTAACGTAAGCATCCATGTTATTCTGACTTGGTAGCTCAAACGCAAGTAGGTTGGGGTGACGCGTTTTCAAACTTCACACCTCCAAACATAATTAATGCAACACAACACTGCACCTGTTTGTGATGTTCTTTTTCTGTGTAATAAATAAGCTAGTCACAGGATCAGAATGGCACATAATTGTGCATACTCGCCAATACCCGGTACTGCATTTTAGGCCGTATCGGAGGCATACTGGTATAGCTATCGGAACATCTCTAATGTTAATGTAAGCCTTAGGCATGTTGAGTTGCCCTCGTTGAACAGTTTGCATACAAGTCCCCTTTACTTGATCATTATTCTTAATGATAAAGACATTTGTTTTTTGGTTGTAGTTGTATAACCAACCTGCCAGAGTTCAAAGTTTATATCTTTCAAAATACATCCTGTCTGTACGGATGTCGTTGTGCTGGGACTTATGGTTTACGTTTCTATTTTGCAATAGGTGTGAATGGCAGATAATCATCTTGGTGTGAATGTTATCTGATAGGGTTCTTTGGATCAGCACTTTGGTTCTGGGTGTGACTAGTGATGCACGGTATATCGATACTGGAACCAGATAAAAACACCATGCCATTTAAACTGGTACAATTCCCATTTTATTAGTAGAGGTACTTTAAGTGTGTGTGTTCATTGCTTTAAATTCACTTTCTGCAGACATTGTGGGCATGTCGTCAGTTATTATTTTCTCATGTGCATGCTAGCTTTCATTTGAAAACCAGAGGCCTTTTTTGCAAGTAACTCTATAAACTGACGGCACGTTGTCTCTGTCTGAATGAAGTGCTCTGCTTACTTAATTCACCGAACATCAGGCAGGTAAACTGATAATTAGCAAAAGACTACAACATTTTACGGTGAAGAAGCATTTGAGAGCAAAACACATGATATTTTCAATGTCCTGCTTTGCCAAATGTGTGCGTGCAGTGCACCGGAGAGTATTCACTCATCATTTTCAAGCTTCCTTCGAAAGTACTCCCGCAGCTTAGCTCTCCACTGCCCCTTGGGTGACTGACATGACTACACCATGGGGTCAAAGCAACCATTTCGATTGTGTAATGCACATTGTGATTGATATTTCTTGCAATTTATAATGAAGAAACTACCATGTGTTAAAAAGTAAAGAATTTGTGTCGAAAACCAAAAACTCAAGGAGAGGGGTAGGGGACATCAGATTACTGCATGGCATGTAAACGCTTGAATGACACTGACCGTGATCTAATTATTTACAATAATCATATCATTCTTGCTATATAAAACATGTTCATGGCCAAAAACACATCTAAATATATAAAGAAACTAAAAAGAAAGCACAAACTAACAAAAAACTTGATGCTCAACCCCCTGATGATCACCCTGCGACTTTTTAGTAGTGCACTATAGCAGGTTGAACACAAACTACTAAACACCGGCTCCTGGGAGGAGCTCTGCGCTCCTGATGTTGTAGGTTTTAGCCATGGTATCGTATCGGTATCGATATTTAGGCAGGTATCGAAGTCCTAACTCTGCTATTGTGTCAACACTGGGTGCAGTTATTGGATTGATTCGACCAAGATTCCCCTCATCACAGCACCCTGCCTGTACTAGGAAATGGAGACTCAATGGGAATCCAGCGCGCCTCCTCCGTGGGCCTGGCCTTTGTTACAAATAAGTGTGTTGAAATTATTGTTAAGAGCGTGTTTTGGAGGACGAGGGGGAAGCGACAGACATTGTTTTGTTTGGAGCTCGCTGTCCTACTTTAGGGAGGCTTCCTCCTGGCTTCCTGCAGAACAATGAGGCGTGAGAGCGGGCTGCCACGCCGACGGGACAGCTGTGCGCTGGAATGGAGGGAAGAGATGGGCCGGCGGAGGAAGCGGCCCTTTGTGGTCACATCCTCCTCGGGGGGCCTGGCCAGCGTCCCCCTCTTCACAGGCGAGCCGCGGCACAGCTGCAGCCGCTCCTGGGAGCAGGATACAGCCGGTCGCCTGTCCCCGCCGCCGCATCTGTCCTGTCCTTTGTCTGGGCCGCTGGTCGACCTGCCCGGGGCGCTGGCTCCAGGCAGACTCCTCCTTTATCTGTCGAGTTTGATTGAATAGAGAGCGTTGTTCGGAGTGGCGTCGACGTCGTGCTACCCGACTTTTACCCAGTTGGTTTTGAGGGAGGGCCTTTCTGTCGCAACGCAAGCTCACCCTGATGGCTGATGAGGCAGCGTTTCTCCAATAGTGCGCCGTTCTAGTGCTGTAATGGTTTGACAATGCTGGCAAAGGATTAAATTCATTCGGATGCTTCATTTCAAACTCAATGCCCGGTAAGGCCAAGGCTAAAAGATTGCATGAGTTGGACTTTCCGTATGCATGACTGTTTTATGATTGGTAAAATACAATCGTGTCTTAACTGAGTCACCCTCTCGCAGACACTATGTTACAACCATGGGAAACGGGCTGTTATTCTTTACTAGACTTTATTGGTCACAAACATCACACGTGTGAGGCCAATCATGGCAACGTTGTCTTTATCAATCTGTTTGAATGCTTTTCCTCTCATGTCGTCATTCTACAGGAAACACATGGACTAGAGCACTGAGAGAGGAGGGCACCGTTGGTCCAATCAGAACAGAGGGACAGCAGGAGAGTCGAGGAGAAGTTGCATGAGGACGCATCCTTACTTTTTCCTTTATTTTTATTTTTTTGTCCTCTCGCCGAGGGTATTGTGTTTAGTAGGACACACCCCGGCCCTCTGAAGCTCATCCCTCTGCGTCCCAAATTGCCCTCCCCCCTCCTCCCGCACACACACTCCCCTCCCTGTGCAGGCTGGTACCCGGCCCTCCAGCCTGCTGCGGGCCCTTCCTGAGCGGCGGCAGCTGCGTCCTGCTTGCTGCCTCCCGTCCCTCCCCGGGCTTCCTGGCCTTGGTCAGACCAGAGGCTAGAGACCCTGCTACGTTACCCCATGCCCCGCCCCCCCCCCGGACCCACCCACCTGGCCCGTCGTCTCCGCGGGGCCCTCTGATACACGCACGCACATTTCCCCGAATCGACTGCTGAAGGCTCTCTGACTGTAGTCTGACGGGCGTCACCTTGGTGCTACATACCTGGACCCGCCACAAGGCCGCATCAATCGGGCCCGCTAGCCCGGTCTCCCCGCTGCCCCACCCGCCCCGCACCACCCGCCCCCCTGGAGCCCGCCGGCATGACCACGATGTCCAGCCTGTTCTCCTTCACCAGCCCGGCAGTCAAACGGCTGCTGGGCTGGAAGCAGGGCGACGAGGAGGAGAAGTGGGCCGAGAAGGCGGTGGACGCGCTGGTGAAGAAGCTGAAGAAGAAGAAGGGCGCCATGGAGGACCTGGAGAAGGCCCTGAGCAGCCCCGGGCAGCCCAGCAAGTGTGTCACCATCCCGCGCTCGCTGGACGGCCGGCTTCAGGTGTCCCACCGGAAGGGGCTCCCCCACGTCATCTACTGCCGTGTGTGGCGCTGGCCCGACCTGCAGTCCCACCACGAGCTCAAGCCGCTGGAGGTGTGCGAGTTCCCGTTTGGCTCCAAACAGAAGGAGGTCTGCATCAACCCCTACCACTACAAGAGGGTGGAGAGTCCTGGTAGGTCATGACACGCTGTGTAGAATGAAGGCTCTGACATTGGCTAGAGTCAGGATGTTGTTTGTGGATGACTGACACACACACACACACACACACACACACACACACACACACACACACACACACACACACACACACACACACACACACACACACACACACACACACACACAGGTTGCTTGTCTTTTTTATTTTGTTCTATCTTTGAACATGACCCAGATTCTCTTCAGAAAGTAGTGAAGGTTTTGTTTTTTGTGACAGTCCTTAGCTTTGTGTAGGAAGTATAGTATGAAGCAAGCGTTGAATACTTTGCGTCTTGATAATATCGCCGTCTCTTTAGGGGTTCTTATTAAATCAATTTAACACGGGCAAGAACGCCTACAGTAAACGTTTGGTTAATGAGGAACGCACTTTAATCCATAATTGTCCTCGTTATTTTATTATCTCTGGTTGCGCTCTCTCAGAGAGCGGCCGTAGAGTGGGTCTGCCTGCAGCTCAGGGCTGCAGCCGGGGCACTGTAAAGAGATTCTCAATCGCACCGCTCCATTCCAGCCGACCCCGGGCACATCGCAGGAAATCAATACAACTCGCTTGTCTTTTTCTTTTTTTCTGTTCTTATTGGATTATATGGCTCGGGCACTTCAGCTGGGGTGTGGCCGCTTAAAGAGGCTTTCTAAATGTCTATTTCCACTCTTCCGCTTTTTCCCGCCAATGCTGCCATCACCAGCTCCCTATCTCTCCCTTGCTCACACCATCCACCACAGACGATACTATGTGACTTTAGCTCCAGCAATGCTAGCTAAAGCACCCCTGATGTTGGCTGTGGCTATTGTCTGTTGACGCCATCGCACCCGGGTGTTGCTGGCTCGCTACTGACCAGTTGGGCAGGGAGACATTTCAACAAACTGAAGTTTGTCACTGGCTGGTTATGGCAGTGTGGCCTTGGATGATGACGTGCAATGTCTCTGATAAGCTTGGTGATGGCCTACTCTGCCTCACGTCTCCAACTAGATAAGTATTCAGCGAGGCCTTTGCAGCCTGGAAGGAATTTAATCATGGCTGTGTCATGTGCAAGTAAATGTTGTTGCATTTTTTTTTACATGAAAAATGAACCGTCTAGTCATATTTTGCGCAAAGAAATAGTATCAATGTTATAAATAGTATAATAAAGTTATGGATCACAGGAAAATGGGCCAAAAGCAACAATATTTTTCCTTCCGAGCATAATTATCTGACCAACCAACAGATATGTGCCATTTTTCTTTTCTCCAAAAACACATTTCAACCAGTGGCTGTCCTGCTGCTCTGCTCAGCAGATTAATCACTGTGATGTCTAACAGCTTTATTAAATAACGCCAGGGCAACAGAAGTAAACAAACCTGTGTGTGTGTGTGTGTGTGTGTGTGTGTGTGTGTGTGTGTGTGTGTGTGTGTGTGTGTGTGTGTGTGTGTGTGTGTGTGTGTGTGTGTGTGTGTGTGTGTGTGTGTGTGTGTGTGTGTGTGTGTGTGTGTGTGTGTGTGTGTGTGTGGGGGGGGGGGGGGGGGGGGGGGGGGGTTTGCTCCACACACTCAAATGTTCTTGACGCTGTATGAAAAGAGATACTTTGGAAGAACATGAGGAATTGGTATTCATATTTTCTATTCTCTATGGCGTTGATAGACCAAAATGATGAGTCGAACAAAACCTGTTCTTAAAATAATAAAGTCGCAGCCACAGTCTCCACATGTTCAGGCACTCTGCCGCTGGCCCGCCCCCACCTGATGATGGATGATGCGTTACTCAGTCGTCTTGTTTCTGTTTCCCCCCCAGTGCTTCCCCCGGTGCTGGTGCCGCGCCACAGCGAGTTCAACCCGCAGCACAGCCTCCTGGTGCAGTTCCGCAACCTCACCCACAACGAGCCGCACATGCCCCTGAACGCCACCTTCCCAGAGTCCTTCCAGCAGCCGCACAGCGCCGGCAGCAGCGGCGGGGGAGGGGGGTCCTTCCCCGTCTCCCCCAACTCCCCCTACCCGTCGTCTCCGGCCGGCAGCGGAACCTACCCCAACTCCCCCGCCAGCTCGGGCCCTTCCAGTCCATTCCAGCTGCCTGGTATGCAGCACACACGCGCCAACGCACGCATGCATACACACGCACGCACGCATGCATACACGCGCACATGCACACAAGCGCGCACACCAGACGCACACGCACACACACACAGATGCAGGCACACGGATGCAGTGTGCGTCAAGGCTGGGTCAAGGCGTTAAGATGCTGATGATCCCGCAGGAGGTCAGGGTGGGACCCTTTCCTCCGGCGGGAGGTTAGGATCCAGCTCCTAACTTAGATTCAGTAGCAGCTGGGGTTTGGTTCTCGACGCTACAAAAACCTTGTAACTTGTTGAGGATGAGCCAACCTTTAAATTTTCTCCAAACACAAGCCCAATACTAAGTACATGTATGTTTTTATTTATTCAACCCATTTCTTTGTAATGTTTCATGAATCAAAAGGTTCAAAGAAATTCCATTACAAAACTAATCCTACTTATTTGCTTGACTAAAAACGTGCTGTATTTTATCAGGGAGTTTGGGTGTAGAAATGTTTCCCACAACAAAACGTTGGAGAAGGAGGCAAGCCATGCCGTGGTGCTGCACCCTCCATTTTTAAAAGTAGAAGCAATGTTGATTTAAATTCTAAGTCAATCATGAGTTAATTTTTTTTAAATCCTGTTCATTATAAAACTGAAGTAAACCGAATAGACGGGCTGTTGTAGCTAATATTTGATTGTTGGAAACGGGGATAGCAGAAAAGAGCACGGTGTTGGGAATGAACGTAAACAAAGCCACTCCCTCCCTACCAAGGGTCTATGCCATTTTGAAGGGTTGACTTCACTCACCTGTGGGGGCGCTATAACAACGCTGGTATTGCACACGATAGATCCCTAAGCGAATCAGAAGAGATGCTCGCTGGGTCAGAATACAGGCGGGAGCGGTCTAAAAGTTAGTTCCATACAAGCACAGTCAACTCAATATTCTAACATTTCACTCACTGATCGCTGATGGTTGCCTTTGACGTATCTAACAATATGTGTGCAATATTTAGCCTTCTATTTTTGGTTGCAGTTTTCGGTACATAAGTTGGAGCCCTCTAGATTATTAGAAAAAAATACTAAATTGTGCTTCAAAGCTTTCCCCAATTTATAAAATGCTGGTTCATTTATATTGGGGAAAAACACAAAATTTGGAGCTGACCAGGGATTTACCATGACCTCAGAGGACATCTTTACGGCCTGGTTTGATGAGCAACAAATGACTAAGGATGGCTTATATGGCCTTGTTTGACCAGCGAACCAGATGGCTCCCTCTTAAGTGCTCAAACTAAATTAACCATTAACACTTGTGATGCTGAGTGTGTGGGGGCATTGTTGTATTCTGCTGGGGGCCAGATCTGCTGATGCGGCCCTCTTCCGTCATCAGGCAGAGAGAAGCTGTGCTTTAATGGCATCAGCTCACAGTTCCAGTGGGGCTTCATTTGTGTAGAGTTGCCTCTGCCACTGATGAGCATTCGGATCCATTTAGCGCCGTTCATTTGTCCAAACAACTGCTTCTTCCCGTGGGAGCTTTGAAAAATCTCTAGTTACACTTCTGCCGGGAACGGTTGCTTCAGCAAGTGACGGATGAGTTAAATCTGACACCATATCCGGAGGGGAAAGTGGGGTGTGTGTGTGTGTGTGTGTGTGTGTTCGAGATTGAAGGCTACCATATGCCCGCAGCAACAACTGTCTCCTCTAAGTGTGCGATGCGTGTGTTTCAGCCGACACCCCGCCCCCAGCCTACATGCCTCCTGATGAGCAGATGGGCCCAGACAGCCAGTCCATGGAGACCAGCAGCACCACCACCGTGGTGCCTCTGAACATGCCCAGAGGAGGTGAGAGACCCGAGGCCCACCTCCCCAACGGCACACCCTTATCGTGCTATGGTGGACGTCGGTCCTGCTGAGAGAACAAAACGCTGCATTTGGATAAGAACGTTAGACGCCAAAATCTTTTAAGGTTTTGTAAATGCAAGCATTTTAGGTTGTATTATTTGTAGTGCTGTCAAGCGATTCAAATATTTAATCGCATTAATGTCATAGTTGACTCACGATTAATCGCAAATGTTTTTTCTATGCTAAATATCCCTTGATTTCTTTGTCCTATACATTTTTCTCATTTTTATGCTCTTATCAACATGGAGAAGTGCATCGGCTTGCCTTGTGCAAATGTTTTTTTATTGATAACAACATTGGCATATACTGATCAAAACAGGACACTACAAAAAAAGAGCCTATAGTGCAATTAAACGATAAACATACAAACATACTGCCTTGAACATAGCAGTCAGGCTACTGCTTCTTTGTTTTGAGCCAAAGAAAAAAAATAAAATAAAAAAAATAAAAAAATAAATAAAAATAAAGAATTGCGTTAATCGTGTGATAAAAAAAATTAACGCCGTTAAAATTGGTTTGTGTTAACGCCGCTAATAACGCGTTTAACTGAGAGCACTAATAATTTGATATATTACTTTTCCCACTAGCGCTTGGATAGTCTGTGGGTGAGTTCCAAATAACAGGTCAGATCTCTCTTGTGAGATGAGGCCAGACTAAACGGTACAGCTGTGTTCGGCTCCATCAGCACTTGGTCCAAGGGGGCTAGAGACTCATCTGGAAGGTCCCGATTCAGTGGGTCTGGTGTGGCTGTTCTATAATCCGGACATGCGGCCTGTCTGGCGACCTCTTGACTTGACTCCGCATCAGATACAAAGCGCATAACTTATAAAGCCTAAACATCTTGGAACAGTTGCTGTGGTGCTTTTGTGGTTTTGTTTGGCATTTTTACAAGCATTCCCGTCTTGTGTTTGACGGTCCAGAATGCCGTGGCGGCGCTCCGTGGAGCTCGGCCTGGACTGAGCCCCTCCCTGTGGAGCCTTGTAATGGGAGCCACGCCGTCAGCCGGCAGTTGCTCATCTTCTGGTCTGGGCTCTTATCAGAGCAAGATTAAATTGATTCGTAACGGGTAGATAGTCGACATGTGTCTCTTCATGTTCTGCCGTTCTGTGGGACTCTACATCTGCCTCCGATGCCTGCACGCCAAAGACTTGTTGAATCATTTCAAGAAGGGATGAAGGAAAGCAATATCCTCACCTCACCTCTGAGGTGAGGTGAGGATAAACTAGTTTAAACAAGTGATTTGTAATTAGTGCCGGTCTTAATCCAGTGCCAACTGCTTGTCTGCAATTTGTTAATGGTTCTACCATCGTATACCTGATTAGCATAATGTACCATGACCCTAGAATGACCCTAGAACTTCAGTTTAGCCCAAAAAGAAATAGATTTGTGCATCAAAACAACATGCGTGTTTGTACTGTATTCTGATGCAACGTCTTGTGTTAGTGGCTCTTCCAAAGCAGCTTAGTACGGAGCCAGATGGGTGATGACAGTCAGACTTGTATATAGCTTTTACAGACATTATAAATGCAAACGTTTTAAGATCTTTGCCATGACGAATGGATGAATCATCATTCCGATGTTGCTCTTCCCTCTGGGGATCAACCTTTTCCTTGAGCTCTGAGCCCCGTCGGTTGCACAATAATGGAGCAGTATATTACTGCATTAGCAGTTAGGCTTCAGCATCGGTAAAGGTGATGTCGATGATCTGACCAATCACCACCATCAGACATAAGTTTGATTATGAGGTCATGCAGTGGCTTGATATGTATATGTCTTGTGTACCAATAAACATCTGATCTTGTCAGGAAGCGCGAGGCGATCCGCCACACAGACTTTTGGAACTCAGCCGATATGCGTTCTGTGAAACTACTGCTATCCCAAGGAACCAAGATTAGCTGGCCATAGGGCCAACCCTGCACTACCACCATACCATGTTAGAAATGTGACAGCTAGGTGGCTGGGTTGGAGTGGTTAAAACCAGGTGTTGGAGCATAAGGATATTATTGAGACGGGGATACTGACAATTTACTAATTTCGAACAAAAGATCAATAAAGTCAGGCTCACACTCTGCTCCTCTCCGACCACTCCCCAGACGTACAGCCGGTGGAGTACGAGGAACCCAGCCACTGGTGCTCCATCGTCTACTACGAGCTCAACAACCGCGTGGGCGAGGCCTACCACGCCTCCTCCACCAGCGTGCTGGTGGACGGCTTCACCGACCCCTCGAACAACAAGAACCGCTTCTGCCTCGGCCTGTTGTCCAACGTCAACCGCAACTCCACCATCGAGAACACCCGCCGGCACATCGGCAAAGGTAGCGCCCGCTCCATAGACCCGACGTGTGCATCGACGGCCCCTCGGGTGTGCCGCCGTTGTTGATGCTGTAGCCTCTCCTTGTGCCCCGCTCCAGGTGTGCACCTGTACTACGTCGGGGGAGAGGTGTACGCCGAGTGCCTCAGCGACACCAGCATCTTCGTCCAGAGCCGCAACTGCAACTACCACCACGGCTTCCACACCACCACCGTGTGCAAGATCCCCAGCGGCTGCAGCCTCAAGATCTTCAACAACCAGGAGTTCGCCCAGCTGCTGGCCCAGTCGGTCAACCACGGCTTCGAGGCCGTCTATGAGCTCACCAAGATGTGCACCATCCGGATGAGCTTCGTCAAGGTGCCTTTGAATTCGTCATGCTGCATGATGATGTGCGAGGATGGGCATACTCGACACACAGATAGTGTGTCAAGTAATCAGTCACCCACACGCGTGTGTCTTGTAATTTAGGGGATTATGGGATTGCACCTTAGTCTGTATCAAGGTTTTTCCAGTTTTTTTTTTACTAGTGTTCTTCAGCTGATCTTATTCCTGCCTCATTCCACAGGGCTGGGGAGCGGAGTACCACCGTCAGGATGTCACTAGCACCCCCTGCTGGATTGAGGTGCACCTGCACGGGCCCCTGCAGTGGCTGGACAAGGTGCTGACACAAATGGGTTCGCCTCTGAACCCCATCTCCTCTGTGTCCTAATCGGGGTCCCTGGGGAGCCCGGGGGTTCCTTTTCACTTTTTTTTAACAGTTATTTTTAAGTGTTTTTGGTGATTCATAATTTAAGGTATATAAAGGACAATATTGGTGCTGTTCTGACCCATCGCCATCACCACCTATTTTCTGTGCCTTAAAATGTTTGAGGACACGGTGTACTTTCTCCGTCAGCCTACCCAGTAGCAGGACAAATACTTGATGTTTAAAACAAACAACAATAATTGAACAAAAAAAAATCCAATACCAAACCTACCAATAGATTCACATTTAATCTCATCTTTTGTGTTTTTATCAATTGAAATAAATAATATGGCAAATCTGGACTAATATTTCACCACACTACATATGAATGCGTTTTAAAAAGATGGGTGTAAAGGTTTTAAACCATGCGCTGTGTACAGCTAGTTGAAACACCTTGTTTTAACATGGTGGGACGTGGCAATGAGTCAAAATGATACTGGTGTAGTCTTTTTGTTTTTTAACGGCTGAACTGTTTACACTTACTGTGGGAGGGAATCTTAAGTCTGGCTAGAGAAGCAGCAGCAGCAGCCGCCTGGATCCGGTTGTTTTGATAAAGCGAGTATCGCTGCAGGGGAGCGAGAGAAGCCTCCTCTGCAGACAAAGGAAGGGCCTGAGTAGCAGCAATGACATGGACATGGACACACTACTGCTCGAAGACACTACCGACCAACAGCCCAACTTCAGGGCCCAGCTCCCGGCCTGTGTCCGACCACGGTGCAGTTTTTACTGTTTTTTTTTTCTCTCCCACAAATGATTTCTGTTTAGTTTTTAAAAGACAGTTTATTCTTCTCCCTATTAGGCATCAATGGAACTTTACAGCACACTTTCATTTTCCATACATTGTCTAAAAGTCTGATATGGACATGTGATTTATAGAAATAATTGTTTCCTACTAGACTCGGATTTCCCAAATGCTTTCTTTTTTATAGTCTACTGCTAGAAACAGAGGGACGGCCTTTTCAATAAAGTATGTTTGGCACCTGACAGTCTTTGATATGGGAGAACCATGGCTGAGCATGTTGTAACATGCCATGAGCTAATAAACTGATGAATGTTACATCTATTGCAATAGAAGTAGTCTTTTGTGATATAATGGAAATGACTTGCCAAGTCTCTTTGTACTTTCATGTTCAAGTGAATGAGTGACTGTACTTTCATACTCACTGTATTAACAAGATTGTGTATTTGTGGACTTTATTTAATTTCTCTTGTGAAGGCATACAAAATGTAGGTGTGGGTACAACAGCATAACAGACTTCATTAGCACAATAAAATAAACAGGTTATTTGTTATCGATGACAATTTGTTCCTGTAATTATTTTTTTACTTTGTTTTGTTTTGCTTAGTTTTAGAAAGTATATTGGAGTCTATATAGGATAGATCACAAACAGTTTTTATGAATTGTGTTGAATGCCAGATATTTATCACCATTTGGTTACTTGGAAAATAAGTAATTCTATACCTTTTGAACCTCATGGTAATGGTAGTAAGATTCACATACTGACTGGAAGTTTGGCATATTAACCTCCATCAAGACAATGTGTAGAGCCAAACCTGTCTCTGTTAGTCAATGCTTCACCCAGTACATAATGATGTATACCTAGAAGTTAAGTATTGCTGGCATATGAGGAAACTTATGACTCGTACGATATTTAATACTTTTCCTAGTTATTGCAAAAGGCTAAATTTCCCATTACAGATTTGTGTTACAAGCTTAATTTTTCATATGCTTTCTTGGTTTTCATTTTTCAAAATTGGTTTAATTAAATTAACTAAGAATTACTCTTAACAATGCCCCAACTAAGCATAATAAATTGCCCTTCTATGCAATCTTAGCGTGAGCCTAATGACGCAACCATGCCGCCTATCGCTGCAATCCCCGACATGCGATTATCTGTATTTTTTCCGTTTATATTGCGTAAGTATATAAAAAAAAATTAACTCATAATCGCATCTGTCTATGTTTCATACTGTTATCAATAGACGATCGTCTTTTTTTTTTTATCATTCTAGTATTGCTCTGAAACCATTGCCCAATGGGCGGCTACTATCACAGGGGGAAAAAAAATCGTTCGAGTTGTACAACTTCCTATTGGTCCACGTCGGTATTTACCGTAATACCCGAACGCGAATCACCGCCACAAAACACCACGGAAACTTCCGTTCAGGTGCACTGAAAAAAACAAACCACAGCGGGTGTGCACCGACGTGTTCCACGGTGAATGTTAAACACTGAACCGGATTAACGCGAATTCGTAATGTGAGCTGCGCTCGACGTTAAACAGTGCGCTTCCCCAGAAGCGACGGCTCTCCCTATTGGCTGAGCCGCCGGATGTGAGGTGGCCATCGGCGGAGCAAGCCAAAGATAAACACGTATTCACACTGTGGTGGGCGCAGGCGATAAATGTCATGAAAAACGGGTTCTGAAATGTTGAGATGCAGTAGCTAATAGGATCCTATGTGAGCAGGCTGCGGGATAAATATCGTGTTTGTTACCCGGAGTGAAGGTATCCGGTAGAGAGAGCTACATCGAGTAGGAGTAGGTGAGTTTGCACATACTGACAGCTGTAACATTACCTAACGCTAACCCGCTAATGACGGCTAACACTAGCTGTCTGGGCACATATTCAAACAGCAGAGGAGGTTAGAGACTATAAAGCACCTTCATAATAATTAACACATAACGCAGGGAACGTCAGCATGACGCTAAGAGGTTAGCCGCTAACCTGTGACAGGGTTAGCCTCCCAGTTTACCTGTCGTTAGGTGCGGTAGCTAGCTAGCTCCCGTACATATAAGGTGATCCAGCTCCACACATTTGTTCACCGTGTTGCAGGATCCGGTTCCATATTAAGCAATATTGTGTAGCGTTAATGAAGCTTCAGTTCATAAATCAGCTGCGCGTCTATTAGACGCGGGACTCCTTGAGGTTGACCATTGTACTAGTTGGAGTTTACTTTACACATGTAGGCTCTGACGCTGAGATTATATCTAAAGAAAATGTGAAGGTAATATTGTGCTATAGAGGAAATGCATTTTTCGGAATCGTGCCCTCAGTGATGTTACGTTGACTCCAAGTTGTTAATAGATCCTGTAAACACTTGCCCCATCAACACTAGCGCAGTAGAGAACTAAGCAATTCAATTTCTAACTACTAAAACGTTTGTTTACATGCATTGTCAAATGATTTACTTACTGAGACACAATCCTGCGTTCTGTCTAACTGCAATTATTCAGCAATGTTGCATGTTGTTGGAACATACGCTGCCATTCAATGACTGCACAGGTGTACTAATCCTCTTTCCAAGGCCTCAGATGTTGCCACTACATTTGCACCACGTAGTCTCTGGTCTATTGACACAATAATCTTTATAATCTCACAAAGTTTTCCGTGACCTTCTTTTGACACATCATGGGTCAACGTTGGCTTTGCTGACCAGTATCGTCCTGGTTTATCACTCTAATTACCCATTTCTATAACTTTTCCCCCTATCCCCCTTCTGCTGCCTGTTTCCCGATCTGCAGTGGCGTCCATCATGGTGCGAGCAGTCCTGGTGACGGCCACCAGCCTGGTGCTGACTGGGGCTGTGGTGGCCCATGCCTACTTCCTCAAGCACCAGTTCTATCCAACGGTGGTCTACCTTACAAAAAGCAGCCCCAGCATGGCGGTGAGTCTGGTGTTTAGTCGACTTCCCTATCGATCCAACTCAGTTCGAATTTGTATTTATGCCTGGTTCAAAACAGGTATTAGTTAGTGTAATGATGTGGACTATTGTTTTTGTCATCTTAATATATGGCGGTATGAGGACAATTCACAATGTATTGCTGTATGAAGAATCATGGTCTTATCTGCATTGTTCAATTCTTGCCAATACAAAGTAGAAGAAAATTATCTTGATTGTTATCTGCAAAATAGAACGGTGTGCAGGAAAACCCAAATCGACTCTTATTCTAAATATAGGTCCTTTGTCTTCCTCTGCAGGTCTTGTACATCCAAGCCTTTGTGCTGGTGTTTCTGCTGGGGAAGTTCATGAGGAAGGTGTTCTTCGGCCAGCTGAGGGCTGCAGAGATGGAGGTACCCTTCTGGCTACACTGCGATTGTATTTATGTTAAGGGAAAGCGTATCAGATACCTTTGCGGTACTAGGCTATAATAGGCTTTGAGAGAGTCTATATCAATTGCGGAGGCCTACTCGGATCCTAGTTATACGTGTGACTATTTCTGCATAGATTAATGGCTGATCTTTCTCACTTAGAAGCAAGGAAAATGTATCTAAAAGTGAAAAATATTAGGATTTAAAGGCATATTAAATAACAAAATGCAAGTCTGAGCCAATTTAAAAGTCTAGGACACTTTACAGTTCGGTTGAGTTGGGCTCTTCGAACAGGAACCTCTTTGATTTCACACTAGATGGTAGCATTTGCACTGTAAAATTATTATTCCAAAACAATTCGGGGGTGAAATTACAGTGATCATCCGCTCTGACCCCCCCCCTGACCTCTCCCCCTGACCTCTCCCCTCTCTTCCCCTGACCTCCCCTCTCTTCCCCTGCCCTCCCCTCTCTTCCCCTGCCCTCCCCTCGCTCCCCCTCTCTTCCCCTGCCCTCCCCTCTCTCCCCCTCTACCCCTCTCTCCCCCCAGCACCTGATTGAGCGCTCGTGGTACGCCGTGACGGAGACCTGCCTGGCCTTCACCGTGTTCAGGGACGACTTCTCCCCGCGCTTCGTGGCCCTCTTCACGCTGCTGCTCTTCCTCAAGTGCTTCCACTGGCTGGCCGAGGACCGCGTGGACTTTGTGAGTGACACTCGTACACGTTGGCCTCATGGTGGTTCACGCTTTAGTCCAGATCAGGGCTGTGCCCGTCGACAATACGTCGTCTGATGGTGAATGTCATCGGCGATCAGCAGTTCTATTCCCAGAGGCCAATTAGTTCTGATGTTATTCTGTGCTGCGTGTTTTTTATTTCTGAAGAGCCTTGGTAGGCCTATACTGCTCGACACAAATAATAGGAATGGCCTATCAATTTATTAGGGATGTGTCTTGGGCTGGCAGAGAAAATAATCTCGGCCACGAAAACAGAGACTCACTCCCCCATGCAGTAAATCGAATGAACCGCGTCCACCGTTATCACATCTTGACAGAATATGATTTACTTAGAATTATTACTTGGATTTTATTGTTGTATTCCAAAGCTCGACAACTCATAACTGTTTTGGCTTCGCTTATTAAACGTCAGGCCCTAGGTCTGGCTGTAAAAGTATTTTACTATAAATACCCAGATGCGCCCGCGGATGTAATCCAGGGGTTGGTTGTGAATACCTAGCTTCCGTTACCATAAAGGAAATGGTGCATGCAGCAACTGGCGGAGTCCTGTGGTTCATATACCAGCCCCCCCCTCCCCACACTGTGGTGAGAAACAACCAGTTACAGTGGTGCAGTATGTGGGACACCACCCTGTCTGCATGGGATGTTAAAGATGATGTATTTGACTGTGATGGCCAGACCTACCATGAAGACACGGCCCTTCTACCTCAAGATATTGGGTTTATCGTATCGCCAGCCTTCAGCTGCGCTCCTTTCTTTAGTTATCACCACTAGCCTAGATATTGCCTAACTTACTGGAAATCCAAGATCTGAGAAGGGGAAGGAGGCTTTTGCTTTTATGCGAGTGACTCTTTCCCTTTGTGACGGCATTGTTCATGTTTACTCCCCTTTCTTCAGATGGAGAGGAGTCCCAACATATCCTGGGTGTTTCACTTCAGGGTGCTATGTGAGTAAACATAACGAGACACCTGTTTTCAAGGGCCGGAGCATTCATTCTCAAGTTGCAGTTGCAACTTTGAGGATTGCAGCGAGCTGCTGTGCCAATCTCACACAGACACGTGTTGGTCTCAGGGGGTTTCTGTTGTATTTGCATTGACACTGAACCTATCGCTGTGGCACAAATGTATTGGCTTTAGACAGATTCATGTAAATGGTGTTGATTGCACCTGGCTTTAAACCATGTTGACAAAGGGGCTATGAAGGGTTATCTTAAAGTACATTTCTATAGTTTCTGGGTTAAAACCTAAAAGAATTTGTGAAAACAAACCTTTTGTTTGGGTAAGCAGTCATTGTGCTATATTTCCAGAGGTCGTAGATTAGAAGTAATACGATTTATTTCACATCAAAGTACTTCATCTGTGTCAATATAAATTGTCTACAGCGTGACATACAGCATTAACCAATCATAAGTTGCTTGACTACTACAAGTCTATACATCGTTAATGGTAATTACAAATCTGATACACATTTTTATTCACTTAAGCTCCTAAGTAGATGGTGAGATGATTTCAATTTCCTATGTTGGGCTTAAGCCATTGCACGGCTCAGTCTGACTTTAGTTTGAAACAATTGATTGCTGCTAGAGATATCAAAATTCGAAACTTGTTTATTCAGTCAAACTGTTTTTAAATAGGAAGGAGGAGAGTATTTGGGGGTTGTGTCGCCAAAAGAAGTCACAGCTTAACCTGAGAAGGAGGGCTTACACATTTTGGCCACGATCTACAAAAGTGATTGCTAGAGTATTAACTGTTTAAGAGTAAAGGTCCTTTTTAGATCAGATGAGTAGCGAATAAACCATCTGAAAAAGCAAGAAAAACGTGGATGAAATGTTTGCGTTATAACATTAATTATACGAGCCGTCACACGAATATGCTGTGAAAAAGTGATGGAATGGAACAAACCTATATAGTGGTGGAGTGTAGGAGTCGTTTATGAACACATGCCTGTAGGGAACCGAAGAAATGTGGCTGACGTGTGCGTCTGTGTGGCTTCGTCTCCCCTCAGCTCTCATGGGACTGCTGGGAGTTTTGGACTTCCTGTTCGTCAACCATGCCTGTCACAGCATCATCACCCGGGGCGCCTCTGTCCAGCTGGTCTTTGGGTTCGAGGTCAGCCCGCTTTGCATGACGCTATCAAAATGTTTTATCAACCGTTCATGATGGGTGGTTTTTATTGGTTATTTGAGTACAGGTCTAAATATTCTTATAGTCTGCCAAAACCAACAAACAACCAATTACAGATTGCTAGCCAACACCAGTTCCATATGTCTACATATGATGAATGTAATTGGACCGTAGCCACCATTGATCTGGCTCACTGGCCCCATGCTGGCGTTTACTTCGGCAGTGTGCCTCTAAATGTGCAATGTGTACGATTTTGTTAATTTAAAACTTAAAAGAAGAAATATCAGTGTTGACGTCGGAGGCGTGCATGTGTCGTGTTGCTGAGATGTGTACCTAAGGTGGCAGCTTCCCCGAGCCGCAGTGTAGCGGGACTTTGTACCACAAGAGGTCACCGCCACTGCGGTGTCAGCCCGCCCTGATAGTCGGCCTCCAGAAGGGCTTATTCAAACCTTTGGTCAATTCAGCTAAGAAAACACATGATGGAAGTAGAAGAAACTAGATTTAACAGTGGCATTGCTTCCCGATGTAAGTAAAGGAAATCAGTTTGATGCTGAACTTGCAATGTATCTTCTAGACTTATTAAACTGCTTTCTATGCTGAAGCTAGTGTCTGCTTTGTAGCGAAAGCTTCTAAAGGTGGTTACTTGTATAAGGTTACTGACTATGTTAATATGTTTGCTAAGTTAGCTGTTTGTTGATGCACCGTTCAGACGGGTTAGAAAACATTAACTTTCAGGTAATATGCTGTCCCCTGTTGGTTTATAACTTGACTAATTCAGCCGTCTCTTGCATGTTGCACCTGTTTAATGTGTTGACATTTGAACGATTCTAGAAATGGCGAACTACAACCCACACTGGCTGGAGAAGAAAGTCAACCCTAGATCCTATAGTGTGTGTGTGTGTGTGTGTGTGTGTGTGTGTGTGTGTGTGTGTGTGTGTGTGTGTGTGTGTGTGTGTGTGTGTGTGTGTGTGTGTGTGTGTGTGTGTGTGTGTGTGTGTGTGTGTGTGTGTGTGTGTGTGTTCTAAAGGTTAATGTAACTGCTCCCTCCATGTCCCCCGCAGTATGCCATCCTGATGACCATGGTGCTGACCACCTTCATCAAGTACCTGCTGCACACCATCGACCTGCAGAGCGAGAACCCCTGGGACAACAAGGCGGTGTACATGCTGTACACGGAGCTCTTCACTGGTACGCTGGTCACCCCGCTGACCGCCTTGCCTTTCCACCCTGTGCTATTGAATAGTACAGATGTGCACTACCGTGCAAAACAACCATTAGTACACAGGAGGGTCGGTTGCTGGAAACGGGCCTCTGTACACCTCTATAGATATTCCATAAAAAAAACAGCCGTTTCCTGGTAGAATATTCATTTACCATAATAACAATATCTACTCTAGACTGTATTTCTGATCGATTTAATGTTTTCTTCATTGAAAATAAAAGTGCTTTTCTTTAAAAAGTACGTTTTTTTTCTAAGTGACCCCAAAGATTTGAACGGTAGTGTATATCTCATAATGTATAACCACCTGAGTGACGCCTTGCCCTGTGTCCTTCAGGCTTCATCAAGGTGCTGCTCTACATGGCCTTCATGACCATCATGATCAAGGTCCACACCTTCCCGCTGTTCGCCATCCGACCCATGTACCTGGCCATGAGGTGGGCGCCACACAAGGGTTCTAGTTGAACTCCTTTTTTGTGCTTTTTTGTTTTAGATGGGTCCTTAATTGTGCAGAAGCATGCTTTTCTTTTAGATGTAAGGCTTTTCAGCTTAATTAATTCACTTGTATTAGGCGTCTGTGGATCAGGAGGTAGAGTGGGTTGGATGGTAACCGCAAGGTTGCCAGTTCGATCTCCGGCTCATCCTAGATGAGTGTCAATGTGCCCCTGAGCAAGACGCCTCCCCCTGACTGCTCCCGACGAGCTGGCTGTCGCCTTGCATGGTTGACACCGCGTTCGGTGTGTGAATGGGTGTATGAATTGGTGAATGTTAGGCAATATTGTAAAGTGCCTTGAGTGGCCACTGGTTAGAATAGCGCTGTGTAAATGCAGTCCATTTACCAATTTTACAATTGTATTACTATTTAATTGCCTATGTCATGCAGATACTGTTGTACAAAATGTCTAATTTGTATCTGTCCTATTTGTTATCTTTCAGGCAGTTCAAGAAAGCCGTGACCGACGCTATCATGTCCAGACGGGCCATCCGCAACATGAACACCCTGTGAGTCACGTTGATCCTCGCGCTCAAGTGTGGACGTGCCCTGTGTTGTTCTATCCCCCGCACCTGGATATGTTGGCTGCGTATGTTGAGTCTCATTGAGCACGTACCCCTATGTCCTCCGGCGCTCCAGGTACCCCGACGCCACTCCGGCAGACCTGCTGGCCTCTGACAACGTCTGCATCATCTGCCGTGAGGAAATGGTCACGGGTGCCAAGAAGCTGCCCTGCAATCACATCTTCCACTCCAGGTCAGAGTCCGTGTTCACCACAGCCTCCTGGACAGCAGGACGTGTAGAGTTGGTTCAGCTCCTTCAGCATGGCGCTGTCAGCCCTGTGGTCGATTATCTTCGACACACGCATTAACACACACAACTGATTACAAACAATTAAAACTCTTGAGCTCTTGTTGATTACAACAGTACATTGAACAACCACTCTGAACTTTTCATTACGTGCGCTGTTTGGTGAACGGCACTAATTAATCTTTGCTGGGAGAGCAGATTTTAAATGCAATTGTGGTGTAACTAGGTCTCTTCTCTCTGCCAAGATTCATCGTGTCCCCTCTCGTGAACGGCAGAGGGGAAGCAAACTTTTTTATTGAAGGCATTTAACCTTTTTTTTTATTCAGGGAAGGCCATTGAGAGCAGGCTCTCCTTTTCAATGACACTCAGATTACAACATGCAAATAAAAACCAAAATACAAATGTACAATAAAACAACCAGAACATCATTGAAATACATATAAATAATACAATGGGACGATTAAAAGAGCTTTTTAATGGGATTTGAACCATCCCCTTGAAGGTGTGTTTGCCGATGTCTTCCATCAACACAGCGTCAGTCCTCCGCCTAACGCTCCTCCCCTCCGTCCGCCCCCAGCTGCCTGCGCTCCTGGTTCCAGAGGCAGCAGACCTGCCCCACCTGTCGCATGGACGTCCTCCGAGCGTCCAACGCCAACCAGACCCCGGCCACGCCCCAGGCCCCGCCCCCGGCCCCCGCGGCGCCCCCCAACGCTCCGGCCGCCCCACCCCCCAACGGTGATGCCCCAAGAGCACTCGATATTTAGCAATTTTTTTTGTTATGGGGGAAAACGTTTGAAGTTTAAAATTGTTGTGTTGGTATAATCGGTCACAAAACCCCATTCATCATATCCATTGAATCGGTTGGACTGGCTATTGTGGTAACGGCAGTGTGTCAGGAGGTACAGTGGGTTGATTGGTAACCGGAAGGTTGCTAGTTCGATCCCCGGCTCCTTTTGGTTAGTGTGTCCCTGAGCAAGCCACCGGAGCCCTTACCGCTCCTGACGAGCTGGCTGTCGCCCTGCGTGGGTGCCTCCGCCGTCGGTGTGTCTGTGTGTGTACGAATGGTTCGATCCACTAGCCTATACATGAGCCCTGTGTTCATTATCGGACCGCATTATGGACAGGAGCCTAATTAAAACCCGACGGGAAGAAGTTGGCTACAATTCCGACGAGTTTGATTGACGGAAAAGAACGTAATGAGCGCAACGCGCAAGCATATATAAAAGGCCTATAGCCTACCAAAACAGAGTGTTAATAGAAAAACTAATTTTTCAAACCTCCAAAGGACCTGCCCTGCACGGCCGCCAAATAGTCGAATCTCTGGACTGAAAAGGCAGATCTGATTAGACTCAGAAAATTCTGAGTCGGGGACAGCCCTACAAGCAAGCGTTCTCCTAGGATCGCAACCTTTTGTTTCCCAATGATGTCAACCAAGAGCTCTCTGCCCTCTCTTTTGCGGCACACCAAGTGTACTCATCCCGTCCCTTGTTCTGCCCTCCCCTCCAGTGGCCATGGGCATGCTGCCGGGGTTCCCCCCTCCCGGCATGTTCCCCTTCTGGGGACCCTTCCCCGGGGCCCCTCCACCGGGCGCAGCCCCCGCCAACGGCCCCGCCGCGGACACGCCCCAGGGCAACGGAGAGGCCCCCCAGGCCGCAGGTGAGACACCCCTGCAGACAGCTGGTCCGGTCTGTGTGTTTTAGTACGGTGGACGATGGCAGGGCTGCATCATCAGGACAGAGCACTTCACAGGGTCTGCTCGGGGACCTCCTAGTGAAGGAAGGTTGTGAAAGGGGTTCAGTTTGTATTTTCTTTAGAGCTCTGAATGTAGGTACTCTCTCAGGAAGTCTTGGGTTCGCTAACAAGAATTGGGCCCAATCCCATTTCTACCCCTAACCCCTTCACCTTACCCCTCCGCCCTGTTTTGAAGGGGGAAGGGGTAAGGGGTAGAAATGGGATTGGGCCTTAGGCCCAATCCCATTTCTACACCTTCCCCCTTTCCCCTTCCCCCTTCCCCCTCTCCCCTTCCCCCTTACCCCTTCAAAACAAAGGGAAGGGGTAAGGGGTGAAATGGGATTGGGCCTTGATGTGTAAAAAAAACGCACCTCAGTTTGAAAGGGAACATGTTCAGGGTTTAACGTGCAGGAATTCATTTTAAAATCACCAAAATATGAACAGTAAACAACCTTTCCCGAGTCTCTTTGCATAAATCAACTACCTCAAAGGAAGGAATAGAGGTCCAAGGGCATTCCATAGAATATCAAGAAGAATAAGCTTTAGGCATTTAGTTTTATTGTGTAGTTAGCTGCAGAGAATTCGACCCTGCAGTATGTTGCTCGATCGCACTCTGGGCTTCAGTTCACCAGCAGCTGAAGGCAGAAGGAATGAGAAGGAATGAATGTGAGTTTATGGTGTGTTCTTTGCTTCGTCAGGCTCCAGCTGGCCCCCTCCCACCACGGACCCGTCTGCAGCCCCGCCCGGCCAGCCCAACCCCGGCTTCGGGTTCCCTTTCGCCCCCCCGCCCTTCCCCTCCACGCCCTGGCTGCCCCCGCCACCCCCGATGCCCTTCGGTGAGCACCTCTGGGGGGCATGATGATGATGATGATGATGATGATGATGATGGTGCTTTTAAAGGGGCACTGCTTCACTCCTAATGGACCATGTCTGTAGGGAATGTGCATATGTTTTTCAGAACTCTCTCTCTGTGTCTCTCCCACCCTCTGTGTCCCTCCCCCAGTGTCGTCCATGCCCCCGCCGCCCCCGTCCCTGTCCGCGCTGTCGGACGAGGAGCTGGGTGAGCTGGAGGCGGAGGGCCGGCGGGGCCTGGAGGCGCGGCTCCAGTGTCTCCACAACATCCACACGCTGCTGGACGCCGCCATGCTCAACATCCACCAGTACCTCAGCACCGTGGCCACGCTCACGTGAGTCTATAGGTCTATGATGACCCTAGTCTAAAGGTCTATGATAACTCTAGTCTATAGGTCTATGAGGACTCTAGTCTATAGGTCTATGAGGACTCTAGTCTATAGGTCTGTGATGACTCTAGTCTATAGGTCTATGATGACTCTAGTCTATAGGTCTATGATGACTCTAGTCTATAGGTCTGTGATGACTCTAGTCTATAGGTCTATAGGTCTATGATAACTCCAGTCTATAGGTCTATGATGACTCTAGTCTATAGGTCTATGATAACTAGTCCATAGGTCTATGATGACTCTAGTCTATAGGTCTATGATAACTAGTCTATAGGTCTATGATGACTAGTCTATGATGACTAGTCTATAGGTCTATGATAACTCTAGTCTATAGGTCTATGATGACTAGTCTATAGGTCTATGATGACTAGTCTATATGTCTATAATGACTAGTCTATAGGTCTATGATAACTCTAGTCTATAGGTCTATGATGACTAGTCTATAGGTCTATGATGACTCTAGTCTATAGGTCTATGATGACCCTAGTCTAAAGGTCTATGATAACTCTAGTCTATAGGTCTATGAGGACTCTAGTCTATAGGTCTATGATGACTCCAGTCTATAGGTCTATGATGACTCTAGTCTATAGGTCTATGATGACTAGTCTATAGGTCTATGATGACTCTAGTCTATAGGTCTATGATGACTCTAGTCTATAGGTCTATGATGACTAGTCTATAGGTCTATGATGACTCTAGTCTATAGGTCTATGATGACTCTAGTCTATAGGTCTATGATGACTAGTCTATAGGTCTATGATGACTAGTCTATAGGTCTATGATGACTCTAGTCTATAGGTCTATGATGACCCTAGTCTAAAGGTCTATGATAACTCTAGTCTATAGGTCTATGAGGACTCTAGTCTATAGGTCTATGATGACTCTAGTCTATAGGTCTATGATGACTCTAGTCTATAGGTCTATGATGACCCTAGTCTAGGTCTATGATGACTAGTCTATAGGTCTATGATGACTCTAGTCTATAGGTCTATGATGACTAGTCTATGGGTCTATGATGACTCTAGTCTATGGGTCTATGATGACTCTAGTCTATAGGTCTATAATGACTAGTCTATAGGTCTATGATGACTCTAGTCTATGGGTCTATAGGTCTATGATGACTCTAGTCTATAGGTCTATGATGACTCTAGTCTATAGGTCTATAATGACTAGTCTATAGGTCTATGATGACCCTAGTCTAAAGGTCTGTGATGACTCTAGTCTATAGGTCTATGATAACTCTAGTCTATAGGTCTATGATGACTCTAGTCTATAGGTCTATGATGACTCTAGTCTATAGGTCTATGATAACTCTAGTCTATAGGTCTATGATGACTAGTCTATAGGTCTATGATGACTCTAGTCTATAGGTCTATGATGACTCTAGTCTATAGGTCTATGATAACTCTAGTCTATAGGTCTATGATGACTCTAGTCTATAGGTCTATGATGACTAGTCTATAGGTCTATGATGACTGGTCTATGATAACTCTAGTCTATAGGTCTATGATGACTAGTCTATAGGTCTATGATCACTCTAGTCTATAGGTCTATGATGACTCTAGTCTAGGGTTAGGTCTTAGTCTTAGGTCTATGGGCCATCTCAACCTCCACCAGTACCACAGCAGCGTAGCCGCCCTCAGGTGAGACAGGGTGCATGATAGATCCCCGGTCTATCTGTCCGTGGCTCTGACTCCATGTAGAAGGCGTTGGCTCAGGTAAGCCCTGTGTGAGGTCCATAACTGGGACTCAAATGAACTGACGAGGCTCTGTTGGTTCCTCCCCAGCCCCCCCCGCACCGGGACGAGGAGCGCAGCCCGCTCGGACCCCTCCCCGCCAGCAGGAGCAGAAGCCCCCGGCCCGGAGGAGTCAACCAGCAGCTGTGAGTGGGACTGGAGCTATAACCAGCAGCTAGTGAATGGGACTCGCATACGGAGAGTGGGACTAGATCTAACCAGCAGCTAGTGAATGGGACTCACAGGGAGAGTGGGACTAGAGCTATAACCAGCAGCTAGTGAATGGGACTCACAGGGAGAGTGGGACTAGATCTATAACCAGCAGCTAGTGAATTGGACTCACAGGGAGAGTGGGACTAGATCTATAACCAGCAGCTAGTGAATGGGACTCACAGGGAGAGTGGGACTAGATCTATAACCAGCAGCTAGTGAATGGGACTCACAGGGAGAGTGGGACTAGATCTATAACCAGCAGCTAGTAAATGGGACTCACAGGGAGAGTGGGACTAGATCTATAACCAGCAGCTAGTAAATGGGACTCACGGGGAGAGTGGGACTAGATCTATAACCAGCAGCTAGTGAATGGGACTCACGGGGAGAGTGGGACTAGAGCTATAACCAGCAGCTAGTGAATGGGACTCACACAGGGAGAGTGGGACTAGAGCTATAACCAGCAGCTAGTGAATGGGACTCACACAGGGAGAGTGGGACTAGAGCTATAACCAGCAGCTAGTGAATGGGACTCACACAGGGAGAGTGGGACTAGAGCTATAACCAGCAGCTAGTGAATGGGACTCACACAGGAGAGTGGGACTAGATCTATAACCAGCAGCTAGTGAATGGGACTCACACAGGGAGTGGGACTAGAGCTATAACCAGCAGCTAGTGAATGGGACTCACACAGGGAGAGTGGAACTAGAGCTATAACCAACAGCTAGTGAATGGGACTCACACAGGAGAGTGGGACTAGATCTAGCAGAAACTGAACTAATGACTGACTAAAAAGTACTCTCCACTTGGAGCAGGACCTGGGGCCGTTAAAAGTTACGGTTTAGGAAATTGTTCAACTTGAACCAGAACTGACTCAAGTGAGCCTTTTCAGCTGATTTCAACCCTGAGGAACCTGTTTTTGAGAATGCCTCTGTCCCCGCCCTCCAGCTGAGTCTGCGGGCGGCGCCACTGGCTTCACCCAGCCGGCCGACTCCACCACCGCCGCCTCCGCCTCCGGCTCGGAGGAGCCCGAGGAGAGGGAGCCCAGCGTCGACGGCGAGGAGGTGGAGGAGGAGGTGGCAGAAGGAGGCGCCGAGCCCAGCGCCTCGGAGCTCCGACGCCGGCGCTTGAGGAAGCTCGAGACATCCTCGTCAACGCAAGCCCCGCCCGACAACTGAAGGCCGCCCCCCCCCCGGCATCGACAGACCTAGCGACCGCGGGCCGACGGCCCCTCCGGCGACCAGGAGGCGCCGCTCAGCCAGTTAGATCGGTTCTGTGTTTTTTTTAATTCCTTCTTATTTAGGGCCCCTGCGGGCCCCCCGTCTCTCGCCCTAGCTCTCATGCCTTCCACTGGCCGGCCTTTTCTAGCTGCAAGTCGGGACCCGGGTGGTGGAGAGACCCAGGACTGCGGAGGGAGCGAGCGGTTTGTCTTCTTAACTGTAGTTTTGTTGGGCTGCTGTTCGTGACGACGTGAACGGCGGCCGCCACCACCAAGAACATCCTAGGCTGACTCCTGTTGGAGGAGAACCCAGCAGGAGGCTCTCGGATCAGGGAGACTGAGCACGTTTTATTTTGTATGTGTTTGGTAGTTGAACGCTATGGAAGGTTGTCATCTGCTCCGACTGTGGACCGGACCCAGTTTTGGGGATGGCGGCAGGCTTCCCTTCACTGTATTGCTGGTTCAACTTAAACTCTGTTGGGACTTTATCACTAGCGGGGTACACAAAGAAATCTTGCTGTAGACTGTGGAAGATTACAACCTTTTTTTTTTTTTTTTGCTTTTCTTTATTTAGATCTAGATTTTTGTTTCCATCTGGTTTGTGGAGGTCTTGTCACCACAATGTTACATAGAGGCTATGTAATTGAACCTGTACATACTGTAAAGAATTTTAATAGTATGAACTGTACATAATGCTAAATAAACTGCTTAAACAAACCGGCTTCAACTAAACAAGTGCAAGTATTTTGTTGTAAGACTTATTTTATACAGCGAATCACTCTTTACTGCCTGGGATATTGTCCATTTTCTGGCTATGAAAATTGTGGCTTACATCTAGTGCCGATTTCTCATTCTTAATAATCCTCAGTGATTTAAACTATTTAACGAACACCTGATATCAGTTGTTGGGGAAACTGCATGCAAGTGTTAGTCTTGTTTTGTTGTAACATTAAGATTAATTTATTCGATTTCTGGTGGTGCTTCATTGGAGTACTTCAGTTAAAGTCCAAATTGATTCTAAAAGCATTACTGTATCATGTTCTTATAACCATGGTATTCTACGAGGCCATTAAGGTCAAAGTAAAGACTGTTTGCTCTGTTCAAAGAAAAAATGTATCTTTAATGTACTAAAATTTATAGTTAAAGTGGATTAAATTGGCCTAATGTTAGAAACATGAAAATTTTCAAGAAACACATCGTTGGGTTGTAATTTTGTAAACTGGCTCTTTATTTGTGTGTTGAATGTACAACACTGATAAAAAAAAAAAAAGAATTTGCTTCAGATTCTCCCACAGAAAGGTAATGCATTCTTACTCGCTGTGGATCATGGATCTCATTTTAGCTTTCCCAAATATCAGTGCAATAAATGACAAGGGCAATAAATGAATTATGCACTGAAATGTTTTGTTGTCATTGTGTGAGTGTTGCATCCTGTTGAACAGGTAAACCTTTACTCATGACATACAGCAGTGCATTAGAGGAATTATTTGAGGATTCATAGATATGAAAAAGCATTAACTTTGATAGAAAATAAGTTATAATATACAATCTTTTTAAATGAAAAAATATAACCAAGTCAATCATATTAATTATCTAAAAGTACAAAACTAAAGCACACGGAGTAGAAAGTTCCAACAGCACAGGTATTAAGGTAGTTAGACATGGCATCATGGGAAACGTCCCCTCATTGTATGATTCATAAAAAGTTAAAAAAGGGGCCAGATAACATGTTGTATATGATAGACCACAACAATACAGTCGTTGGAATCGGAGCACACAAACAGCACATGAGCTGTGTCAAATATGTAGCGGCAGCCGTAAACCAGGTTTATACTAAAGACAATTTTAAAACAAAGAGTGAAGGTTCAACTGCTTGACATATCTATTAAAAACTGTAAGAAAAACCTAAAATGTACGTCTTCAAGAACAGAAAAGTGAGCTAAAATTAATGCTTTGTTCCCTAGAAGTGACATATCTCTCGCCGTCGTGCCGTTTTGGTCCGAAGCTTAACCACAACGTGTGCGTTCGGCAGCGAGGCGGTTCCCTGAGGTTTAAAGTGCAAAGCCCTGCTGGCAGAGAGCGGTACTGCAGGCAGAGCGCGGTGCTGACGGTGATTGTATCTCCTGCCCCCGGCAACAGGCTCAGTTGTTAGGGGTGGAGTACAACGAGTGGTCCTGGGCGGGGGGGTTACTGGCGAACAGGAGAGGGGTGGTCACTGAGCCGTACCAGCTGAATGAAAGGGGGGCAGATCACCAGAGTTATCCTCAAACAATACATCTCTGTCACAGAGGGCAAACACAGGGGGGCCATAACACTAACGATGGCTCTGCTGTTATGTACCAGTAGGGTAGAAGACTCAGTCCGCTGTGCCCTGGTACATTAAAAGGAGCAGACCCATCCTTAGTGTGTTGAGCCACACCCATGTTTGTCTTCCAAAGTGTGTGTACGTGTACAAGTAGAGCGCACAACACTTGAGCCCGGCACGGTACCTGGACTGCGGCCGCACGCTGTGAGCCCAGGGCGCGGGGGAGCCGTCCTCACTGCCCTGGGGGTCGTCGAAGAAGTACGGCCTGGGCAGAGCTCTGGGGGGACCAGCCATACTGCTGGACTGGGGGGGGGGGATTCCTTTGTATTAAGTTGCGGTAAATGCTTAATTGACTGCATTTATACAGCGCATTTCTGTAACCAGTGGCCACTCAAAGCCTCTTTACAGTACTGCCTCACATTCACCCATTCATGCACACATTCATCACCGACGGCGGTGTCGACCAGCCAGCTCGTCGGGAGCGGTCGGGGTGAGGTGCCTTGCTCAGGGACACCTCGGCACTAGGAGGAGCCGGGGATTGAACTAGCAACCTTCCGGTTAACCGGCCAACCCTGTCTACCTCCTGAGCCATATGCCGCCCGGTAAGACTGGGATAATGCTACACATCATGACCCGCCTCCCTCCTGAGCGGAGACACTCACCGCCTCCTGGGCCGGCCACCGCACCCGGAATATGACCAGCAGCAGTGTGGTGGGCAGCAGCTCCCAGATGAGGAGGATGGTGCAGAAAGCCAGGTAGCCCCGGTCGCCCAGCTCACTGCGCAGGTCCGCCTGCAGGGGGCGACAAACACAAGGCGTCAGCAGGGGGCGACAAACACGGCGTCAGCAGGGGGCGACAAACACAAGGCTTCAGCAGGGGGCGACAAACGCAAGGGGGAGACAAACACAAGGCCAGCGGAGAGAAAAACACAAGGCGTCAGTAGGGGGAGAGAAACAAAAGGCCATGGGGAGACAAACACAAGGGGTCAGCAGGGGGAGACAAACACAAGGCGTCATTAAAATGACTGGTGTTTTTTATTGGTTTTGAAGGGGGAGACAAACACATGCCCAGGCAGTCAGTAGGGGATTCCTGGAGCTGATAAGGCTACAATGGGCTAAAGGCAGCTATTGAAAGGAACAATGAGATAAAAAGATAACATGACTGTTCTTGAGCCAGATGGAATCTTGGCAGACAAACAAACGCTTAGTAGTTGTATGGTAGGAATCAGGTTGATCACATGTTCCTCATGAGACTCTGATTGGTCCATACCTATGGTCAGGCCACTAGCGCATAACTTAAAGCCTTGCAAGCAGGAACCTCTTGAGATCCCGATCTCTCGAACCCTCCTCCTTGCAAGGTAGCGTAACTGGAGTCCCGACTACTGATGTCTAGTTTTACTGGTACTGATGGGACCAGATATAAATACCAGTTCTGAGGGCAAGGGGTGGGGAATATACCAGAGTGCACTATGCTATTGACCGAGCAGACTTTGGTGGTTGAAATGATTCACACTTTATTAAAGCACATTTACACTACACTCAATGTATGACGAATGGTACATTTGAGACACAGAAAATAATACGACAACTTAATTGACTTTTACATTCAGCGCATTTAGCAGACGCTTTTAAACACGGCGACTTAGAATAAGTACATTTGTCAGAACAGAAGAAAGAAAAACATCGCTGTCGGTACAGCAAGGATGTTCATAGAAACAAGTATCAAGCACCGACAATTGCTAGGTTAACCCATTCCCGGTATACAACAAAGACAGCTAGGATAAGATGCTAACACGATGCTAAGCACTATTTAAAGGGGTGATATTATGCTTTTTCTGCTTTTCCCTTTGCTTTTTTAGACTGTTATATGAAGTATGTATAAATGTTTTACGTCTGCCAAGCTAGAAAAATCTAGCAGATTTGAGCAGTTGTATCGATGGACTGCTCGCTCGTTGAAATGCTCATTGAACATAACGATCTATATAATTTCATTTTTTGAGAAAATATTTCACAGATGTGCAACCTCTGATGCATTAGTTCACATTTGGGTTTACGAATGCACACATTTTGGGCATGTTCTCAGATTATGAAACACGGGTGTGTGTGAATATGTTTTGCACCAACTGCGCTGCAATGATTGTAGCAAAAGTGACAAGTGCATGACTCTTCAAAGTTGTGATGCACAGGATAGGATTTGTGCACCTGTAACACAGACTTGTGAACTCGTAGACCCTATTTAGTGTTTACAATGGTAGAAAAAATATTCACGACCTCAAATGTTCTGATACATATTTGTAAATTTAGAGTACACAAGCAAAATAAATATTTAGGACTTCAAATTTACTGTTACACATTTGTGACTTTAGTAAACGCATACAAAATCTGCAGTTACAGGTGCTAAAGACCTTTGCTACAATAATACTTTCATAGGTTATTACCTGATCTGAGATGTTGTACCAGTCGAGGTCATACGCCTCTGCGCGATGGTTCCGCGACAGCACCAGCACCGTCAGGTTATAGCACCCCCTGCTGGCGAACAACAGGATGACCGCTGCCCCCAGGGCAGCAGTGCCACACAGCGACGGGCACTGAGGGGGACACACACACACACACACACACACACACACACACACACACACACACACACACACACACACACACACACACACACACACACACACACACACACACACACACACACACACACACACACACACACACACACACAGTAAATAACAGAAACAAACAATGTTGACTTTGGAGGACTATAAGATCGGTCAATTGGAATAATAATAATAATAAATGAAATGTATATAGCGCTTAATATGGTACTCTAAGACGCTTTAGGTTTTTAGTTTAGGTTTTGGTGTAGCCTGTTTATTCATCAACCATCCATGTCTGCAGTTATTCCCATTATGACAATATAGATAAAACAAACTAAGAGCTTCACGATATCAGAAAGCATTAGTCCCTAGCATCCCTTCCCCCCCCCCCCTCACCCTGCGGTGGAGCGAGGCCCCGTTGGGGCGGGAGTGCCTGCTGAGCAGCAGCAGCGTGGCGGCCAGCACCGCGGCCTCCAGCAGGAACAGCAGGTCGTTGACCAGCACGCGCACCAGCACCAGCCTCCAGGCGCGCTCCGCCGCCCCGGGCCCCTCGCCGCCGCCGCCGCCCCGCCGGCCCAGGGCCCCGCATGCCACGTTCACGCACAGGAAGAGGAGGCTCAGGGCGCCGTACGCACACCGCGTCACCCAGCTGATGGAGAGGGGGACGCCTGATCGTCAACACAGTGGTGGAGGACACACGCACACACGCACAGACAGACAGACAGACAGACAGACAGACAGACAGACAGACAGACAGACAGACAGACAGACAGACAGACAGACAGACAGACAGACAGACCTCGCTGTTCTCTAGGGATCTACTGGGGATTGATTTGACACTAGGATCTACACTGGGTTCGACACTGGGTTGGTTTGACACTGGGTTCGACACTGGGTTTGACACTGGGTTCGACAGAAGCTGTTGAACTCACATCAGTTTGTTCACGTCTTCCCGGTGCAGATCCTTCACTTTGAGCAGCACCTGGGAACGAGGGGAACCGAGAACACACTCGGTTAGAACATAGCAAATACTTTCTGATCAGATTACACTATCCAACATGTTCATGCAGACAGACAACAGAGGCCACGCAGCGATATCAACATGAGTAGTTCGGTGAAATCCGCGAGTTGCTGACCATCACGGGAGAGTAGGTGACGCAATCGCATTTAACGAAGACGGGGAGGGATGGTGCGAACCAGCAGAGGAACTATCCTTACGAGGCTTTCGTCGTGATAAAAAATAAAATACTTTTAAATACTTCTGACTCATATGTTGTCCGTCACTGTGTACGGGCAACACATCCGGTCGCATGTCCCGCCTGCTCCGATGAACCAAGAAAGCTCCATGACGAAGGGGGAATATACCCCCTCGGTTTTACACAGGCAAGACATTGAAATTGTATCATCTGCCAAGCAGCGACCGTATCTGCTTGGCAGTTTCAAAACGCCTAGTCTCTCCAACCCTTTGCTTGATTTCCTTATCCTCCGCCCTTATGCTGTTTTCATAAACATTATCAAACTCCGCAATCTCGTCTGTCGCAAGAACCCAGCCGCGGTCGGCTCCTCCGCTTCGCCTCGCCCCGGCCTCACCTGGGTGAAGTAGGTGTTGATGAGGCTCAGAGTGAAGAACTGCAGGCACACCGGGCAGCAATAGAAGAGCCAGTACACCGCCATGGGCAGCCGGTTCGCCTCCAGGGAGTTCTGGAAGTAGAAGGAGAAGAGCGTGGTGCGCAGCGCCGCCCAGAGCAGGCACAGGAACAGGAACACGCTCTGGAAGCTGAGCCGCTTGTGCCTTGAGAGCAGCAGCAGCCACAGCTGGGCGTAGACGGCCAGGAAGAGCAGGGCGTAGAGCGCCGCGTAGAGCGCCGTGAAGCCCAGCTGCACCGCCGGAGCCACCGCGGGGCGCAGGGCCGCCGGGGTGGGCTGGAGGGCCAGGGGGGCCGGAGCCCCCGCTGAGGTCAGCCCGGGGAGCATTGTGGGTCTGCCGGTCAGAATGTCCTCCTGGGTCCAGGTTGACGACCACGCGTCTAAGAGAGAAAGTACAATCTGGTAAATAAGTAAGTATGTCACCCACATTATGAAGAGGGAGAGGACGGGTCAACACCTTATCATCAACACAGCGTCGGAGGACACACACACACACACACACACACACACACACACACACACACACACACACACACACACACACACACACACACACACACACACACACACACACACACACACACCTCACCGTTATCTATGGATCTATGTTCAGAAGGGGAACCTCTGTGGACTGACTTTACCAAAGTGATACGGATTATGAATAATCCATCTAATCTGCGTAATTTTACTATTGCAAGATAAACAGAAGGTATTTATACGCACCACTGTAGATATAGCCATGGTCTTTAGCTTCACTACAAAGTTTAAATCAAATCTCCGTGGTGACAACAACATATCAACCGGCAGCAGAAAAAAACGTACTTTAGCCTGAGGGTCCAGCTCACTGGAGGCGGAGTGATCTCATGTGTTGTCTTTCGGCGAATCTCCTCCGTTACCCTTCACCTCTAGCGGGGAGTGACCCTCATCCTTGCGGGGGTCGCACCGGCCGCTCTGAACCCTTCTTTGTGGAGAGCAGTGGTGGACGTCAGATAATTCACGCCTGAGGTTTGTTGTTCAGATCTTCACTTCCGCACTGAGTTAGGCTGCATCGTGTGGGCGGGGCCTGCGCCGTGTGGGCGGGGACTTACGTCTCCTCCGCAAATCAGCGGCTTCAGATGACCGCGACTGCTTGAATTCCGCGTTGCGTAGGAGAAGTTGTTGACTTTTTAAAAAACCCTTGCCGTTTTTTTTTTAAATTCAAATCAGGATTTTTAAAGAGCAACAAGATTAAATAACAATTTAATCTTGCGATTTCGGCACGCAATCGCTCGACGTACTAAACTTGGATCGTCCTTATTTTTTAATTTGATAGTCGCTTTACAAACAGCTTCAACTAAGGGGACGTTAGTTCGGACATGGAGAGGAGGAAGCTCCGCGTGAGGCTGGAGGCCAGTCGCAGCGAGGGGGGAGAAACCTGGAGACCGAGGAGGTCCCTGCGCCTTAAAGGAGCCGACAGACGGCCGCTCGTGGAGGTGGGTAATTTGCCACTCAAAAGCATTTATTAACCCCTCAGATTCTCCCATTCATTAACCGCCAGAATGTGTGTTAAACAACTACATAGTGTGTAGTTTGACACACATGTATATTTGTATGTGTTGGACATGGTTTATTATCACACACTACACCCACCCACCCAACTACACCCACCTCCACCTCCACAAGCGGTGAGAGGAAGAGGAAGGCTGCAGCCTTCCCCTTCCTCTCACTCTGCGCGCCGCCACGTCGCTCGTGGACCAGGTGGCCTGCAGCCAGACAAACACACAGAGAGAGAGAGAGAGAGAGAGAGAGAGAGAGAGACACCGACACAGACACAGAGAGAGAGAGAGAGAGAGAGAGAGAGAGAGAGAGGAAGTCCGTACTGAACTCCCTCCTGCAGAAACCCTTCTAAAGCGTTAAGAGCAGCCAGCGCCGTGATGAGCGGTAGTTTGAGCGTTAGGAAAGGTTAGTTTTCACTGTTTATTGAACGTTGAGGTGAAATACTTGTTTTCTGCGCCGCGTCGTTTAGACTGAAAGTGAAGGCGGAGCGACCATGGTAAGTTTATAACCACGCAGTACTGCGGTTAATGTTATGATTTAGTAAATTAAACTCTCTCGCCTTAATGTTGAATACTTTGAAAACATTAGATCTTAAGTCGTCCGTTCATGTACTCCCCTCGCTGTGCTGCAGTCCGCCTAACTCTGAAATGCACGTGATGCTTTAGTGGCAAGATGCGGTTTGGATGTTTGGCTCTAAGAGTAAGGACTGAACGCGTTTCCTCTTCCTCCTGCAGGACCCAGATGTGTCGGACAGTGAGCCAGAGGACAGGCCGGAGATGGAGCCGAAGGACGCTCACCTGCCTCCGGCTGATGACGCAGTGGAACAGGGGAAGGACGCTCGGGTAATTTGAATTCCCTGGCACCGAGACAGAGGGTGCAATGCGGCCAGAAGCAGGCCTAGCCTCTCGGTTGATTGGGAGGGGCAGACCCGGCATGATGACACATCTAGAGGGAACTGTTGTTAAGCTGCCGACATCTGTCACATGTCGGCAGTCTGTTTGTTTAGAGGGAGCGTAGCTGTTGCCTTTGGGGTAAGTGACATCAAAGTTACATTCTACTTATACTCTGATTGTCCCGTCAACCATTTCAATAAAGTAATCACTTGTTTGCATCGACAAATGTAACGATTCCTGGTACAGTCGTCTCTGATCCTACTGTTTACTTACTAGTATGATCCTCTGTCTACAGCTGCTCATAACCAGTTGAACACGTCCTCCCTATCTACTTCCACCTATGTGTGTGTTGCGGTTGTTGCACAATCCAGCGATCTAACCCGACTGCCTCGTAGGTTCCGTGGTCGTGCGCCGTGGTCCTCGACCGCCTCTCGCCCGACGACGAGAGCGCCGCCAGAGACCTGGAGGAGCGCGAGGAGATGAGCCGCAGGGGGGGCAAGACGCTGGTCTCCCGGATCCCCACCTTCCAGAACAGCCTGGGCAAGAAGCGGCCCCCCGGGGGGGGGGGCCCCAGCGCAGAGTCGCCCCTCCCCAGGAAGGACCCCCAGGCGGCGACCCCCCCCTCCGCCGACGTGCCGAAGTCGAAGCTCCCCGGGGCGCGGGAGCCAGCCGCCGCCCCCCACCACCACCATCAGCCAATCAGCACCCTGCTACCCAGATCGACCGCGGCGGAGCGGGCCCCAACGCCGCCCGCCGAGGGCCCCAGGGCCTCCGAGCCGTACCAGTACCTGACCCTGACGCCGCGCCCCGTCCTGAGGGCGGCCCCCCGGGTGCCGGAGGTCACCCCGGAGCCCACCCCGGAGCCGGAGGAGGCCCCGCCCCTCGGCCTCACCGAGGCGCCGGGGGCCCGGAGGGTGGAGGGGGCCCCTGCGGGTTGGTCGGGCCTCCGTGACGGAGACACGCAGGCCCACCGGGAGGGGGTGACCCCCGCCCCCAGAGAGCTGTGGGACTCGGCCCGGGCCGTCGACATCGCAGACGAGCTGCCGCCGTGGGGGTCGGAGCCCTGGCAGGACGACCCGGTGCTGGAGGAACCAGAGGGGGGGGAACCAGAGGTCCAGGACCCTCAGCCGGTCAAAGACCCTCAGCCGGTCAAAGACCCTCAACCGCTCCGAGACTCCGAGGCCGAGAAGCCCGCCCCGAGGGCTCCGTCCGAGTCGGCTGCGGAGAACGGGAGCGGGCGCCGACAGTGCGCCCCCCAGGGGGAGGGCCTCCGCCGGCGGGCCGCCCCGGCGGAGGTCCGGTGTGAGCTGCACCAAGCCACCAAACCCCCCGCTGAGTCCCAGAGGAAGAGGCCCGCGGCCGCCGAGCCGAGCCGCCCCACAGCCAAGGTGGGTCTCTCTGTGTTTAGTACGGCCCTACACATGAGAGAGGGAGGCGATGTCTGGGAGGGAACATGCACATCTGTAGACGTTGGGTAGCAGGACCAACACGCTGTCTAATGCATTTACATTTTAGAGCGTTTAGCAGATACTTTTATACAAAGCGACTTACAATAAGTCCCTTTGTCAGAAGAAAGTGAAACAATATATCGGTGTCCGTACAGTAAGGATGTTCATAGTGCCAAGATCAAACAATCGCTAGCATAACCCATTCCCTGTATAATAACGATAGCTAGGATAAGATTGTACACAATGCTAAGTACTATTTTTAAGTGGCAGGACGTACAAACGTACAATAAGTGCGTGGGGGGGTGGATGGCTAGGCAGAGTCTAGCCACCATTGTTATCGAGGGCCAAAGATCCATGGGACAGCGTTCTGCAGATGCCTTGGTTCATGGTTTCGTTGAGGAATGGGTGTTTATCATAAGGCTGCTTATAATGACATCGATAGCACTGGAAAGTGGAGAGTAGTGCATCAGCAGCACTGGTGTGGAATGGAATGAGCCCCGCCCTGTCTGAACAGCTATGGCATGCCGCTGTTGTTTGTATCCCTCCGGTGTCTTCACTTGACTTGTGTTGCTTGAGTACCCTAACCCCCCCCTCCGGTCACATGGCCTACCCCCCCCCCCACCTCCTCCTCCCCCTCCTCCTCCTCCTCCTCCTCCCGGACTCAGCCTGTCTCTCTCCTGCCGATGTTTCCCCAGAGGTCCGGCTGCTGCAGCCTGGTCCTGTTCTGCCTGCTGCCCGCCGCCCTGCTGCTGGTGGGGGGCCTGGGGCAGCACGCCTGGCGGTATGGCCTGCCCCGCTCCACGAACCACCTGCTGGCCCAGCTGGAGATGCACCGCCAAGAGGGCCTGGAGGGCTGGGGCCTGGCCGGGGAGCCCTGCAGCGCAGACTGCAGGTGAGGAGTGGGGGAACCGGGGACATGACTGTTTGTGAAAACGAGTGGCTTCTGCTGACTTCATTAGTGGCTTCTGCTGACTTCACCCCAGGAACATTGCTGATTTACAGGGGTGATTCATGCCGTAGTTCTGAGGCTGATTAGCCGTTAGCCCTGTGCTCTGGTGACATCACTGGTGGGCGTGTCCACCTAGATGTGTGCTGGATAGATCGGTCTACCAGCCTACCCAGTGGACTGTGGCAAATGTTGCTTATCTGTCCGTTGTACTTCTAGGTGGACACACCCACTTGTGTTGTCACTAAAACACAGGAAAAGGCATATTTTCAAACGGCGGGTAATGGCTGATCACACTCCGCCTGGTGGGTTAACATCAACGCTTTAAAGGACGGTTATTCACTTGTTTTGCCCTGTGGTGTTGATTTGATTTACAATGAGCTGAATCCTCTCGTGAGATTAAGATACTCTCAACCCAGCATGTTTGAAACAGGTTCAAGTGTTGAATATTAAGTGGCAGCAGTTATTCTGCATCAGTAATTATTCAGTTGGTTATTCTTTTGAATACCCATAACTTAGTTTTGCTGTTGCTATTATCAATCCCGTAGTATTGAATGTTGCATGGACATCTTCAAATACAAGTAGGAAGTTTACTACGGCGGTCGAGAGTGTAATTAGGTTGTTTGTTTTTAATATTTTTATTTTAATATTTTTGAATATTGTATTTGAACTGTCAAAGAAACAACTGTGTGACGGTTGTTTGACCGTTTTAAGATGGTTAGCGGATAGACGCTGTTAGAGGCAGGGGGTGAAGCAACGCACACCCTGGGAACGTGATCGACCAATCAGAGTCAGGGATTCAACAATGTCGCGGTATAAAACCCCGCCGTCCCCCCTCCTCCTCTCAGCGTGCGTCTGGTGGAGAGCGTCCCCGTGGGTCTGTACCCCTCCGGCCCCCCCGGCCCCCTGCCCAGCGTCTCCGAGGGCTGGCTGCGTCTGCTGGGCCGGGCCAGGGGCTCTCTGTCCATCGCTGGGTTCTACGTGACGCTGAGGGACCACGAGGACCACCCCGACCCCACCGACGCCCAGGTCTGTGCGTGCTCTGGTGTTATTAGCTCTCTTCACACATGTTTGGTCGTTACAGGAATAGGGATCGTTGTGCGTTTGTGTGTCGGTTTAAGAGCGGCAGGATTTAAATGCCGTTAAATGTACTTTCTTCGCGATTCATTCAAATTATGATGTGATATATGTGATATCGTTTTGTTACCTCAATACTATTATTAACCCGGTTGGTTCGTTAGAAATGTCAATGTAAAGAACTTAATATTATATTGGTGCATGTGTTTATTTCAGGTTTACAGTAGGTCCAATTATTTGCTATATGCCAATATATTAATATTGGCAAAATATACATTTGACCTGCTGTGAACTCTGAAATCCAAACCCACCCAACATGGTGAGCAGTGAGCAGTGACTGATGACCGCGTCCCGTATGGGTGACTGTCTCTCCAGGGGCGGGAGGTGTTCCAGGAGCTGAGCCGGCTCCCGGCCAGAGGGGTGCGGCTGCAGGTTGCCGTCAACGCGCCTCAGAGCTCCACCGTGGACACGGCCGCCCTGGCCGCCGCCGGTAGGTTGAGCTGACTGTCTGCACCGCGCCGTTTTAATGGCTGCACCCTAGAGCTCTTAATGTCTGCACTGTAGAGCTCTTAATGTCTGCACCCTAGAGCTCTTAATGTCTGCACCCTAGAGCTCTTAATATCTGCACCGTAGAGCTCTTAGTGACTGCACCGTAGAGCTCTTAGTGACTGCACCGTAAAGCTCTTAGTGACTGCACCGTAGAGCTCTTAGTGACTGCACCGTAAAGCTCTTAATGTCTGCACTGTAGAGCTCTTAATGTCTGCACCCTAGAGCTCTTAATGTCTGCACTGTAGAGCTCTTAATGTCTGCACCCTAGAGCTCTTAATGTCTGCACTCTAGAGCTCTTAATGTCTGCACCCTAGAGCTCTTAATGTCTGCACCCTGGAGCTCTTAATGTCTGCACCGTAGAGCTCTTAGTGACTGCACCGTAGAGCTCTTAGTGACTGCACCGTAAAGCTCTTAGTGACTGCACCGTAGAGCTCTTAGTGACTGCACCGTAAAGCTCTTAATGTCTGCACTGTAGAGCTCTTAATGTCTGCACCCTAGAGCTCTTAATGTCTGCACTGTAGAGCTCTTAATGTCTGCACCCTAGAGCTCTTAATGTCTGCACTCTAGAGCTCTTAATGTCTGCACCCTAGAGCTCTTAATGTCTGCACTGTAGAGCTCTTAATGTCTGCACCCTAGAGCTCTTAATGTCTGCACCCTGGAGCTCTTAATGTCTGCACCGTAGAGATCTTAGTGACTGCACCGTAGAGCTCTTAGTGACTGCACCGTAGAGCTCTTAGTGACTGCACCGTAGAGATCTTAATGTCTGCACCCTAGAGCTCTTAATGTCTGCACTGTATAGCTCTTAATGTCTGCACCCTAGAGCTCTTAATGTCTGCACTCTAGAGCTCTTAATGTCTGCACCCTAGAGCTCTTAATGTCTGCACTCTAGAGCTCTTAATGTCTGCACCCTAGAGCTCTTAATGTCTGAACCGTAGAGCTCTTAATGTCTGCACCCTAGAGCTCTTAATGTCTGCACCTTAGAGCTCTTAATGTCTGCACCTTAGAGCTCTTAATGTCTGCACTCTAGAGCTCTTAATGTCTGCACTCTAGAGCTCTTAATGTCTGCACCGTAGAGCTCTTAATGTCTGCACTCTAGAGCTCTTAATGTCTGAACTCTATAGCTCTTAATGTCTGCACCCTAGAGCTCTTAATGTCTGCACCCTAGAGCTCTTAATGTCTGCACTCTAGAGCTCTTAATGTCTGACACTTAAATCCAACTGTTGAGGAAATGTTGACTTTTCTCTAACAACAAACTCCCCACAGGAGCATCTCTAAGAACACCTCATCTTTACTCTACCAACAGCGAAATATTGTTTCTCTTTTTTCCGACCAATGTACTGTAATGTACAAATGTATTGTAAGTCGCTAAGGATAAAACGTCTGCTGAATGGCCAAAATGTGAATGCAATGTCCTGCAAGATGATCAAAGCTGAATAGGCCTTAGCATGACTTGGCTGTATGAGCCAATCCATCATGTCAAATCTAGACACCTCGGTCTCTGTGGGGAGACGCTAATTCCTCAACATATGGATGTCCAGTTGGACACACTGCAGGCGTCCCCAGGGCCCGTGTGACGGGTGTCTCTCTCTTTCGTAGGGGCGGAGGTGAGGGAGGTGGACCTCCAGGCCGTGACGGGGGGCATCCTGCACACCAAGCTGTGGGTGGTGGACACGCAGCACCTCTACCTGGGCAGCGCCAACATGGACTGGCGCTCCCTCAGCCAGGTACACGGCGCCCGGGGCAGCGAGCACACGCTGCACACACCCCTACTGCAGCACACACACGGTTAACACACACCCTAGTGTAGAAAGGACCAAGTTCCTTTAGGTCGGGTTGGAGTCCCGACGTGGGTTCCAGGGAGACCGTTGATCTGATCTTAAATACATTGCACTTTTAGTTTCAATTTTACTTACTAAAAAGCCTGTTTTACTTTCAATTTCATTTTCTATTTTTACCAGAAAGATACATGATCTGATACCAGAGAGAAAGGATAAGGGTTACTAGAATCCGGGTTGGAGTCCCAGAGAAAGTACCAAGTTCCTTTAGGTCGGGTTGGAGTCCCGACGCGGATACTCTGATCTTAAATACAATGCACTTTCTATTTTACTCATTTCTTTGCATATGTTTTCTTTTACTTATCTATTATTTTATTTTATTGTATGATAATGTTTATATGTGAAGCACTTTAAGTCTGCCTTGTGTATGAAAATGCTACATAAATAAAGTTGCCTTGCCTTGCCTTGCCTAGTGCAGCACTTTGATGGATGACTTTCTTTAATTATCTCAAAGCCCTCATTATGTATACATAATGAGAGACAAATTCCTTTATCAAAGTGTCGTCTAGCGCAGCTGGTGGTAGTACTTAAAAACATGACGGACGACGCTTTCTGGCGTTGTCAGTTGAACCTGCAATGTTGCTTGACCGGTTTGCTGTATCTACTTTCTACAACTGCTTGAGTAGAGCGGAAAACGACTTTCAATGCCGTTTTAGCTTCTTTAAATGCAACGTTGTCATGGAATTCTGTTTTCATTTGGCAGTTCACAGCATTTACCTATTCTTACAGAAAAGAGAACTCGCTACTTACTTACTACATACTACTATTTACTACATACTACTCGCTACTCATTGCGTTTATTTTGTAGTAATCTAGCAGTAGCTATTCCCTTTTCCACTTTTGCAACTTGAGTTATTGCATAACGGGCGATATATATATCTATAGGCTTCCTAAATAACAAAGCCCACAATGTCTCAATACTTTTTTCATTGCTCAATCTTCCTGGAACACAAATATTCAGCCTGTTCGGTAAAACCAGCCGCATGTCATTTGACTCAGATCTGCCCTGCCACGATTTGCATTCCTCTTTGTCGGTTTGAGTCCATACTTGTGGTGAACGACGCCTTTTCCAATCTACTCCCCACCGCTCTCCAGCCATTTGATGGAGCTCATTGGTGGATTTTAATACCCAGGAACAAATGCGTGGCGATAACCTTTGCCGTATTGGGGACAGAACCTTCTCTAGGGCAGCTTCCCCAAGACATCAGAGACTCAGAGTCCCTCCCAGCTTTCCAATCCCCCCTCAAGACCCATCTTATCTCTACTGCCTTCTCTTAGCCCCCCCATTCACCGGTGCGTCTGTGCTGTGTGTCTGTTGTTTCTTTTACTACCACCGCGCCTCAGTGTAACGGTGTAATAACATATTAGTGTAATAACATATATTTATTATGTTTATTTATTTATTTTTTCCACAATGTCTTTTTTTTAAACGATTTATGATGACTATATGCTCTGTAAGGTGACCTTGGGTGTCTTGAAAGGCGCCTCTAAATTAAATGTATTATTATTATTATTATTATTAAAGGGACTTTGAGTCCTAGAAAAGCGCAATATAAGTCCCATTTATTATTATTATCATAACCGGGTTATGCTGTACATTTCGGATCAGTAGGGTGTGTGGGCTAATACTGGCACTACGTCTGTGGCAGTTATTTGCATCATTCCTGTATGCGGTACATTCGCCCGGGGCTGTTGCATATATCAAGGACTGGTTTAGGTTTTTTTCAATCCAGATAACGGCTTTAATAACGGCTGCTACGACACGCTCACTGATTTGCATTGAACAGACTTTGCTTATCTGTTCGACATTACCGAGAACGGTTTCCTGCGTTTCTAACCCCCGGCCCCCTCCCGGCCCCGCCCCCAGGTGAAGGAGGTGGGCGTGTCCGTGGAGGACTGCAGCTGCCTGGCCCGGGACGCCGCGCGCATCTTCGGGGTCTACTGGGGCTTGGGGGCGGAGAAAAACGTCTCGCTGCCGCCCTATTGGCCGGCCCGCCTCTCGGCTCTGTCCAGCGCCCAGCAGCCGCTGAACCTGAGCCTCAACGGCGTGCCTGCACGCGTCTATCTGTCTGTGAGTGTCTTAGTGTGTGTGTGTGTGTGTGTGTGTGTGTGTACGTGTGTGTGTGTGTATACGTGTGTGTGTGTGTGTGCGTATCTTATGGGACAGACGGATCAGAACTACTTGAACATAGCCTAATAAATAAAACATGTCAGTTAGCCTTTGTGCAGTCCCACAGCTGTTGACACGCGAGCTGCATGTCTTCATTCACGTCACTCGTCCTGTTCTATCCTGTTTCCCTCCAGAGCGCGCCACCCCAGATCGCAGCCCGCGGCCGCACAGACGACCTGTGGGCCATCCTGTCCGTCATCTCCGACGCCCGCCGCTTCGTCCACATCTCCGTCATGGACTTCCTCCCGTCCTCCCAGTTCTCGGTGCCGGGCCGGTAAGCGAGCAGCACCTTCAGGCACCGTCTTGTCCGTAACACGCCAGCGCACAAGCACTCCTTTATGACCCTTTTGAGCGCATGCAAACAATTCCTTCGACGGCCTCATGCACCCTGACCTGACCCTCTCCCAGTTCAACCTAACCCCCTCCCAGTTCAACCCTACCCTCTCCCAGTTCAACCCTACCCTCTCCCAGTTCAACCCTACCCTCTCCCAGTTCAACCTAACCCTCTCCCAGTTCAACCCTACCCTCTCCCAGTTCAAACTAACCCTCTCCCAGTTCAACCTGACCCTCTCCCAGTTCAACCTGACCCTCTCCCTGTTCAACCTGACCCTCTCCCAGTTCAACCTGACCCTCTCCCTGTTCAACCTGACCCTCTCCCTGTTCAACCTGACCCTCTCCCGGTTCAACCTGACCCTCTCCCAGTTCAACCTGACCCTCTCCCAGTTCAACCTGACCCTCTCCCTGTTCAACCTGACCCTCTCCCGGTCCATCTCCTCACTTCTCTCTCCTCTGTGGTTGCCATGGCGTCAGGTTCTGGCCCGCCATCGACTCGGCGCTGCGTGAGGCGGCGTGCATGCGCGGCGTGGAGGTCAAGCTGCTGGTGAGCTGCTGGCCGCAGTCGCCGCCCGCCATGTTCGTCTTCCTGCAGTCGCTGAGCGTCCTGGGCCGCCCGCCGCTCGGCTGTCGCGTCCACGTGGTGCGTGGGGCGCTTCTTTACTAACATGTTGTGTAGCGTTGTTGGTGGGGGGGTTTAGAGTGTGGAGCCCCCTTAAATGGGACCCATTATACCAACAGGTGGGAGGGGGATCAGCCTTTACCTGTGTTTTAGTGACGTCCCAAGTGGGCGTGTCCACCTAGATGTATGACGGATAGGTCAGTAACGTTTGCCACAGTCCACTGGGTAGGCTGGTCGACTGATCTAAACAGCACACATCTAGGTGGACACGCCCACCTGTGAGGGCACTAAAACACGGGTAGAGGCACGTTTTCAAAACGGCTTGTAACGGCTAATGACACTCACACCGGATGGTATAAAATGGGACCTCTTCAACTGGGTTTTTGTTTATAATCGCCACGTGTATAATCGTTGAAACCGTTCAACCATTATGTGGTCGGGGATCAGGAAGCCCCGACCACATCCTTCCTTCTTCTAACGGTTGCCCCTCCCCCCCGCCCTCCCTCCTCCAGAAAGTGTTCACCGTGCCCTCGACGCCCGAGCAGATGAAGATCCCCTACGCTCGCGTCAACCACGCCAAGTACATGGTGACAGATCGCGTGGCCTACATAGGTACCCCCCCCCCCCTCTCTCTGTACCATGTGAACACACACACACACACACAGGCAGGCATGCACAGGAACTGGTTGTATAAGATAAACCTGAGTGTTTTTTATTAAATCTATTGGCCAGGGAACATGGGACTAGCACATGAACCTATTTTAATCTTTTTTTCAATACGAACTAAATTCCTAACTAACTACACTAAATAAATCTCACAGATTCATTACATTGTACGTTACACTCGGTGCAATTTGGTCCATGATCAGCCGTCCCAGATGAAGATCACCTGTTATTTTGGCCCAGGGCTGGCTCAAGATCAAGATTTAAGTGGTTCCATTTCAGCAAAGTAACTGATCCACTTATAACAACGCACGTGACGCCCTTTAAAGTGTTCTGCTTGCCTGTGCACTCTGCGGTGATGACCTCAGGGGTCCCTGACGATATAGGCTAACGGCTGCGCTGTGCTCCAGGTACGTCCAACTGGTCGGAGGACTACTTTGTGCAGACGGCGGGCGTGGGGCTGGTGGTGAACCAGACGGGCTCGGCCGTGGGCCCCGGCCAGGCCACTCTGCAGGGGCAGCTGGACGGGGTGTTCAACCGGGACTGGACGTCCTCGTACGCCAGCGCGCTCCCCGACGACCGGACAGACGTCTGTCCGCTGCTCCGCCACTGATGACGACCGGACAGACCGTCTGTCCACTGAGCAGACGACCGGACAGCCTTCCATCAGAACGCCTTTCTTACTGCATACGTTGAAACCTATCGAACACTTGGCACTACTTGCTGGCTTTTTATTTACCGTTTACAAATGTTTTCTTGAAGATATCAGCAATATGGAAGTGTTTGAATCCAATTGGTAAAGAATATTTTTTATAATGCCTGGCGCATTTTGTATATTTGCTTATTGTTTGCAAAAGAATCTGTACAAGGTTATGCTTGAAAAATAAAAGGCTGGACAAGCTATGGGCATCAATAACTGGTGAGGGACTCTGAGAGGCTGGCAGGATTTTAGAATCAAGGACGGTGAGTTGGTCTCTGCTCTGAGACTTGCGGTGGAGAACCATTGCAAGTCTTACATTGGCTCACCAAAAAAATTGCCAAATGGTTGAATCATTAGTTTTAATACACCATCTTCAAATTGTTTTACTCAAAGCCAATTTACATATCCAATCACGCAAGACAACAGTATTATAGGAAACAATGACTTTGTATATACAGAATATTTTAAAACCCAAAAAAGGGCTTGATCGCAAAAATAATATGCAACAACGATACGAAGCAGATCCTTCAAAATGCAGATGAAACACAGGAATGCCAGTTATGAGATGACCCTCCACTGAAGGGGAGCCTAGACATCGCCCTCACACCATCACTACGCACCACACAGCAAACGGAAACCACCTACCCTCCCGCTACGGCCACATGGAGAGCCGGCACGGATCAACAATTCCCCGTAACCTGAGCTGGTCGAGGAAGGGATGGGGGGGAGGCAGTGAGGGGTTGTGGGTAGAGCATTGTTCTACGTCCTGACGGGCGCTCTCTTGTGGTACAGAACCAACCCTTTTAGAGAGCTCCAAACAAGGAGGGCTCCCCATAGCGGTCGACATTGGGGTCAACTTCACAACCCCTATGCTCCATGGAAGGGTTCGCTTGGGGAGACGGTGTGAGGGGTAGGGCTGAGCGAGCGGTGACCTGCTCGGGGGACAGCTGGACAGCGCTCTCTGGTCTCATTCCATGGAGAGCTGGACGCTCTCCGTCTGGCCCGGCTGCTCGAACTTCCTGGCTGTGGGAAACCAAACAGACGGAAGTTTGTGATGCATACATGTTGGTCTTAACAAAACCTTAGAATAAAAAACGGTCAATTTTTTCAATGTGGTTCAGAAAGATATACAGATAGATATAACATATACAATTCCAGAACTTCAGCTCTTCTAGAAATGGTATTTATGTTTCTCTGGATTATTTTTCTCCATGTTTTGTCGTAAGTAATATATATACATAATATATGTAAGCATATTCACACATACATTGATTGGTGTCTATGTATGATGATAATGTTAATGAATTAACTTTATTGCTGGTTACTGATACTTGGACTGAAGCAAGGCTAAATCTTATTTCCCTTTTCCGCTTTCAGATACCAGATCCTTCTGCAGGACGACGCACACATAAAGTCCATGCATCTTTGGGTATAAATGCACACGCTTACACAGAGAGTACATCTCCAGCTGCTGCCGCAGACGGACCTTCTGCAGGCTGTCGTAGAAGTTGGGCTCTGGGGTGCTGGCGGGAGGCAGAGTGAAGATGCGCATGATCTTCCTCTTGTTTCTGCACGTTGCACAGGGATGGAGACGGAAATGAGGAATAAAAACACAAATGACCAACATCACAGGCACAAATATCATCAGGTTGGATTTATACAGCTGCATCGTCTCATGGACTCTGCATAGCAAACCCCTCCTACGAACTTATTGTATGGTGTACCTCCTGGCATTAAAATAAATAAATAATAATACTTAGCATTGTGTAGCATCTTATCCTAGCTATCTTTGTTTTATACGGGGAATGGGTCAACCTAGTGACTGTTAAGGTACGGCCACACTGAACGCGTTACGCGCGTTAGTGCTTGGCACTACAGAACATCCTTACTGCACCGACAGCGATGTACTGTTGTTTCTTTCTTCTGAGAAATGTACTAATTGTAAGACGCTTTGGATGAAAGCATCTTCTAAATGCCCTGAATGTCGACGTCAAATGATAATGCATTGTTTAGATCGGAAAAGGGAAAGTGTTCTTACTTCCTGGCGTACATGAGCAGGCCGAAGCTGACCAGGACGACCAGCAGGTACACGTTGGTGGCCTCGTTCCAGGCCTCATGGACCGAGTAGTCCAGGGACTCGGGCTCGTCCCCCATCAGGCCGTGACCGCCCATCTCCGGTTATTAAACGGGAGCGTTATTGTGCATCTGCTGGATCGTACTGGATCCTATCGCTTTGTGCACAACAGCAGCAATAACAACACAACGATGACGATGACTTCCGTGACTTCCGTGTTTCGTATGGTGCGGATGCTGCCCCCTGGTGGCCGCTAGGCGGATTGACGGGACAGGGAGAACAGTGAGCATATAGGACTGTAGGTTATGAGATTAATATTCACCCTGGAGTGACTGAGGACGTAGTGTGTCGTCCACCAGCATACTATTTAAATAAAAATGTGCAAATGTTTTTAAAAAGCAGTTTCTTTCTGTTTCAGAAAGTATATGTTAGCATCAACATAGCATTGCGTAAATTGCTCAGCTTGTGTTCAGCTTGTTACACTCAAAGGCATAACCCAACCTTTACAGGTGAGGAAACGACAACAGAAACAAAGTAGATACAGAGACGAAAGTAATAGGTTGCAACAATGTTATTTATTAAATGTATTTCGCCCAGAGCACAGTACATGGGGTCTATCCAGCAGACAGCAGTCTCCTGTGTGAGCCAGTATATGTTCAGGGAGCAGCCGTTAACAATAGGCGACCTCCATTGAACAGTTCATGAACAGGCCAGAGATCACAAGCAGGTCAGCCTGGCCCGGTGATGTTACCGAGAAGATGACATCCTAGCAATAAATACTAATAATGTTGGTAAGGGATGGTCATCTTGCCGCCTTGTGTATTCCCATACATCAACTGATCATTACTGGTACCATTTAAATGTCACTAGTCATTAGTACATACAACGTGCAAACTCCTTAGCACATTCGAGTATTAACATTCCAGTTGGGAATCAGGGGCTTAGAATGTCAGATAAACGCAAATATATTTACATCAATTAGTTTTTTAGGATTGTGTTGCAGCTAGTTTTTTTTCTTTTTTTTCAAAATGCTATTTTTTATTATTTTTCAAAATAGATTACTAATTTGTCACTACTGAATACATAAACTTTTTTTTTTTCATTATAATGGCTGTCATATTAGGGTCATAACTTCACACGGGACAGAAGCGAAGGCTGATGTCCAGCATACAGAAACAAGAGTCAGGAGGTCAAAGTGAAAGTTGCGTTCGAGGACCGGGAGCGTCCACAAGGGGGCGACAGAGTGCTCTGGAGCGGACAGGTCGATGTCAGAGAAAACGACCAGAACCAGAAGGAAAAGAAAAGGAAAATGAAAGACACATACGATACGACCTAATCCTTCAATCAGACCAGCGATAAGAAACAAACAAAAGCACCAGACTTCAGATTAGAGCATTTTACATGCCCTTAACTCGTCTGGGCCCACACGTTCTAGAAACAGCGCGATGCAAACACAACCTCGATGGCTAGAATGCATAAGCTCACCGAGAACCCAATACAGCCTGAGCTCTGCAAGAGCGGACCTGACGAGACTAGTTCTACCACCGCGCCTCATACAAAGCATGAGCCTAAAGCCATCTCCATCCTTAATGATGAGACCTGCAACACACGCGCACACTAAAGAAACACAAAGCAAACCGAGCCAATGCATATGAAAACACAGGAATAGTTCAGGACCATCACAATGAAGACCTCACCAATAACAGTTAAATTATTAAAACCTGATCAGGTGATCAAACTTTCCAGCCATCAGTAACACGACGTTGGTCTCGTTTTGTACAAACGTGAAACGCGTCAAATCCTGGTGGATGCACAAGAACGCAACTGGGAGGGGGATCTAAAACCGCTTTAAAACAGGAGGCGCACGCAAGTCAGAAAGATCCAGAAGCCAACTATTTAAACTTATTTACCATTTATTTACATGACACAGACGACCGCTGTGTTATTATAGCTACGCAAATAAAGTCCCAAGCTGTATGGTTAGTGACCCGTCGGACCTGGTGGGGGTGACGGAGGATGCAGACTACATGCAGTGGGTCAGTGGTCCCTCTAGGCCTCTGATGTTGGGTCAGTGTCCCCTCTAGGCCTATGAGGGTGGGTCAGCGGTCCCTCTAGGCCTATGAGGGTGGAGCGGTGCGGTGACGTGCAGACAGCAGCAGGGCCAGAGAGAGACGGAGACCACCAGCTCATAACTTAACGTCAGTTAGGATTCAGCATGACGTCGTTTAAGAGCAGTGTCGGGGAAAACTATGCATTCATCTTCACCTTTTTCTTCAGATATGTTTTGCTGGTGAAAAATATAACGTTTGAATGGTGGTTCCGGTGATGGGGCCTGGATGTGAGCCATTGCACAGCAGAATGTGTATTTGCTCTAATAGTCCTTAATGTCTCTTGAGGTTTCATATAATAACAACGACCAAGGTTGTCGGTTCTAAAAGTCTCATAAATGAAAAGCTTTGCAGGGAGAAAAAAGCAAAAAAAAAAAAAAGGATTGTACATATTTTTAGAAATACGCGACAGCAAGAGTTTGCATTTCCTCAGTTCACTTTTTTTTTACATCTTTGATCGAGGGTTAGAGCAGGTCGGGGTCTTCTCTGGCTGGCAGAAGCAGCAGCTGAGGGCCTAAACATCTAGGACTCCCAGGAGGATCCCTCCATTAAGGGCAGACGACGTCGACGATGGCAGAAGCAGAAGCATGTCGAATTTTGGGCTCTAAAAGTCTCAAAGACGCCACTACGTTTGCTAAAAGCGGGCTAAAAGCAGGACCTATAAGTAGAAACAGCTGTCAAACATAGGAGAGCTCCTAAACTTTAGCGTTACTCACTACAGTCCTTGGCGCAGTTGGTAGCTACTACCTACTGTGTATCTCTCACCAGAACTCTTACAATACTAGGAGGCTGCCGACAGTGTCAGCCAGCGGTTGACTAACGAGTACATAACTATGAGCGACGCTGGCAGAGGAAGGGCGAGCATGCACAAAGCAATAACATCTACACAAATTAATCGGTATAATAAGGCCTTTGTTCTAACGAGGACTTGCGCTGGGGGGCGTGTTGTGCTGTTCATATGCTAACGCATGCGATCAGGGGGGGAGGGGGGCGGGAGGCGGGGCTAGAGCAGCAGCAGCAGCGGCGGCGGCGGCGGGGGGACAGGCCTAGAGGGAGCACTGATTGGCTCACTGGGGTCACATCAGCACGTCGAGGTCGTCCCCGACGCGGTCCTCCTCCTCCGTGACCCTCAGGGACAGCACCTCCTCGTTCAGGAACAGCCCACTCAGGTGCTCCTTGCGGGCCTGCCGCTGCTCCTTCAGCTGCTGCTTGCGCTGGGCCTTCTGCTGGAGCTTGCGCTGCTTGGAGCGTTTCTGGAGGCAGGGGGGGGCGGGGGGGCGGGTGGGAGAGAGAGAGAGAGGAGCTGTGAAGTCGTGTCCTGGAACGGCGCGGCGGATCAAAGCACTTCTGGGACGTCGCTCACATAAGCAGGGATGTCTATGTTCTGGAATGAAGCGTTTGGGGGTGAGGCACTCATGACACACCCTGCAGGCGCAAGCCAGAACAAACAGCCACACACAGCCACACACAGCCACACACACACACACACACACACTAGGGCTTTGACTTCGAACTTTGTGATTCGAATATCAAAAAAATAAATCAAAATTCGAACGAATATTAGGCAGCCCTTAATATTCGAACCTGTTATGGGCAGGCCAAGAGGGAGAACCCATGCAGCCTATTCATAATATTGTAATGACCACGGAAGAGCCAGTGAATGAAGTATTGATTAGACAGCGATTTATTAGAAACTTAATAAACCGTTGGAACACGCAAGACCGGTAACCATAGCAACGCCTGCAAACAAACCTCGCAAAGCCCAATCCAGGGCTGAATCCGAATACTCATACTTATAGTATGCATTTTGTAGTACGCCACAAATATAGCGCGTCCGAATGCTCAGTGTGCATTGTGTAGTACGGAAAACGTTTCCGAATGCGTACTACCGCCACAGTATACAACAGTAGGTCACTACGTTACCAGACTACGAGTCTGGTAACGAACGAAGAAGAGATGGCTGACCCGACACTACCAACAGCGGCTTAGAAAGACGTCATAGAAAGTGGCGAAAAAAAGAAACATTAACAATAGTAAAAAAGTAAAGTAAGTAATTAAGTAAAAAGAGACATTTTTAATTTAATAGCAACGATGACAAGACGGAAAACAGGTAACTTATCAAGGTAATTTTGCCGGCATCTGAGGGGAGACACTTCATCTCCCAACATCCGGTGGGGTTACGGCGGTGTTCGGAAGAGTTAAGAGGCGTTCTACGCATAGCTGTAGACCGTTCTAGGCGTTCTACGCATAGCCGTCAAGTAGTCAAGTAGTAGACACTGAACATAAATAGTATGTACTAAGTATTCGGATTCAGCCCAGGTATTACTGAAGGCATTTAATGGTCAAAATATTATTAATAAATATTCGAATATATTCGAATACTAATATTGATAAACAAACGAACTTCGAATATGATTTTTGGCCAAAAGTCAAAGCCCTAACACACACACACACACACACACACACACACACACACACACACACACACACACACACACACACACACACACACACACACACACACACACACACACACACACACACACACACACACACACACACACACACACCTTGGAGTCTCGTATGCGCTCGGCGGCGCTGGAGAGGTTCCCGTCGCTGTGGGCGCGGCTGATGTTGGCCACGCTGCCGCCGCTGCAGGCGGACGCCGTTCCGGCGCCTGCGGCGTTCAGAGGGGAACAAGGAGCTGAGGAGCCGCTCGAGTCGGGACACAGCCTGGCTCATAGAGCCGTCGACAGACGCCTGCCTGGGACCGGACACTTAGACCACTCCATCAGTAATCTTCACGCCCCTTTCCCAGAGAGGTCATTATAGGACAAACACAGCTGTCACTCAAAACAATAATTATGAGTCTGCTCCGGTAAGTACCAGGGTAGTACAATCCTCCTCAGTAGCCTAGTCTACTCCCTGTGCCCCGGGACATAAAGGAGCAGATCCATGACAAGCGTTAGGAGGCAGCTTTGTTGGTCCTAAATCATAATCAGATTATTCTGGTCAATATTGAAATCACGATTATTCAAACGATTATTTTTGAGTTGGAAAACATGGTGTATTTATTCAGCACGTCTCTCCCAAAAACACTTTGTAACCGAGAACTTTGAAATTTCGCCTTAAAAAAATACACATAATGGTCATAAAGAAAATGTTCAAATCAGAAATAATGTACAGATATGTATTAGGGCTGCAACGATACACAAATTCACGATTCGGTTTGTATCACGATTTTTGACCCACGGTTCGATACATCCCACGATTCTTTTAAATTTAAAAAGCTTTTTATTTCAACAACACTTAAATACCAATTATCTTAATGTAACATTTAATAACAAATAATTTGGAACACTGAACAGATTTGAACCGAAAGAATACTATTAAAGTATAGCTAAATTAATAAAGAAATAACCAAAGATGGCAGTTGGAGGATGCTTTTTGCTGGTAGGCATAATAGGGCCCCTTTAACTGTTTGGTTGGTTTATTCAAATATCCTTATTAGCGCTTCTTATTAGGCTATGTAGCTTAAATAATTACATAATCAAGCCGTATAGAATGCAACATGTTTAATAGCCTAACTTTCAATAGATGAGGAAAAACATGAACGTCGCAATAACGAGGCATAGTGTTACGAGTAGCGTATGTGTGTGTGCGCGAGAATGGCAGTGTGCGTATGCGTGTGTGAGTGACGTCAGCGAGTGAGTGGACGAGCGAGGAGAGCGAGCGGTAGCGTGTGCGTCTAGTGAAGAAGCGAACGAGTCCGGTAGAATAAAGTAGGCCTACCCATCCTGTCAATATCGGTGGCCGCTTCATTCCGACCAATAAGCAGACAAACTGCCAGTCAAATCACACAAAACAATAGAGACAGGATCACACAGGCAATTTTTTTCGCGCTTGGCCCACTCTGGATAAATGTCGTTCATATCGCATATGAGGACTTCGACGGCTGTGGAGAAATGCAATCCTCCGTAGCCACGGAGAGCTGTGATCATAGAGAGGGCATCTCGTCACATAATTACGGCATCGATAGGAGGGGGCGCTGTCAGCAGACAGACAAATTATTAGCAAATTTCAATCTGACAATTTGACCGAAGAGTTAGAAAGGGCATATCGCGCTTCTGCCTTCTCACACCGCGAGACAGGTTCGTGGCTTTGAGTATCGCGATTTTCGGTTTGATACGCGTATCGTTACAGCCCTAATATGTATCCAGCTGTTCTCAAATAACAAAAAAACGTTTTGTAATCGTTTGACGCTAAAATCGAAATCGAGATCGAAATCCGATTGAATCGCCCCGCCCTATCAGAACGTGTTACAATCACAGCTGCCTCTGTGCCTGACAACACGCCCCCCTGAGTCCGCACAGGTCACACCCACCATGGACCCTCCCCCCACCACAGGGCCCAGCGCTAGGTCACACCAAACGAAGCCCCCCCCCCCCCCCCCCCTTACCGGCTACGCAGTTGGAGTTGGTGGAGCCGGCGGAGGAGGAGGCCGAGCTGACCATGCTGCCGTTGCTGCTGCTGGCGCCGCTGACCCCGCTGGTGCTGGCGCTGCTGTGGCCGCTGCGCTTCCAGCTGTCCCGCGCGCTGCCCGCCGCCCGCTGCCGGGGGCCGTGCTCCCGGATGTAGCTGCGCACCTGCAGGGGGGTTGGGAGGGAGGGGGGCGAGGGTGAGACTGGTTCGTGGTCCACAGGGAGGGGTACGGCTGGATGGGAGGTGTGTGTGTATGGGGGGGGGGGTTATGTTGTGCGGTTGCGGTTTTGTTTGTGAATCATTGTTTTGTAGTGCGATGGAAGTGTTGATGGCGCTTCCGTTGGAGACACTGAGACATGGTTACTGGCAGACCCCATATAGTATTTCACAAAAATGTATGGGGTCTGACATGAACCATAGCAGCCAGGATCCCAAATTAACACTCTGAATTTTGTACTCAGAATGTACCATCCAAAGGGGCCAATCTATAGGCCAATAAAGACCGCGTTAATGTCAATGTTAAAACAAAATACAGTGTGGACGAATTGGTTATTTGCATTTTCTTTATTTTTTATAATTTATTTATTGTTCCAACAGATCAGGCCCGTCACCAAAAAACTGAAAACCCCAATTTGTGGACTTTATAAAAGGAGCCTTTTCATTTTTGTATGCATAAAAAATTGTACATCCTACATTGTATTTTTTTTTTGTGTTATTTCAGTGTTTAATATATTTTTTTATCATTTAATATGACTTTTAATAGTTCAGGGACGTTGAAGCAATAACCTGTTATTTTTACACTTCATTTTGCACAATTTATGTTAAGTTTTTTATGTTCACAAAGTATTGTTCCGTTTTTGATAGAGATGCGGCAATTACAAATGTTGCAATTTTAACAAATTAATCGATGATTAAAATAATCTTTAGTTGTAGCCCTAGTGAAAAAGAATCAATGTACAAAGTAAATAAGGTGCAAAGTCAAACCGGAGAAGTGATTACGGAAATGATTTTGTTAAGAGGACCAATCACAGCCCTTGCGTCGACGCATGGACCTATAATCGACGGATAGTTAAAAAATATTGAAAGCGCACGTAAGCTACGGAGAGGGTCTCCGACAGGCTCTCCGGCTATGGAGAGGGCTCTCCGTGTCTACGTACAGCACTTTAACATGCACACGCATTTGAAAAGGCACCCTCCAGGTGTTACTATCACCGTTGCTGTGAAAACAAAAACGAGCTGTGCAAACCCAGCTCACGACACTATTTCAACAACCCCTGTCTGGGAATTCAGAAATGCAAATGACACAACCAAGTTTATTGGTGATTTCATTGCTGCTTATATACGGCCATTCTCCACAGTTTTTAGAGATTTCCCCTTAACTATGAACCGTACCGTCCTGTACCGTGACTCTTGTGTACCGTTACACCCTTAGTTATTACAAGGTGCCCCCTTCAGATTGGAGTACCGACCTGCTTGAGCTTCTCGTCCGTGAGGCAGTTGAGCTCGATGATGAACTCGCTGTCCGTGGGGGAGATCTGGGCGCAGGGGTCGATGATCTTGATGATGTCCAGCTGCTCCCGCAGGCCCATCTCCGTGCTCACCTTCCTGCTCAGGAACTCGATGTACTCCACCTGGGGTCACACACACACAATATACTGGTAAGGCTCCACTACCACTGACTTTACTGTCATCTGTACTAGGATCGGCTTAGCTCAGGAGGGACAGCGGGTTGAATGGTAACCCGAAGATTGCTAGTTCGATCACCGGCCTCACTCTCACACCTCACTCTCACTGCTCCTGACGAGGATCTCTTTTTGCATGGTTGACTCAGCCATCGGTGTGTGAATGCGTATATGTATGTATGTATCTTGTAAGTCGCATTGGCTGAAAGCGCCTGTTAAAATAATTAAAATGTGTAAAAAGTGTTATCACACTTCGTACATAAGCACATAAGCTAGGTTATTTTTCAGTCAAAGCAGAACGAATGGCGAGGAATCTCTGCATGCGATACGCAGGTGACTCCCTGGTGAGATACCCATGATCCCTGGTTACTGGCCTCTCCTCCCCGTCATGAGGCCCTCGCTGGGAGGCGTTCGGGGCGTACCTGCTCGTCGTTGGTCATGGCGCTCCAGGGAAGCTCGTCCAGGTTTCGGTGGGGGTGTGGGTGGGGCTTCGTCTTCCTCTTGGAGAACAGGCAGGGGGAGCTGGGCACGCTCGGGATGATGTCAGAGAGCACATCGCTGCCACTGGCGATGTCACTTCCTGGTAACTGAGAGGACACAGGCGTTGAAATGCACGTTTCGGAAGGAACGCTCGTACAGTCTACAGTCTAATCTAACATCAATGTCAATGACATTGATGAGAACTAAAAAGTTCCTGCCCTATTTCACCTATATATCATGCTATTACTGAGAGATCCATCATAACATACAAGCTTAAATGGTTTACGATCATCTGCTTTCTTAACAATCCAGTGGATAAAGCACCAGAGAATGGACATTTTTCAACAAAAAGGCCTTTGTGATATCGCATGCCTGCCATTTAAAAACACTTCTTCAGCAAAGAATCCACGATTAAATGAATAAGGTAACGACCAGCCACATACCTGCCACTCGAACTCGCTGTCGGACCAGTCCCAGTAGTTGCTGATGGACGAGGAGACGTCGCTGCAGACGCTGCCCTCGGGGAACAGGTCCAGGGACGTCAGCTCCTGGTCGTCCAGGAGGGAGTAGCAGTCGTCTTGGTCCCCCACAGAGACCGAGGAGAACAGCTCCTCGCTGCACTCCGAGCTGGCCACGCTGGTTCCACATGACGTCAGGTTCCACCTGTTGGGAACCAAGAGAGAGTAGCGTTACTCACAGCCCTCCAGTAAAATTATTCCCTTTGAAAACGATCCATTAAGATGTGAATAATTATACAACTCAGTCGGAGCTGCCCCGATTACCTTAGACTGGGAGCCAGGGAAATCTGCCAGCTCATGTTTAATTTGCTCTGGCCCCACTCCCGCTCAGCCAGACTCCCAGTAGAGATAAACTGAACTCCACAACCACGGCCCCCGACCACAACATGCAGATGTACTCCGTCTAACCTACCTATTGGTGTGGAAACGACGCAGTGGGTCCGTCCTGTGACAAGACGACAGCTGACACCCAAAGTCGCTTACGTCCAAGGTGCCCACGTCGCTGAGGTTGGCCCTCTGGGAGAGGAGTGGGAAGGGCTCCTCTGGGGCCAGGAACTTCTCATACAGAGCGTCGGACATCGCTGCAAAGGAAGAGACGCAAAGTGCTTAATGTTTTACTCCCCAGTTCAATGTTATGAGACAACGTTTAATATATGTAGCTAAAGCCAACAAAATGATTACCCCTTATCTTTGACAACGGCGGCCAAAATAAAAAGACAATGCAAAGCTTTGAAATGCCAAACACAATAATTGCTTTACCATTTTGCAAATCAAGATGATGGCTAGAAATAATGACAAGCCATTTGATGCCTCTTGTATGAATCACAGAAAGAGGCTCAATGTTTTGACATATCAAGTTGTCTGTGATTGCATTGCTTAAGTGGCACAACCACCACAGACAGGGCAGTTCATTGTATAATTTAGAAAGCCACGGTAAGAACCACAGATTGTGTAGTCTTGGAGACACTGTTGTTTGTTTACAGCCAACGTCAGCTACACAACCCAATACAAATATATAACCCGTCAATCAAGTTGGTATAGATAGACCAAACCATATCTTCTGTGTTTGTATAACTGTGCGCTTGATCATGGCTCTAATTGGCCTCTGCATAGTCCAGACACCAATAGATCGAAAGCCCACAAGTTGAAGTTGTTATTGTTGACCCAATAAGGTGAGAAGTCCTCCACGTCCACATGTTAAAGTCAAATATTTCGGTAAAACCAAACTAGTGGCTCCATGATCGTTGATCACACATGGTAGCCCAGCAGATAATTCTTTATTAAAGTCAGTGTCGATCGATCACGTTACATTAAAGTCATTAAAGCTCTCTGGTGGGGCTACCAGCAGCTAGCGAATAGCATGTAGCGGCTAGCTGGTGTGCCTCGCTAGCCAGACTTGTTGTTGTTGTTGACAGAGCAGGGCTAGGGGGTCATGATTCTCCAGCCTCTGGAGGTCTCCATGAGGGAGGCAGGGGTCCCCCTCACCAAAAACAACCCATAATGACATCACGTTGTCAGGCGCTGCCCGAGTGGGGGAGCGATAAAACACAACTTGATGTGGTTAGCTGACTGCAAGCATGCCAGGTGCAGCTAACGGGAGCTAACACATACACACACTGCACTTCCGTTACATTCAGCCCGTCACCGGAGGTTTAAGGTTTAGGTAACCGCCAGGACGTCCGTGTAATGTGTTCAAGCACTCACCGTTTACGTTTATTGGGTCTTTCCCGGGACCTCCATTTGCAAAATGTCCTTTCTTTGCACTGACACTCTTACTTATGCAACGACGTCACTGCCGAGCGAAACGACTGTGCGCGCGAGCCGAGCACGTGACCTCAACCCAGAAGTAGTGACATAAACAGAAGCGCGAGCCGAGCACGTGATCACCACCAGGAAGTGGAGACATAAACAGAGAGCGACCTGCTCTTTAATTTTGAGTTCTCTGTGTTTTTCTTTCCTTGCTTTTCCTTCCTTGCGCTTCATAGCGCTGCACGGTTGACCATGTCGTCGCACCAGACCAAGGAGTCCAGCTTCCTGGGAGGGAGGATCCCCCCTGAGGTCGAATCCATGTCCAGATATCTGAAGGATGCATCGTTAACGTTAGACCAAGACACGTTTAGGAAAATACTGAAAGGTAAACGCTTTGGAGTGTAATATACTGAGTACAGTGTCCATGTATGTGCTGTAAATATGTGATCTATTGATGAGGAAAATATCAAAAGTAGCGGAAACGCTGCAAAAAAAGCTTTAACTTGCACTGTCAAAGTGTCAAGTGTGCATAAATGCTACTTCCATACTTGATATCTTATGTGTTCTTCTGGGTGATGATAAACCAGGGTTTTATCCAAAGTGGCTAGACTGGGACCTCTTGTTGGATAGTTGTTATTGATGAGCGAATCAATGTTGAATAATGGACCCCATTAGCAACACCCGTCACAAGCTGATTGGATATTAAACCACAGGCCACTTTGAACAAGACATTCACATGAATACAGCCAGCACGCCTCACTTAAACCTTCTGTGATCATGTATCCATGGAACAATAGAACAGCTTCAAAGAACTGTTCAATTTCAATCCTCACAAAGCAGCCTTGTTGTTGTGTCCAGCTCTGGTGAGCAGCATAGAAGGCCGAGACTGCCGGGAGGTGATGAGACACATAGCGGAGAGCAGCGTGATCCCAGAGGAGAAGCTCAGTCACATCGTGGCGGGGATGTACCGCGTGCTGACGGAGGCCATCCGCATCCCCACCACCTCCCTAAAACAGGAGGTGAGCCGCATAGAACGGGACACGTTCATCACCATAACAGTGATGATCAAATATGTGACTGTACATGAAGTATGTTTTTATTGTGTACGGACTTATGTGTTAACGGCAGAAGAGTTTCTTTGCCTAATGCGACAGAAGAATGTTGTTGACTTGACGTGATCTTGTGATTTCTTTCCATTCAGGCTTTCAAAGAAGATCTTCGAGAATTGAGGCGAGTCCGCGCTCCTCATTACACACACACACACACACACACACACACACACACACACACACACACACACACACACACACACACACACACACACCATGAAACATTGTTTGATCAAGTTTGAATATATCTTTCTTGTTCTGTTATTAGGATACCTGAAGACTTTATCACAGATTTTGCCAGTGTGGTGTTTGGAAGCCGGTATGTAATGTGTTATCTCAGCCATTCAAAAGCAACATTGAGTATAGAAGTGGATGATCAGATTAGGGCTAGAAGCTCTACACTCTACTGTGTTTGCATGAATAATTAAATTACAATGGATGTCTTGCTGTAGATTGAACTTGAGGATCTAAAAGGTCTTGTGTGGCAACATGGTGATTGAGACAAAAATACTATTTATAGTTTCAAATCTTTGCTTTTTTTATTTGCAGTCGTGCAGCTTTGGAGGCTGTGACATCCGAACGTGACCCTCACCTACCCACTCTGGATGAGCTGCGCTGGCGCGTGGACGTCACCATCTCTACCAGGTAACACTCACGGGGGATAACTGAAGGTCAAGAGAACCCTCAGTATCTGAAGTATCGCTGCACTAAAGTAACTCGTACCGGTGTAGTGTGGTTCGTTTGTTAACGTAATTCTACACAGGTGACCGGTGACCAGGCCAGGTATATCACTGTTTAATTACCTTAAATTATCTAATCCAACAAGAGTTATCTTTCCATACCCACAAATGCATAGTGTGTGTGTGTGTGTGTGTGTGTGTGTGTGTGTGTGTGTGTGTGTGTGTGTGTGTGTGTGTGTGTGTGTGTGTGTGTGTGTGTGTGTGTGTGTGTGTGTGTGTGTGTGTGTGTGTGTGCGTGTGTGTGCATCTGTCTAAATATATTTTGGAAAATTGCTTATTGTTTCGGAACGAGTGTCCGATAGGATATAATGTTCAACTGCACTAGAGTGTCTGGATTGCTTTCTAATGTTCAGTAAGACATCTTCCTAATTGGCTTTTGGGCACACGCTGCAGCTAAGTAATGTCTGCATCATCTCAGCTGAGTTGAGCAGGGTTACCAATCGGCAAACTGGATCTCTGATACTAGGACCTCTGTAAACCCACCAACCAAAAGTCAGAAGGAACAGTTGATCCTAAACTCTGTCCATGAATTATCGCCCTTATTAAAAATGAAACCATGGATTTTGTGGGGCTTGTTGACCTTCTGGAGGTGAAATGTGAATGCCTGAGCTTCAACTGAGCATTTAGAAAACCCTGCTGGTGTGTTGTTCCAGTTCCTTAGCCAGAGCTCTTCAGCCATCGGTCCTGATGCAGATAAAGCTATCTGATGGGAGTCTGCAGCAATTTGAGGTATGTTTGCTCTAAATTAAAACCTCTTCAATTCTTCTGTCTTCTTATGTGTACTCTTTTCCCACGCTGTAGACAGCTGTACAAAGTTGGTTAGCGAGCCAGTGGGCTCTTTACTGTCGCCTTGTTCACTGCCACAATCAGATCGTATCGGGTCACATTGGGGGAAAGCAGATCATACTTCATAAATCATAGATAACTTAAAAAATGCATTTTGGAAGTTAGTTTGCATCTAAAACCACTACCCTGTTCTTTGAGTACCAAAGAAAAATCTAACTATGCAATTAGACGTTATATTCTAATTAACAGATATTATTTTAGGATAATGGTTTCCAGCAAGCAGTTGTTTCTCGAAAGGATAAAAATAGCGCCAATATCGCCTTTGGCAACAGTTCTAACAGACCTCTGTCGTTATCATCTATCATCAAGTTCTGGAGATTTATTCAGAACAATGGGTTTTTTATTGACGTCATGGCAACACAAACAAAGCACCCCTTGTATTGATCTATAGACTATTGTTTATTTTGTCTCACTAGCTAATGAGAAGTCCAAACCTTAAGGGACACACTGATGCAAAAGGAGGCGTGATACTCTAAACCGAGCGTTTGATTCACTGACTCATCGTCCCGTTAGGAAATAGCATGAAGATGACTCATAGTGATGAATAATAATTAGGACATAGAAAAAAAATAATCAAATGACAGTGGCATTATCTTCTGTACTACACTTGTGCCACCTCTTCTGTTGAGTAGAAATCACTGTTTTTATGGTTTTCCTGTTCAGGTTCCTGTCTCCAAGTTCCAGGAGCTTCGCTACAACGTTGCTCTGATCCTGAAGGAGATGAACGACTTGGAAAAGAAAAGCGTCCTCAAGATCCAGGACTGACCACGGCACACTTCAGTCCCACAACAATCCTTATTATCTTGTTTAAGGCTGAACACTTCCTTCAATCTATTATAGAATTGTCACATAGCATTGAAGTAATTCTGTGGAATTTAACTGTCTTTAAACAGTTCAATACCCCCTTGTTATGCATTTTAAATGAATTATAAATGGATGGGTGTGTATCAGTTACGTCATAGGATGATGAGCTCGGGTGAGCATACTGTGTTATAGTTGGCTCATCTGAATTTTCTAGGACAAAAAAAACACACTTTTACAATTGTGTCATATCCGTATAGGTGTTGTTATGATGCAAACAACAACAAAAGGTTTGATGTATAAAAAAATACAAAAATAAACTAATTACAAAAGAATGCCCCATGTTGTTACCCTAGCGCCATGTTGTAGATACATTTAGTTTTGTTCATCGTCCATCGGTGTGGATGGGGCAGGTCAGAACTGAACATTTCGGTTAACATTATTTGTTGTATCTGCCACACCCTGTATTATGCATATAAGCTAATGCCTATGAAATTGCCCTTTAACCTCTTCATAATGCTATTGTATTGATGGTCTAATCCACATAAGCATGGGTCACGTCAGCCATGCAGGCACTTGTGGAATGCTTTGTCAGTCCAAAGGCTAGCCGTGAATCCTGCAGGCTTTACAGTGCTGGCTGGTTTGACGTCATGCTGCATAGAGGTTTTTCCCCCACTGTGAATCGTGATTGCCCCCTTTTTTAAACACACTGGACTCATATTTTGTTACGTAATCTCCAACCAGTTATCATGGCACAATGTTTTTTGAAAGTCTTCCTTAGCAGAGAGGATCGCTGGCTGTAATTCTTATTCAGAACAGTCATCTCCGAAAGAATCAACCCCAAACCAGAATGGATTCAACCAAGTGGACTGACTTTCAGTTCTGATTACTAGTGCTACTGTGCACCATTTCTACTTGTTTCTTTAAGCCTTTTTAAATCCTCATTTGAGGTAAATAACCGAGGTCTCATAAACATGGGACAGTGTGTCTTGTTGTAATAACAGGGAAATAAAAGTGGGCACCCTTTTGCTCTTCAATGGGAAGTCTGTGTGAGGTATAAGTAAAAATAAATAAATCAGAGGTTATCTAATGCTCTCTGAGGTGACATAGAACACTGAACACATCCCAACTCAGTTTATACAATCTGATTACTTAAATGCATGGCTAGAGACCATTGTCTGCCTATTTATGCCTATTTTTTAATCTTTGAGGAATTGTATATAGCTGTTTTAGGTATAAATGTACTGGTGTTTGTGTGTGTGTGTGTGTGTGTGTGTGTGTGTGTGTGTGTGTGTGTGTGTGTGTGTGTGTGTGTGCGTGTGTGCGTGCGTGCGTGCGTGCGTGCGTGTGTGTGTGCGTGCGTGTTTGTGTGTATGTGTGTGCATTAGTGCCCGACAATATTCGATTTGAGGGGCAGATACCGATATAAGGGTAAAAAAATGTCCGCTCTCAATATATCGACCAATATGCCATAGATGGAGGTATCCTGGGGGCGGAGCTTGGGATTGGCTGCCTAGCCTCCAGCAATGCACCGGGCTGCAGCAAAATCGCATCAATACCATGAGCGAAAGGAATCAGAGGGTGTGGTAGAAAATAACCGAGTTCTATCACTTCAACTAAACTAAGAGAGCTTGGGGAATCGAGGAGTCCGGATCAAGTATGACCGAAGACTTTATTGCTACCTGCGAACAAGCAACAACGAAGCCGAGTGAGGTTTGAGACACTGCCGAATGATTCTCGTCCTGCTCCTTATATACCCAATGCTTACATTATATTAAGTCAGACTTACATAAAATGTTGATTTACATAGGCTAACATGTTTTTCCCAGGTCACAGCTTTACCATGTGTACCAGGTGTACGTGTGTGCATGTCAGCATATTTTTCAAAAAGTAGCCTAAGTTTGACGCGTGTGCATCCTGACCCTTGGACCCTGCCTATGGCAGCCCACAAGATAGAAACAGAGTGAACCTACTCCCAGGCACCGTGTGTCATGGTCCGCCCCTGGTTTTCCCATTCACCTGCCTGCCACCCTGATCTCCCCTAATTAACCCAACCACCTTCACCTGTGCTCCCTCTATATAAATCCTCTCTCTCCCCTCAGTCTCTGCCAGATCGTCTCTTGTTACTCACAGAGCTTTCCCCGCAACTCCTGAACTGTTGCCACAACGCTGATCCTTCCTGTTTCCAACCCCTCGCCTGTCTGACCACCCGCCTGTTGTCGAGTCCCTGCCGGCCTGTCTGCTTCCCTGTTCCTGCCCTTCGCCTGCCTGTCTGCCCTCCCGTTGCCGACCCCTCGCCTGTTGACCCACCGACGATTCCCTGCCCACCTGTCAGTGAAATACTGTCTGCTCTCTGCCTGCCCGATCCTGTACCGAATTAAATCCTTGAAACTGTCCTCAACTGTTGTCTGTCTGTGCACTTAGGTTCTGCCTAACACCCCTATTACACCGTGTTAAACCTAACTTATAGGGGAGAGGTGATCAGCTACTTTCCACCATTAAAGTATCTACATGATATATATGCCTAATAATAATCATAGCTTGCCATACGATGTAGGGTTAATTTCTTCCATATATCCCCCCTTTGGGACTTGTAATGTCTCAATAAAAAGAAAACAGTAATACTTGGAGCCGTTAGGCTAGTTTTTAGCACCATATTTGGTTACCAGAAAAAAACTAACGATCAGGGGTCTCATTTATAACCGTTGCGTACGCACAAAACGGGGCTGAAAGTTGCGTACGTGACTTTTCACGCCAAGGTTGTGATCTATAAAAAACCAACTTGACGGGAAAATGTGCGCAGCCCTAAGCAAACTGACCCATGCGTACGCATGGTTTGGAGGAAAAGGAGAATTGGCGACACGGACGGTGTGGTGGTGAACTGAAGTCAGACCGAAGAATTGCAGAGTGATTTCAACCCGTATCATGCGTTAAATCCTAATCAGAATAATTTAAGTCCACTGCGTTATTTCTCAGTTATAACTCCAGAAATATCTCTCAGTTATAACTCCAGAAATAAAAAGAAATTCTCTATATTTAATCCCGTCACTCCATACTGTCCACTGACGGCGCGACTGCATGGAATAGAGCATCTGTCCAACATGTGTCAATAACATAATATTTTTATGTGACACTGTAAACACCTGTAATCCTTAGCCCAAGTGAAGGAGTTCAAGTACCTCGGGGTCTTGTTCGCGAGTGAGGGTACTATGGAGCGTGAGATTGGCCGGAGAATCGGAGCAGCGGGGGCGGTATTGCGTTCGCTTTACCGCACCGTTGTAAGCTTTGAGTCACGTGAATATTGGCAGTGTTCTGTCGCGCATTTGTTTTGAAACTCCTGACAGTCAAGTCTGAAGAAAAAAAAACGTTCCTGGGGGCGGGACCATTTAGCTCTAAACCTATTGGTTGCTCTCTCGGCTGACGTGCATTCCAATCACATTCTTGTCATCGGCAGAGCACTGTCATTCACGCACAGCCCGGTGAACGGCACGTGTACATCCTTCGTCCCTCCCTTATCCCCATGCGGGTGTTGGCGGACGGGGGAGTCTGGGCGGTGGACTGCGACGGCATGATAGTTGTCTGACCCCTTGGAATGTACATTCTTGTCATCGGCAGAGCACTGTCAATCACGCACAGCCCGGTGAACGGCACATGTGATTGGAATGTACGTCAGCCGAGAGCAACCAATAGGTTTAGAGCTAAATGGTCCCGCCCCAGGAACGTTTTTTTTTTCTTCAGATTTGACTGTCAGGAGTTTCAAAACGAGTGTGCGACAGAACACTGCCAATATTCACGTGACTCAAAGCTTGCGCCTGTGTAGTCAAATCTCTGAAAAGTCAGTGCTGAAAAGTCAGTTCTGAAAAAATACATTGCAATGGCGTAAACGTACACCTTTACAAGTTTTTAAAACTAAATATTCAACCTTTCAAAACGTATTTCTCAATGTATGAACACCTGTTTGCAGAATCTCATTTACAAGGTTTCAAAACCGGGAAACAATGAAATACACTGTTAGAACAGTGCCAGATTTGAAACTCTGCAAATGCGCTGGTGAAATTGTTTGAACTTTGAAAATGTGTTGGTGAAAATGATGAAGAAGATAAAATAGAACTTTTGAATTTTTGTTTGAATTTTTTTCAGGTTATAAGTTTTCAAACCCAGACTTACAAGCTTTTGAAACTTTTTTTTTCAGGTTTGAATTATGGCAGGAAACTGGCTCCATAGTCTGTGGCCATCTGGGTAGCTTCATTGACATCTTTGTGGGCTTCCCAGGAAGCGTGCATGATGCACGCTTCCTTCGAAATAGTTTAATTTACCAGGCTGGCAATTACCCTCCACCAGGCTATTTCATCTTGGGTGATGGTGGCTGTCCATGCCTCACTCAGCCGATGGCCCTTATCACACCATATATCACACTTATTACCTCCATGTCCCTACACATTATGCATCAAAAGTCCCTCCCACGGGCCATATTGTGCCTGATTTTGCTGTCCTCTTTTCCCATTTCTCAGAGATCTTTTTTTATCTCATCTTTAAGCAATGGACGGTATCTGCCCAAAATCTATACTGACGTCGGTGCCGTATTAATTTTCTCTAGGTGTATAAACACTATTTTCAATACAATTTATTTGAGTTTATTTTACTCGTTAGTTCAATTATTTTATTTCACTTATGCCGATTGGAATGCGGTCCTTCCCACCGTTTGGGCTATTTTTGAATCCAGGAAGGTTTACACATTTATTTCAGATCAATTATTCCCTTTCTGTCTAATTAATTTATGACAGAATAAACAAACGAAAATGGGCCGTACAAGTCTCCGAGGTATCTTAATCCTATAGCGGCTTGAATACAGAAAGAAAACGATTAATGCAACTTTTTATAGCTTATCTTAAAATGGTCGAATTTGTTGTACAAGATGCTGAGTGGAACTTGTCACTAACTCGTCTTTAATTACAAAAAAAAGGTTGACCAACCGTTGAAGACGGTCTTTTGTTTAAAACATGAACAAACTAAAAGAAAACGGCCTGCACAAGTCTCCGAGGTAACTTAATCCAATCGCGGCTTGAATACAGAAAGAAAACGATTCATGCAACTTTTTATAGCTTATCTTAAAATGGTCGAATTTGTTGTACAAGATGCTGAGTGGAACTTGTCACTAACTCGTCTTTAATTACAAAAAAAAGGTTGACCGACCGTTGAAGACGGTCTTTGGTTTAAAACATGAACGAACAAAAAGAAAACGGCCCGCACAAGTCTCCGAGGTAACTTAATCCAATCGCGGCTTGAATACAGAAAGAAAACGATTCATGCAATTTTTTATAGCTTATCTTAAAATGGTCGAATTTGTTGTTCGAAGATGCTGAGTGGAACTTGTCACTAACTCGTCTTTAATTACCAAAAAAAGGTTGACCAAGACCGATGGTCTTTTGTTTAAAAACTTATTTTCTCAAAATAACAACTCTGAATTCAATAGCAACTCTGAATTCCCAACCGACAAAACTCCAACAACTCTAAATTCAATAACAACTCTAAATTCCCAACCGACAAAACTTCAACATTTCCGAATTCAATAACTATGAATTCCCAACTAACAAAAACTCCAATTAGGATTTTGTCAGAAAATCCCTACAAATCTAACCACTCCAGGGACATTGTTCGGAGGGTAGATCTAGGGGCCTTCACTCCCTGTCCCATTCAAACTTTCCCACTAATTCGTTCTTCTAAAAGACAGTTCAGGACTTACTGTAGGCCTACTTAACCAAAATATCAATAACAACAACTCGTACCAATTGAGAACCACAAAGCGTTTTAGTTAGTTAAAACCACAGATGATTTATGGTTAGTATGCGCATACGTCAATCTTTCACAGGGCTCCTCTCTTTCTCTCTCTCTTTTCTTATAACAATGGTTCGTTAATTTGAAGAGACTTTTTACCTGCTGCATAGCATTTAGACAGGGCAGGAACAGATCACACAACTTCCTATATAATGGTAAGAACATTGCTTACATTTTTATGATGAGTTCTGTTGCATGATTCGTTCGAACCCTGTCCTGCAGCACAGCAGTTGGCGTGTCTCAGTCCTTCAATCCTGTTCGTGATGCCAATTATGTGGTAGAAAAAAACTGAGTTCTATCACTTCAACTAAACTAAGAGAGCTTGAGGAATCGAGGGGTCCGGATCAAGTATGACAGAAGACTTTATTGCTACCCGCGAATGTAACACCCTAAGAAGGGAAGGGGAGAAGTTACCACACTCGACACGTTGCTCTCTCTGCCATTGACAAGAATGAGGCATCGTGGCCGAGAGCTTTCCCTTCCGGTTTGGGTAAGCGTAGCTAACCAATCAAAAGGTACTCTTCCACGACACGTTTAAAAGGACTATTTAACCCTTATAGTTATGAACTATTTGAGTAAATTCTCTTTTAAACTCTCTTTAACCATTTCAATTGCTTATTGTATTTACAATATTACAATAATAGATTCCTACCATTTTAATTGCTTATTATGTTTACAATATTACAATAATAGATTCCTTATGAAATCAATCTAAATATATCTATTACACACTCCCCTACGAAATATGTCGTCCCGACATCACAACCTTAACGAACCAAGAACATAACCGATTTAGGTTTACTGGTTACAGGTCCACTGAACAAATCAACTTCATTGTATTACATTTTTGGGTTTTCGTTTTTTTTGAACAGGCTCTCTGTGTACTGAACAAAATAAAGTAGTTATATGCCTAGAATCTCTGCATGAGTAATGGTTGGTAAACCTGGCATGGGCTAGTCCACATTAGTCGAACGTTACTGTACAAAATGGGTTGATACTGGTAAAGACTTTCAGCTGCATTTACTGCACTGTAGCATGCTGGAGTCCCAAGTTGGTCGTAGGTGAAGATCTTCTCTTCGTGGCCCGTCTTTCTCTTCGTGGCAAGTAATTTTCTCGTTCTCTCTCCCCTCCATCTGAATCTGAACGTGGGGATGCTGGAACCTCGCCCTGTACTGCTGCAGCCGGTTGTTCATCTTCACTTTGCTGATCATCTTCCTGTAGCATATCCTCCTGCTGTATTTCAGGCTCATTTGCATTTTCTCTGACCAGCTCAACAGTGTCACTGTCTCCTTGTGTGTCAGCCTTTTCTCCTTGTGTGTCAGCCTGTTCAGTGGTCCTGTCCTCGATCGGTACTTCAGACATGACTGGGTAATACACACTGTGGGGCGACGTGCAACGTCTGGCCTGCCGGGGGAGTATGGGCAGGTTGGGAGCGCACCGGATTGGCTGGGGGGATTTTACCTGTGTGCGAGCAGGTGTCAGCACTCAGGCCAATCAGGGAGTGTTTGTACTTATGTGCCTGCTTTGTGTTGTAGTAGGGAAGGAATCCAGGAAGGAGCGGGAGCAGAGAGACAGGGGCGATCGCAGCCAGAGATCGCCTGGAACGCACCCTGTGACCGCTTTGAGCGGAGTTATGATTTACGTTTAACGACTTGTGTTTTGTTGGACTTCTGAGTGATCGAAATAAAAGGACTTTCTATTGGAAAAGCAAACCTAGTGTCCAAGCGCTCTGTGAACCCGTTACACACACATTCATCTTCGGCTTCACTCTCGTCCTGATTTGTGTTTTCTGCAGCGGTTTCTGTTATCCATTTATTAGGTTTTGGTTTTGGCGGAATTTCCGAGGGTAAGTGGTCACACGGTAGCGACATATTTCGATTTACAATTCTTGACCTTCCTCTTCCCTGCTCAGGTTTCAACTCATATACTGGGATGTCTTCACCAACCTTTCGGATCACAACATGGATATTCTCTTCCCAAAAACTGCGGAGCTTTCCAGGGCCTCCTCTGGGTGTCAGATTTTTCACAAGAACACGATCACCTGGGTACAACACTGATCTTTTTACTTTTGCATCATAGTGTCTTTTATTTCTCTCCGAGGATTTTTTCACGTTCTTTTGCACTTTGTCATATGCTTGCTGCGTTTGCGTTTTCCATTTCTCCATGTACGTTCGATGATCTGTTTTCCCTGACTCAGAGGTGAGACCAAACAAAAGATCAATTGGTAATCTTGGGGATCTTCCGAATAGAAGATAAAAAGGTGAGAAACCTGTTACTTCGTATCGTGTGCAGTTATATGCATAGATCAACTTGTTCAAGGAGTCTTTCCAGTTTGTTTTCTGTTTGTTGGTGAGTGTCTTTAACATTTGTAGTAATTTTCTGTTAAATCGTTCGACTTGCCCATTTCCTTGCGGGTGATAGGGTGTCGTACATGATCCAAACACGCCACAGTTCTTCTTCAGCTGTGCGAAGAGCTGGTTCTCAAATTCGCCACCTTGATCATGGTGTATACGTGTTGGCAGTCCAAACTTCAGGGCATAATCATTGAATATACGATCAGCAACTGTTTTAGCAGACTTGGAGGTGGTGCAAAACGAGTAAAGTGATCAATGATTAACAATATGTACTCGTATCCGCCGCTACATTTGTCCAAATTAAGAAAATCTATTGACACTAGTTCAGATTGCTGTGTGCTGACGATACGAGTGAGAGGTGCCCGTGTTTCTCTGGCGTGTGTCTTTTGTTTCAGACATGTGCAAGTTCTTTCCACATAATGTTAAATTTCTTTTTGCATGTAAGGCCAGAAGAATCTATCTCTGATCAGTGATTTTGTTCGATCAATGCCTTGATGGCCCATATCATCATGCAACTCTTTTAGTACAGTGCTCTTATACCTTTCAGGTAAAACAAGCTGTCTTGTTGCTGGCTTTTTGTTGCTCAATTTGCACTGTATTATTTGACTGATGTTCACATCATCCTGCTGTGCTTGTCTGATCTGAGCAGCTGAGAACGTTTTGTGCATCTCTTCACTCACTGCTATACATTGGAGAGAGGCAAGTACTGGACAAACACATGGTGAGTTGGAGTCTTGAGTCTCAACAGCTTGGGTTGTGGCCGCCACACAGTCTGATGTCCACTCCTCAGTACACTGACCCATTATCACTTCCATATCTACAGGCATTCTTGACAAACTGTCGGCATCCACATTTTCTTTACCTGGGCGGTATCGGATGGTGAAGTGGAAGTCTGCAAGCTCTGCTACCCATCTGCTTCCGGTTGAGTTCAGCTTGGCACTTGACAGGACATAAGACAGTGGATTGTTGTCTGTAAACACAGTAAAAGTAGGTGCATAATACAAGTAGTCCCTAAATCTTTATTTGCAGGTGGATCATAAGACTGGACTGAGTTGACAGTGGTTGGCCGCTGTTGGGTGAGTAGTTTCTTCTTATTTTGTCTTTCAAATTCGTTTGCACAAGCAATGTTGAGTTTCTCAAGGAGCAGCTCGTCACTTAATGTTGTTTGTTGCAGGTAGGGCTGGAGTTCGCTCCTAATGCTATCATTTTGCAGGCCTGCCAGAACAGTGTGGAGAAACATACTCTGTACAAGGACTGGATCATACCTTAGGCCAGATTCTGCTTCCTGTGAGGCAAACAAGATTTTCTGTCTCAAATCTAGAGCACGGATAAGGTAATGTTGTGGGGTTTCCTTAACACTTTGGACCTCCGATGTGAGTTGTTTGTACAGTTTAGTTGCGCCCTTCTCTTGGTAATGGGATCTCAAGATCTTTCTCAGGGTAGGTAAAGTAAGGTTGGTTTTTCCTTCTAGGTAGCTGCGTAGTTGTAAGCCTGGTGCGATTGCCTTTATCACTGCATCGACTATTTCAGGAAATTCCTTGCTGATGCCTTGCTCGATTTGGTGTGCTAGACTGAAAAAGCTGAGTTTGTCTTTTTGGCCTGGATCACCGATCTGGCCTGATATTTTAAATTATTTTTTCCACTGTACTGAGACACGACCTTTTTTAAAAGGGGCGTGGACTTGCCTTGCATCCTTAGCTTCCCCACTCACTGATTTATTGTCTCCATTACTTTGACTTGACTCTTTTTGCAGTGATAATGCTAACTGTAGTGTCTCTATCTCTTTTAGCAGACGCTGTTCTTCTGTGATCCCTTGTACCAAATCAGTCTGTTTTGCATTTGAGGCTGCTTTATCTTGTGCAATTTTCTGAGCAGTCTTTTGAAACTCGACAATTAGGTCTTTAGAATCAGTAGCTCTGTCATGCCTTGGTCTTCAAGCCCATTTAGCTCCTCTCTCTCTAAGTGGCTTGTGATATATGAGATGAGAAAAAGGATCAACTTTACCTGTTACCTTTTCAAGGTTTAAACCAGCGATCAACAAACTACAATCAAAGCATCTCTGGTTAATGTACAGGGCTCCAACAACTTCTAGTTTCAATTCCTCCAGCTCTGAAGAATCCATTTTAATCTCTGGTGGACAATGTTGGTGTGACGCAGAAGCTTTTTCTTTGCAGAGTGAGCGACGCAGCTCTCTTGGCACCAGCGGTTGACCTCAGATTGCGTGCAAGTCTCTCTAGGCAGCTGTTGATCCACAAAACACTTTTGTCCTCCTTGGTTATAGATGTAAGGGGTTGATGTTGATCAGGGATAAGCGTAGCTAACCAATCAAAAGGTACTCTTCCAGGACACGTTTAAAATGACTTTTTTACCCTTATAGTTATGAACTATTTGAGTAAATTATCTTTTAAACTCTCTTTAACCATTTCAATTGCTTATTGTATTTACAATATTACAATAATAGATTCCTACCATTTTGATTGCTTATTGTATTACCAATACTACAATAATAGATTGGTTATGAAATCAATCCAAATATATCTATTACACGAACAAGCAACAACAAAGCCGATTGAGATTTGCAAAGACACTGCCGAATGATTCTCGTCCTGCTCCTTATGTACCCAATCCTTACTGTTACATAATATAAAGTCAGACTTACATAAAATGTTGATTTGCATTACATGATTTTCCAGTTCACAGCTTTACAATGAACATACATTGATCCCTACACACACAAGATAGGAACTGAGTGAACCTACTCCGTGGTGCCGTGTTAAACCTAACTTATAGGGGAGAGGTGATCAGCTACTTTCCACCATTAAAGTATCTATATCATGATATATAGGCCTAATAATAATCATAGCTTGCCATAAAATGTAGGGTTAATTTCTTCCATAAGGGCCATGTGACTGTGCACTTCAACCAAACGTAAACTGAGAGAAGCTACACATTTTTTCATTTGGTAGATATGATTTCCTGTTTTCTGGTACATTTCGGGGATGGCCACTACCTATAAAATCTTCCAGATTCATACCCTATGTGCGGTATGTTAATTGTACTAACATACATTCATCTCATGTTTTCCATGCTCAAACAGACACTTGAATGGTTAGTATTTTTATCAGTGCAAAGGGCTCACATACATCATCATTCAATGATGTCACAGAAATTAAAAACAGTGGCCCAACATTAAGTGCAACAACTCAATGAACTCAAACCCAACAAGCATGATATTCAGGGCAGTTGTAGTAATTAGTGGCGACTTGAGTGGGATTCTTTCATGACTATCGTTTCCAAGCAAACTAGACGCATGGGTTTGCCTTTGAATTCTATGAACATATCCTCTGCTTCTCTTCTTTCTTGACCGAGTTTTCTGTAACTCAATATATATATATATTTTTTTTTAAATTAAATTAAAATGATGTGCGGGCCAGACTGAGTGAGGATGCGGGCCGTATGCGGTCCCACGGGCCGCCAGTTGCCCATCCCCGATTTAGAGGTTCAACCACCGCAGTAGTGGTTTAATCCCTAGATGATTACATTTATAAATCGACACCATTTATAAAGTTTTAATATTGGCAAACATATACACCGATATGATATATCTGTGATAGGCAGTATTGGCCGATAAAATTGGCCAACCGATGTATCGGTCTAGTATGCATGCATGCCTGTATTTATGATCCAGTATGTTCATTTGTATGAGTTTGCGTGTCTGTGTATGTACGCATGCCTATATATATAGATGTATGAATGTATGTTAGAATCAATATATAGCCTACAAAAAGTGATTTCAGCCATGTCCGTAACTAACTATCTTTGTGAGATGAACATCTGTGTCAGTGTCTCTGCTCTGCATCCTTCAGCTTTGTGCGTCTTTGTTTGGTAATGAGTTCAGACTAGACCAGTTGACCTATATTATAGCTGGTAGTAGCATTCTAGTGGCCTGTTATCCTATATTCCTGACTACAATGTGAGAAGCCGTAAGCCTAAGTATTTGATTTGGAATGTTCGGGATGGCTATTAATAGGATATGGGGTAACCCTAATAATAACGCATCAACATGTAGGCTATACTTATTGAGTCAAGCCTCAAACTTGAGTCAAACTCTAAAGATCACACTATACATACACTTTATATTTATTTATTTTTATAATGGAAAATAAAATAAAAGACTATTACTATTATTATTACATCTCGAATCAACAAATAGATCAAATCTAATTATACACATTTTCTTATACTGGCCTTTTGTATTTGTATGGGGAAACAGCCATGTCATGTTTAACATAATGTATGATATAAGTTATAACGTAGGCCTATTATATACAGACCGCAGGTCAGTATGACTTGCAATTTAAATTACATGACCGGCCACAGCAGAGGATGCTATTTACCTTGCTATATAACATGATTTGAATGAGGTGAGGTATTGTGTATCTACAACCCCTTAAATCATAGCAAATAACTAAATATAGTGTAGTTAAGTGTACACAAATTAAATCACCTTAAAAAACTGAACTATTTGCCTTGTTTGACCCTTCTTTATAACCCTAGAAATCTTAAAGCAGACTAGCTGCGGCAGAGCGGCGGATCGACGGAGTCCCTCCTGGCGGGTCAGCCCCCCCTCCCCGCCCTGTTTCAGAGCGTTAGCTCAGAGGCTGTTTTGTAACCATGTATCACGCTCGTCCAATCACAACAACTCGCCGACGTCACATGACCATACCTTTACGTAACTGTTATTTTTTTCACATCCTCTCCATTGAGAACACCGTCCTTTATGACAGGAGGACCGGAGCGGGTCTGAACATTCGGACGTACGGCGGTATGAACAAGAGGCAGACGGGGAGCAGCAGACGAGTGTAACACTGAGGAGGACGTTTACCACACAATACCTTCTGCGATGAGCACGGAGACCCAAGCTATGCTCCAGTTGGCAGCGGAGGCTTTCCACCTGAAGAACTACGAGCTGGCCGCGGACATCTATGAGGACCAACTCCGGGAGCCGGTGGAGCCCCGGGGCCGACTCGAGCTCATGGTGAGGCGGGCAGACGCGCTCGCCTTTGGGGGGAAACTCACCGAAGCCTTCGGTGTCTACCAGAAGGCTTCGGAGATAGAAAGACTTCAACCTGTCCACCTGGGCAACCTTCTCACGTTCCTCATCGAGAACATGAAGAGGAATGGAGTTGGAACTAAAAAGAAGACCGACCCTGGGATGGAGTCGGTAGCCACGGAGGGATGCCCCGATGCCGCCACGGGCTGCGGACACGAAGCCTGGTCGTGCCGGACGTGTCTTGCCTTTCTGTCCGAACCTGTGACTCTGCCGTGCGGACACAGCCTGTGCAAAAAGTGCCTGGAGAGAGAGACCGGAGGACAGCCTGTCTGCTGTAAGGAGTGCAGTGACACTTCCCAGCTCAAAGACGTGCAGGGCTACCGGGTGAACGTGGTCCTCGGGAACATCCTCTGCAAGTGGTTCCCGACCCAGTGCCGGGCCGCCGAGCTCCGGCGGCAGGGCAACAGCCTCTATGTGGACAAGAAGACGGAAGAGGCTCTGGGCAAATACAACCAAGCCATCTTCATAGGTAGGTCTGCAGCTTAAATGGGGACTTACCTCGACGTTACTAGTGCATGGTGCATGATGCCTGCTATATGCGTTATATGCATAGATTAGTGTTATTAAGAAGACCATCCTTGCTGCTGCTGGTGTGAATTGGGGCCCTCAATGTAACAATTACAACTTTTGACTCAATCATATTACATGATATTATAATGTTACGCACATTATATTCATATATAAACGAAACTGGACGTCTGTGGATTGTATTTATATTTTCTTGTGGTTGTGCGCTCCTATGCGTATGTGGGGTGTGTGTCAGCAGCGTATGTGTCCCCTCCGCCGGGCTATGGGCCGCTCAGCTCCGTCGTGTTGGATAACAGGAGCCAGCGTTGCGTAAGCGCGTCGCTTCTGCTGGCGCGTTCCTCGCACCTTGTGTGGCATCTAACAATGAAAAAAGACATTATGAGTGTCAGGGTGTTATATCAGGTCAGGCCATGGGGTGACTCTAGTGTGTATATTACAAGTAGATTACGTCTCTATTTGACGTATAGGCGAATTAGGTGTCCCTGATGATAAATGATGCAAACAAGAAAATCCATTGTAGGCTTACATATTGTTATTGATTCATAACACTTTAGAAATGTATAGGGGCTGGCACTTTAAAATGAGGATGTTGAATGCATATATTATCACGATTCCCGTATAGGCTTGCCTTAACAATGGGGACGTTTGCATAAGTTTTGAACTTATGCAACTAGCACGTTATGAAACCGTCTGGCAGCATGGCCGCCCTACATATGGAGGAACGAGGTGTTTCATAAAGCAGCGTTTTGTAATGGACGTTTTTCCATCGCGGCAGCTTCTACATAATAATCTATTCATTTATTAATAATTGCTTTGTTCTTTTTCTTTCTCTCTTTCTCTCGATCTCTCTTTATTTCTCTTGTTCTTAATTTATTTCGTCCTTTCTTTCTTTCTCTCTCTCGTTCTTTATGTATTTCTTACTTTCTTTCCTTCTTACCTTCCCGATCCCTTTCTTTCTGTCTTTCTTACTTCCCCCCCCTCCCAGCACCTAAAGACTACCTCCTCTTCAGCAACCGGTCTCAGATCCACGCTAGTCTGAGGCGTTACGACATGGCTCTGAGCGATGCGGAGACGGCCTGCACGCTAATGCCTCACTGGTCCAAGGTACGGGCCGCCATGGACTGCATGACGTTTAATTGGCCGTCTGGTACAATGATTCATGTGTATCCACAGCAGGCTGTGGACTGAAAGGGTAAAGCCGTGTGTGTAATCGATGCGCTGTCCTCGTTCCACAGGGTCATCAGCGTAAGGCACAGGCCCTGGTGTCTCTGGGGAGAAGTGACGACGCTCTAAAGGAATACCTGCTGTGTCTGACCCTGCAACCAGACTGCAAACTGGCCAAGACTGAGGCACAAAAGGTACACTATTATGTAGACTTGATGGAAGTGTTGTAATATATCTATATATATTTGTTTGATTGAGATGTGCGATATAATGTCCAAACCTTGCTGAAATTTGAGTAAATAACCTAATCTCTAAAAATTCTTCCTACTAGTGGTGTTGATTCAGCTACATGAACTAGCTTGATACCCTCTGTCCTACACCCCTAAATGATTTATGAGTGACCCCATCAATACACGTTTGAATAACGTCTTCTCCTGTGTCCTCTCCCTCTCCCTCTTCATCTCGTCTCCTCCCTCCTCGTGTGTCCTGTTCTCAGCTCCTCGGGGACTTCCTGGCCCCGGTCACGGATCAGGTCCCAGACCGCGTCCTGGACTACTCTGCTCTGCTCTGCTCCAGAACCACGGTCAAGAGCGGCCTGGCGCCGTGGGACCCGCACACGCCCGCCACGTCGGCGGCCCCCCGCCTGCACTCACGGCCCACGCCGCCATCGGGGTCCCCTCGGGTAAGATCTCTCTCTCTCTCTCTCTCTCTCTCTCTCTCTCTCTCTCTCTCTCTCTCTCTCTCGCTGTCGCTGTCGCTGTCGCTGTCGCTGTCTCTCTCTCTCTCTCTCTCTCTCTCTCTCTCTCTCTCTCTCTCTCTCTCTCTCTCTCTCTCTCTCTCTCTCTCTCTCTCTCTCTCTCTCTCTCTCTCTCTCTCTCTCTCTCTCTCTCTCTCTCTCTCTCTCGCTGTCTCTCTCTGTCTCTCTCTCTCTCGCTGTCTCTCTCTCTCTCGCTGTCTCCCGCTCTCACACAGGCGGTTATGCAACAACACTTATTATAAAACACTGACGTCAAAGTAGAAGCCAAAGGAGACAGTTCACTTAAAGGTCATTAAGTTATTACGGTTTTATGGCTCTCATTTGTCTGTCAAATTTTCAAAACAGGAGGCGCGGTCAAAAGTTATCGCATTGAGAGATTAGACATTAGATTAGACAAAACTAACGGGAAGTACCTCCTACTAATCACATGCTTCCTGTCTTCAATCTTTTATTTTAGACACCAGTCCAGTCCAGTCAGCTGTCCTCGGAAATAGACCTTCCCCCCTCCCCCCCGCAAGCCTCCTCGAGGCTCCCCTGCAAGTCTCTGAAGGGGAGTGATGTGTTGGCCGAAGAGGGGGCGGGAGACGACAGGCCCAACGGCACCTGCTGTCGACACCTCCTCAAACGAAAGAGGTGGAGCACGGAGGAGGAGGTGGTGGAGGACAAGAGGAGCACCAACGAGGAAGGAGCAACAGGGAGCGACGTCTGCAAGAAGCTCAAGTCTGGTGAGGAACTGAACTGCTGCTGGCCGGAGCCCAATGCATTCCTGCTAACACACATTCACGTTTCCGTGTTTTGAAGGGCCTCTATGCAACAACCTCTACTGCAGTATCAATCACATATTACTAAGGCGTTGAACATTTGCGGTTTCTGATGAGGAATAAGGAATGGCCATTTCCTGTATTCTTATTTTACTTTTTTTCTTTTTCCAGAGCCTATGATTGGTGCCTGCAACTCTGTGGTTGGTGACCTCATCGACCCTACAGATCTGGAATGTTCCCTCTGCATGAGGTATGATAACAGGCTCCACTTGACCTCGATGCTTCTGCTCCAACCCGCCTTGATGTTCTTTAACCTTGCATTTCTGCTAACGCAATCGCAATGTACTTAAAAATGCTTCCACTTTACAATGTTTGTATGTTTGGGTTTGCCGGATGTGTTTGTGATGACCCTTTTTCTTCCGGTCTGTGCAGACTCTACTACGAGCCTGTGACCACACCGTGCGGTCACACCTTCTGTCTTAAGTGTCTGGAGCGATGTCTGGACCACAACCCCCAGTGTCCCCTCTGTAAACAAGAGCTGTCTCAGGTACGTTCCAGAACATCAAGCTTCCTAAGGACACCTTCTTGTTTTTCTACTGTTAAAGTGAACCGAAGTAATGAACGAGCAAACCCAGAGAGTTTAGGGGAATAGTTTTATCAATAGGTGTACGTGACATGATGCCAAATGTGACTTGTGTAACATAATCGTTGGGCCACACCCTCCCTCCGTCCAAAATATCAATGTTTCCAACGGTCAAGTCCTCCCTGAAGACTGCAACACAAGATCGGACTATACACAAAGTGCCATGTTTGAGCTATAACCCCCCTTCCCTCCTCTATACATAGGCATCATGTTATACCTTCTCTCCCCAGTTTCTGGCCGAGCGGTCCTACTGCAAGACGTCTCTGATGGAGAGCCTGATATCCACGTATCTTCCCACCGATCTGATGGAACGGAGAAAAGTCTACCATGAGGAGATGGCCGAGTTCTCAAAGTGAGTGTGCCTGGGGGTGGACCGTCTGACCCAGCCCACGTGTCGGCCAGCTGGCGGTGTGGCTGAGTGTTTAGGGGCTCCACACACACAGTTAGCGTGCTACTTATCACAAGTGTTGCTTATGAAACCAAACTTCTGAAATTCAAAATCATTCCTTTTGCACGTGGACAGCCTTAAGTCAATCATAGCTCCCCCCCCCCCATGCGGTAGATCCGCAAAACAACCTAGACAAATGTCTCTCTTGTCGCTTTCTCACTGGCTTCTTGTTGCTGTGCAGCATGTACTAATGACAGCACGCTTTCGCCCCTCCAGCCTCAACCAGAACGTGCCTATCTTCGTGTGCACCATGGCCTTCCCCACCGTCCCCTGCCCGCTCCACATCTTCGAGCCGTGCTACCGGCTCATGATCCGCCGCTGCATGGAGACGGGCACCAGGTGCTTCGGCATGTGCCTGGGGGACGAGGCCAAGGGGTTCGCCGACTACGGCTGCCTGCTGGAGATCCGGAACGTGGAGGTCTTCGCCGACGGCCGCTCAGTGGTGGACTGCATCGGCCGGCGGCGCTTCAAGGTCAACCATCACCGGCAGCAGGACGGTTACAACACGGCCGACATCGAGTACCTGGAGGACGTCAAGGTACGGACCGAGGGGAAGAGGGAGAGAGAGGGAGAGAGGGAGAGAGAGGGAGAGAGAGAGGGAGAGGGAGAGAGAGGGAGAGAGAGGGAGAGAGAGAGAGAGAGAGAGAGAGAGGGGGGGGACCCCGAGAGACCCCTTCAATGCTAGTCCAAATCCTTAAATTTCTCCCCAGTATCTGACCTTGTCTGTGGTTTGTGTAGGTGGAGGGCACGGCGGAGAAGGACCTCCAGACGCTCCACGACGCGGTCTACGACCACGCCCTGGTCTGGGTGAACTCCCTCAAACCCGACCAGAAGGAACGCATCGTGGCGCACTTCGGACCCATGCCCGAGAAAGACTCCGACCCTCAGGTGCGTGGACGCCTTGTCACGCACTTATATACACACACACACACTTTCATACACACACTGGTAGTTGATCATTGAACAAATGGTGACTCAAACGTACCCACATTAAATAAACAAAGTCCCTGAAGCGATTATCGCAGCTGTCAGAATGACCTGGTAAAATGGCACCCTCAGGCCCAGATAGTGACCGTCTGTCTCCCTGTGTGTGTGTGTGCAGGCCAGCCCCAACGGCCCGTCGTGGTGCTGGTGGCTGTTGGCCGTCCTGCCCCTGGACGGGCGCGCCCAGCTCCCCTTCGTGGCGCTCACCTCCCTCCAGGACCGGCTCCACGGGATCCGCCGCGTGCTGCTCTTCATGGCCCGCAACACGCGCCACCGCTGATCCCCCCCCCCCCCCCCCCCCCCCCCCCCCGGCACCCCCCCCCCCCCCCTCCGCTGCTACCTGGGACCACCAGCGCGGTAACCACAGCGACACTCCCGAACCCCCCCCCCCCCCGACCCACGACTCCTCCCAGATCACTGTAGCCCCGAGCCCAGCTGGTAGCCAGCGACACACACACACACACACACACACGAACACGAACACGAACACACACACGAACACACACTGGGGGATGTTGCCTATCCCTCCATTGACGCACTGTACATGTGTGTCAGAGTATGGATTGTGCCCACTTACAACGGCCGATTTATTAAATGGCAACTCCAACGTAAGGAAACGTCAGACATCTTCCAGTGAGCAGAGTAATCTCAATAGTCTTCCTTAAAGTTGTCAATTTGAGTCGTTTTTTCCTCCCAAGTCAAATAAGGACAGTCTGAATGTCAACATGGATGAACTGTTGAAAGCTTTCTATGGAACATTTTTTTTCACTTTTTTTTTGTTTTGATTGTGTTTTTATTGTTTGCGTTCATTTTATTATAATTATTATTTATGACTGTGTGTGCATGTGAATGCAGTGGAATTGTTTACATTCTTCGCAGTAAGACATGCAGGGCTGCTTGAGAACTTCCAAAGACTGTCTGCAGCAGTAGAGATTCAGAAGTAGCTATAGTGTTCAAACATGGATGGTGGACTCCCTTGCACTTTTAAGATATCAAGCATTACTTATTATAAATCCGGATTTATAAACAAGCTCATCTTATGTTCTGTTTTAACAAGACTGGCATACAGAGACATTTAAGTAGAGGGTGGCCCTTTTAATTAGATTAAACTCTTAGTCTAATGTTTGCAATGGACAGGTGAAACATCAAATGATTTGGTGCATTCAAGTTTTAATTGTACCAGAAGTGGTTTCACTAAACATTCTCCAGAGCCCCAAGAACTTGTGCAATGGGTCATGTCAACACTGTTTCTAAGTGTGGCCATTTTAAAGAGCACAAAGCAGAGAACCTGAAGAGGAACAAATTAAAAAAGATCTAATAATAGAGTTAGTATTGTAGATGTGTATCGATGCCCTCCCAGCGTCCACGTGCTGAGCAAGTAGGCATTAAGGGAAGTTCATGTAGACGCGTCTCTTGCTGACTGAAGTCACGCCTTTATGCCCGAGCTTATTGCCGGGTCGTCTTCATAGTTTGCATGTGCCTGGAGTGCCCTCTTTCTAGTAAGAGATGTAAAAAGCTACTGTGGATGTGTGATTTTGGATGCATTCTGGAAACTTCAAAGAAATACAATGACTTGCATATTTTGGATTTTTGAGGCCATTCCTATTGAAACCCTGAAAGGTGTAGCAAGGGCCCAAACCTTTTTATCTAAAGAAGTAGCTGATCCTTTTGCCTGTAAACAAGTGTTTTGGCTAAACTTTTGATCTGTTCAAAGAACAGAAGAAGAACAAAAAGATATTTGTTTACAGCAATGGCACTTTTTAAAACGAGAGGGACCGTGCACATATCCATGACGACTCCTTGACTTAAAAGCATTCTCATGTCCAACCGTGGTCTAAGAAAGAACATCTTGACATGCATGTGTGTTGAATCTATCTTTCATCAGACTTTTTTGTACTGTATTATTTCCTGTATTTATTCGATGTCAAAATGGGAATAACTTTGTAATAATCGTATTATCAAACTTATTTTTATGTATATGGGCCAAAGCTTTGCCTGTGTGATTCTATGGCGATGGGATGTTGTTGTGATAAAGGGATTATGTTTATTATTACAGCAACTAGCTTCTGGTAACAACTGCGGCGAAGTTAGCTGCAAAAGTTGAGTTCAAAATCCCCCTGACCTTGCCATTTATACAACATTCAAATGTGTTCACTTTAGAGTTTCTGAATTGCTTAGTCCTCAGTCCAAAAGTGACTGTTCTTTTTTTTTCTTTTTTTTTTGTACTTTAAAAGCCCTGAAAATGTCTTATTTAATCATTTGTTGTCATGTCCATATCGGGACCCTTTAAAATATTGTCATGTAATCCACAATCTCCAACGTACTTTACGTTCGAGTCTGATATTGGGTTTGTGTGTGAGTGAATGTTCAATGTAGCAGCACCAGTGCCTTACTGTTGATTTCTTCCATTCTCTCGTGGTCTTCTATGTTTAACTTCTTTGTAAGGTCCTGGAGTGAGGTAGCCAATAACAAGCCACCGATCTGTAAAGACCATCTTAAGAAACTGACTGAAACAGCTCAGAGTGTCGCCTGTTGGCTCATGCCTAACACATTCGTTCATAGGCCTTATCAGCCTTTACGAAATACATAGTTGAACTGGTCCCGCTCGCTCCTAGAGATCTACAAATTAGGATATTTGAAGTGCAATGTCTAAAGTATTTAAACTTATGCAATGAGATTTCTTTTGATGGTCAAGAGGTTAAGGCCTAACGGTCAGATCCAAGTTATTCCCACCAGTTGAAGTCAACTGTTGAAGCAGAAACAAAAAGGGTTGTAAATGATTTGCCTTATGTAAAGCATAAGGACGATGCTTATGCTGACACACGAGTGCCATGATCTGCAGCTGTACACCTCAGCTGGGCCATGGGGCGAGGATGCCTTCCCTGATGCCGTCGTAAGCAGAACCATGGCCTCTTAAATCTCTCTCCGTGTGGAACATGAATGTATATCACCGGCGCTTTCTCCGAAGCTCGATGTAAACGTCATATTTTTTTTTTTACTCAGTGTCATTGGAGTGATTCATGTTTTGTTTGTACTGTAATAACAGCTTGTGAATAAATCCAAACGAGCGGAGAAAGAGAAGGTTGTTGGGTGTTGTGTGTGTGTGTTGACGCGCAGACCCCAGTGAAGAGGGTCTGCTACCACGTGTCTCTGGTTGGTTTGATAGCTGATGGTTGGGGGGGGGGGGGGGGGGGGGGGGGAGAAAGCATGCTTCCAAGGCCTGGAGAAAGCCTTCACGCCCTCAACACAGTTTACAGTCAACCCCCTGTATTAGCTCATTAGCTGCATAACGACCCAGCGATATTATTACAAACGAGGGTAATGAGCCTCTGAGCTTGTGCAGTGAATAGGTGTTGATACTCATTCATATTGTATAACATTCTATAATTTGATTAGTAACCGGGAGATCAGTGGGCGATCAAACTCATGTTGAGTTGAAGGCTTTTTCAGTTTGAAGTAACTTAAGTATCGCAAGACCTGCTCTTTTTCATGTTCATATTTAAAATCATAACGCAAATAACTGGGCCTGCAAATGGCAAGAAAACCTAAACTACAGGTTCGGTAAAGTACGTTTGGTGTCACCCAGACAATTTCACGAAACTCACACTTTTATTCATGAAATGAGTTGCACAATGAATAGGAAATATTGTCAAGACAAGGTTAGAAATAATGATTTTTATTTGAAATAATAATTTTGTTCTGCAAACTTTGCTTTAGTCAAAGAATTGTCCATTTGACCTGGTGACGGAATCCCCTAAGCCTCATGAGACCATCCTGACCTTGTGAGCTCCATTGTATTTACTCGCAGGGTGAGGACGGATAAGAGGACTGAAAGGGAACTGTAGTGAACTGAAAAGACCAACTAAATATAAAAGAACTGGAAAAAGAGCATAGGGAATAGAACAACTAAATATATCAGAAGAATTCATAGTGAACTGAATAGACCAACTAAACATAACAGAAGAGGACATAGTGAACTGAATAGACCAACTAAACATATTGGAAGAGGACATGGTGAACTGAATAGACCAACTAAACATAACAGAAGAGGACATAGTGAACCGAATAGACCAACTAAACACATCAGAAGAGGACATAGTGAACTGAATAGACCAACTAAACATATCAGAAGAGGGCATAGTGAACTGAATAGACCAACTAAACACATCAGAAGAGGACATAGTGAACCGAATAGACCAACTAAACACATCAGAAGAGGACATAGTGAACCGAATAGACCAACTAAACACATCAGAAGAGGACATAGTGAACTGAATAGACCAACTAAACATATCAGAAGAGGACATGGTGAACTGAATAGACCAACTAAATACAACAGAACTGGACAGAGGACCTACCGAACTGAATAGACCAGCAGTGAACATATGTAACAGATTAGATCGTAATCCGTACAGCAGACAGAACCAGGGATCTCTTACCAGGGAGCCTTTGTTCTTGTCTGACCTGCTTTCAGCTTTACGCAACCCCACCCACCCCCCTTACATAAAACCCCATCTAACGCTGAATGTTTATGTTAATTAATAAGTTAATAGGCTGAACAACTTTACTATTTCCTTACTGCTAAATTCAATTGAAATTACCTTCAGCATTTCTAGCTGTTTCATTGTAAAAATTAATAACTATTTCCCTAGAACTGCTATGTTGACCTCTCTCAGCTCTCCTTGCCCTCGCTCTCCCTTCCCTCTCTCTCCCTGCCCTCTCTCTCTCTGCCCTCGCTCTCCCTAACCTCTCTTTCCCCAACCTCACTCTCCCCAACCTCTCTCTCCCAACCTCTCTCTCCCAGTATGACCATGTTTGCCAAGTAGGCTGCTTGCATAACCTTGAAAATGAGAAGGTCAGCAGCCAGCCAGCCTCGCTATGGATACTTGGTAGAGGCACACACGTTCAGAAGCATGCACACACACACACACACACACACACACACACACACACACACACACACACACACACACACACACACACACACACACACACACACACACACACACACACACACGCGCGCGCGTAGAAACAGGCACACACGCACGCACACACGCACACTTTGAATGGAGGACACAAAAATGTGGTTGAGTCGTTCTTTACTGAAAATCTGTTATTTACAAGGAAAACATTTAAAGGCAACAAAAGATACAATTCATAAACATTAATATTTAGTTGGTGAAAAAGAGTTATCGTTAGTACAAAAATAACTTTTTGTATCGACATCTTTTGCTCAGGAGACGCCGTTATTTCATGATTTGTGAATAATGGCTGATTTTGTTTTTGGCAGTAGTTTCTGACAATTGATTTATACAATGTTTTACACTATCAACCTAGTTTTGATGTTTCATCAGAACAAGGCGTTACGTGTGTTCAGAACACATTCACGCCGTACAATACGATGGGACAAGTGGAGAGGGTTGTCTTTCAATCCAACAAACAAGATTCAAAACAAAACAACATACATAACTTACGACAATGTGCACCCTGTTGCACTAGTGCATTAGTGAGGTGTCCTCTGAATATGTTAGAAGTGATAGATGAATAAGGAAGAAGAAGACGGCCATAAGAGTTTCAAACATGGTAGTCCATATGCCCTTTTACCGCTTTGAAACCATCACCCTTTGTCTTATCTCTAGGACCCTAATGACCTATTTACTGAGAGTCATCTCAATGGTATTAACCCAGAGTAAAACACAGTTTACCCTTCTGGAAAAGGGTATCTTTAGTATTAAAACAAACATCCGATGAGATAAAAAGCATGTTTAAGAGCCACTCTTGCCCCTTTAATTTGCACTGTGTCGCTAGCAGGAATCTCTTTTAATAAAGAAAGAGATCCGGGGTGCGGTTTCTGGAAGCTAACCGATCTAACATAGACAGGAGCTGTGGACTATTTACAGGTCTCTCTTAAGCGTGGGTCAGCCTTTCACAACAAGATCTATAACCAAACCAAACCCAAAGCGTATAGGAGGCATATACAGATTATTGAATTAAATCACTCTCAAGTGCACTGTTCTGACGGAAGCGAATCCACAAGAATTAACAGATTTGATAAAAAAACGAAAAACTGATTTGCAAAACTGATCGGAGGAATAGAAGGATGATTTTTAGTTTTTGGCATGTTCAGTGGGTTTGTTAGCGATCACAGCAAGCCGGCAAACAAACCAGGAGGGATAAACTAATCAACTAGTCTGGGTGTGCAAAAGCATCCTGGTCCACGGACCGACTCTCTCCCCCCAGCCCTGAACCTTCAAACACTCACACAGGTCGTCTTCTACACAGTCTGTCTCTTCAGCATGAACCCTCACACACCCACGCAGGTCGCCTTCTACACAGTCTGTCTCTTCAGCTGGACTGTCTTACCGCTGACCCCGCCCTACTGCACGATCTGAGGCATCTCGCTCCAGGCCTTGGCCTTCTTCTTGGCCAGGGCCATCCAGGGGGGCTCGGCCTGGGGCAGGCCCGGGGGGGGGGGGGGGGACGCGCCGGAGGCCGGCTGGCCCCGAGGCGGGGCCACGGGGTGTGGGCCTGGGGCCGCCGCCGCAGCCCGGGAGGCAGCGGTGGGTTTGGACGAGGTGGGGGGGGGCAGCGAGGCGGCAGCGGCGGCGCCGGGCGGGGCCGCGGGTCGCTGGACAGCGGCGGGGGCGGGGCTTTGTGGGACAGAGGTCTTCACCGCTGGGGGGGCGGCGGGGGGAGGCAGGGGAGCTTTGGAGAGGGGGGCCGGGGGGCTGGTGATCCGGGGGGCAGCGGGCACGGGGATAGGGGGGGA
>NC_079421.1:5213318-5218318 GCF_026213295.1 Gadus chalcogrammus | reverse complement strand
ACAAAGTTCTTTGTATTTCAACAGCGAAGGCTGCTGCTGATCTAGAACCGTCTGTTGTTTACACTATCGAGACGGTGTTCAACAAACTGGACACGAGTATATTTACACTGAGAGAGGAAAAGAAGAATGCACTTGAAGCTTTGGTTGAGAAGAAGTATCTTTTTTCGTGGCTCAGTGCTGCGTCGCCGTGTCGTTGCTGTATCGGTTGAGGACCTACCCGAATAGCGTCGGTGACGGCCTCTGGAAATCCACAATTTACCGAGAGGTTCCCGACTAATCACAGTTTGCATTCGTCGGGTGACATCAGGCTACCAAGTTGATGTATTTGCATTTTTATAAGATGTTGTTAATGTACACTAATGCACACGACTACACCTGCTATCAGAGAAACACAGTACGGCTTCAAGAGCCAAATGCACTCAACGTAAGTGGAGAGGGATAAACCATGTAGAAAATGAGGGGGAAACCTATTGAAGTGAAGTGGTTTATTCATACCCAAAGCTCGTGATTGGACTTCTGGTTTCTTGGGCAGGGCGGGCTTAATGCTGATTGGCTGAATCAGGCAAGGCTTCACACTGATTGGTGGAGAAGCGACCGCCTTGTTGTCCATTGGCTGGGCTGTTGGCTCAGGGTTTGACGGGGGAGACTGTTGACGATTTAGAAACAAATAATAATTTACAAATAATTTATATTTAATTAAATATATTAAAAAATGGACATCAAATCCTTCAGCGACATAAGATCCTCCTTCATTCTCATCTCCTGTCTCCAGTGACCTGTGACTCCGCCCCCTCTACCACCCAGCCCTGTTCTGACCTGATGGCCCGCCCCCTCTACGACCCAGCCCTGTTCTGACCTGAGGGCCCGCCTCCTCGCCGCTACGGGGCGGGGCTACCGCCGTCCTCCTGAGCCGGACCCCGAACGGGCTCTCAGGGTTCCCCTTGGCCGGAGCGCCCCCCTCTGTGGAGCGGACGAGACACAGGGTTCAGGATAAAGAAAGGACTAGTTTAACACACCAGGACGTACAGCATACAGAAGAACATTAAGCCTCAAGCCTCATGCAAAAGCCAAACGCACCTAGACTTCATTTGTGTTACATTAAGTGTGACCTTTGTGGTACATTAAGTGTGACCTTTGTGGTGCATTAAGTGTGACCTTTGTGGTACATTAAGTGTGACCTTTCAGGTGCATTAAGTGTGACCTTTGTGGTACATTAATGCCGCTTTTCCACTGCATGGTACCAGCTCGACACGACTCGACTCGACTTGACTCAGCTCGCACTTTTTGCGTTTCCACCGCGAAAACATGGTATCTGGTACCTGAAGTGGCTGCTTTTTCTAGTACCGCCTCGCTCTAGGTTCCAAGCGGCTGAGCCGATGCTAAAAGGTGGCGTCGGCAGACGGCCGGCCACTGATTGGCCAGAGAGTGTGACGAAGTCACGAGAGCGACATGGCAACCATGCTGGTAACAGCCCTAGCAGCGCCGCAGCCAACATATTCCACTACTTCAACTTCTTCAACATGCCAGCTAATAATAGTAATGTTATCGATGTCCTCCATTGTTGTTATGTGGGTTCTGTCCATGTGTGGGTTGCGTAGGTGTTGTTTGCGTCGCGTACAAAAATACGTCACGGCCCTTTCGCGCAGACGACCCCGCCCACGTCCAGGAGGTACTATTTGCGGTGGAAAACGACCCGTGCTGCTACCGTGTCGAGTCGTGTCGAGTCGAGTCGAGTCGAGTCGAGCTACATGTGCGGTGGAAAAGCGGCATAAGTGTAACCTTTGTGGTGCATTAAGTGTGACCTTTGTGGTGCATTAAGTGTGACCTTTGTGTTGCATTAAGTGTGATCTTTGTGGTGCATCAAGTGTGACCTTTCAGGTGCATTAAGTGTGACCTTTGTGGTGCATTAAGTGTGACCTTTTTGGTGAATTAAGTGTGACCTTTGAGGTGCATTTAGTGTGACTTTAAGTGTGACCTTTGTGGTACTTTAAGTGTGACCTTTGTGGTGCATTAAGTGTGACCTCTGAGGTGCATTAAGTGTGACCTTTGTGGTACTTTAAGTGTGACCTTTGTGGTGCATTAAGTGCGACCTTTGTGGTGCATTAAGTGTGACCTCACCGTCGGGGGCTGACGTGGAGGAGGACCGGAGTTTGGTCAGGGGGCCGGCGGGGGTCCTTGGACTGACGGGGCTCAGGGTCACCTCTGCCGACGACACGCTCACCCGTCCCGCTCTGGACGCCGCCGCCGCCGCCGCCGCCGCCGCCGCCGCCACGACCGGCCTGTCGGCAGACTCCAAGGGGGAGGGGGGAATAGGGGAGGAGGGTTGGGGGCTTGTGACGGAGCTCTCTTTTGCCCGCTCCCCCTCCCCTCCTCCTCCTCCGGAGAGGGATCTCTGCCGGGCGGAGGCGATGGTGAAGTGCACCCCCCCCCGCTCAGTGCTGTCGGCGGGCGGCGGCTGTCTGGGCTCCGTCTCGATGGCAACGGACGAGGGACCGACGGAGGATCGCCGCGGCGACTCCCCCTCTGCCCTGTCCCGGTCGTCTTCTTCTTCGTCGGTTGTCGGCCCTCCCGCGTCTCCGGTGTCGTCTGCGGGTCCTTCCTGATCCACCGCCGTCTGTCCGTCAGCCCTCGTCTCTACGGTCGCCCGGGGGCCAAGAAGAGCGGCTGGCTCCTCCCCCTTCTCCTCCTGCTCCTCCCCCTTCTCCTCCTCCTCCTTCTCCTCCCTCGCCGTTACCTCTGTGACCTCATCAGGAGGAGACACGTCCTCCTCGGAGCGACGGAGCGAGGGGCTGGCGGTGAGCGTGGCGTCCGTGCGGGCCTCCGGGACGGCTGAGGTGGCGTCGGCCGCGGCGGGGGCCTCTTCGACCGCCGGGGCGCTCTCGCCCTCCGGCTCGCTCTCCATGTGGGCGTCGCCCTGAGACGGAGCGCTGGGGGGCCGGGAGGGCGGGACGGGGGAGGCCGGCTCCGGCTCCTGCTCCGTTTCCATTCGGACCGCGTCCCTCTGGGTCGCCGTGACGACGAGGGTTTCTTCCCCGCCGGCCTCCGGTCGGTCCGCTTCGACGGACGCCGGGACGCCGCCTGTAGCGTGTGCCTGGGCGTGCGCTCCCTCTGTCTCCACGTCGGGCGTTAGGTCCGCACTCAGCTCCATCTCCTCAATGTCTCCTTCCTCCGTCAGAGTCTCGTCCTCGCCTCCTCCTCCTCCCCCTCCAGAGCTGTGCCGGGAGGCGTTCTGCTCTCCCGGAGTGGCTGCGGGCGCCGGGTCAGACGCCGGGTGGGCGTGTCCTCGCTGCGCCGTCGAAGAGGCCGACAGAACGGCGTCCGCACTGGCCCCGACATCAGCCTCCTGTTCCACCGCCATGGACGCCGGAGGCGCCGTTTCCTCGGCCTGCTCTTCGTCTTCCATTGCATTGTCCGCTGCGGCGACTCCATCTCCCTCCTTCTGCCTCTCGGCCTCCTCCTCCTCCTCCTCTTCCTCCTCCTCCTGCTCCTCCTCTCTCCTCTCCACACACTCTTTCCCCAGCTCCGTTTCCTCCGGTTCCACCCGGTCCGTCTCTCCCTCGTTCTCTGCCACCTGGTCGCTGATGTCATTGTCGGGTTGGAGTTCTTGTGGCCTCACTCCGCTCTTCTCCTGCTGCACGCCGGACTGGACGATGTTTCCCTCCTCATCTTCCTCCTCTTCTCCTGCGGGGGGTGACTCTGGCGCGGCTTCCTCAGCCTCCGTGTTCTCGGTCGCCTGTTCTCCCTAAACCAAAGAGGAAGAGATGATGAGGAAGATGAGATGAGGAAGACATAGAGAGGTGAGGAAGGAAAAGTTTGACACGTTACGTCTACAAAACAATTTGGAATGCTCACTTGTCCAGAATGTTCCATCATCTCGTCCTCCTGCTCTTCCGTCCGTCCGTCCTCCTCTTCCCCGACGGGACCTACAGCGGGACAGGAAGGGGCGGGGTCAAGAGGGGCAGGCCCCTCCTCTTCTTCTGCTTGTGGACCAGCAGGAGCAGAGGGAGGCTCTCTGTGACGGACTGTCTCCTCCACTTCCTCCTCCTCCCGTTCTTCCTCTGCCATGGCGTTTCTTTCCTCCATCCTGGCCTCCACCCTGTCGTCACAGAGCTCCTCCTCTTCCTCCCCCTCCTGCTCTAGCTCCTCCCTCTCCCCCTGCTCCTCCTCCTCCTCCGCTGCCAGCTTCTCCAGACCGAAGGAGGTGCTGCCTGCCAGGGAGGAGTGGAGGGGGCTCTCCCTCAACGAGCTGAGCACCTCCTGCAGGAAGGAACCCTCCTCCTCCTCCTCCTCTTCCTGCTCCGCCTCTTCCTCCTCCTCCTTGTCTTCCTCTCCGACCCCTAGAAGGGGTCCGTCGCCCTCCGTGGCCCCATCGTTGGAGCCGAGGGGGTTCAGCAGGCACTCCGTCGGGCCAGCAGGGGGCTCTGCTGATGCGCTGGGGGGGAGAGTCTGATCAGAATCACCGTGTAGCTGTGACACGACACACACACACACTGTTACCTGTCGGGTGGCGCATCATCGAGGGCTGTGTCCAAGGACAGAGCAGCACGCCACGACACCAACACAACATCCCTCTAAAATGACTCGACACCATGCCACGCAACACACTTCATTACAACACCACAACACACACTACTGCCATCCACTGCCAGACCGAACAACACTATCCCATACATCACAACAACGACACAGACATCACCACGACACAACATTACTCTAAATTACACAACACCATGCCACACAACACAACAACCCAACACAGTGTAACACAATTCCATACAACACAACAACGCAACACACAGAAACACCATCCGATACGACACCACAACACACGAGCCCCGGACACGTAACACCATCCCACACAGAACAGAACTGTCCACTGCGCAGCGCTACACAACAGAACGTGCCCTTCAATGTAACACAACACCACCCCCTTTACCACTGCATGATACAACACAGCAGCCGGTCGTCGTTATAACCGCACAGCTCCGCGCCACACGATC
>NC_079421.1:5190818-5208318 GCF_026213295.1 Gadus chalcogrammus | reverse complement strand
AATAACAGCAGCTTCCCCAGACCAACGTGCAATCTTTGATGGAGTTTGGTCTGGCAATAGACAGGCTACCTTTGTATGTGTGTGTATGTGTGTGTGTGTGTGTGTGCGTGCGTGTGTGTCTGTTGTCATCACCTGCTCGTCCTCGCTGTCCATCCCCTCCAGACTGACGGAGCTGTTCCTCTTCGCCTGTTCGGACGACACAACAACCGGGAAGGCAAGGGGAGCCAATAAGAATCAAAATTGCTTTTTCTTTTTTCCTGGAGGAGCCAATGATTGATTGCAACATTTCTCCACTATTTAAAAAAATGCAAATTGATGGTTGGTAGGATGGTGGGAAGTGGGGGGGGGGGGGGGGGGGAGAGCTGGCCTAAAGAGCTCTTCACCGGGCATGTCTGCAGCACACCAAGCTCGCTTGTTTGTGTGTGTGCAAGGGCGTGCGTGCAAGCGTGCTTGTGTGTGCGTGTGCGTGTGGATCTTACGAGCGCGGTGTGTGACGTGGAGTACTCGGGCGGGCTGCACGGGAGACCGTCATCCTCCGACACTGTCCCCGCGTCATCGGCCCCCTTCTTGGGGCCCAGACCGATGGCCCTCTTCAGCTGGAGCTGAGGGGGGGGGGGGGGCAGAGGGACACACAGGGGAGCGTTCAGCCCTGCACACGACACGGCCTTGGACTCACCGTCTCAACCCTGTCCTCACACCGAGAGACCCTCTGGCATGTGTGCTAAGTGAGGTCATCTATTCCGGACAAAGCCGCTGTGTGTGTGTTTGTGTGAGTGTGAGTGTGAGTGTGAGTGTGTGTGTGTGTGTGTGTGTGTGTGTGTGTGTGTGTGTGTGTGTGTGTGTGTGTGTGTGTGTGTGTGCATGTGTGTGTGTGTCTGTGTATGTGTGTGTGTGTGTGTATGGGGGGATCCATATGTTGTGTGCCTGGTTGTTTGTATAGCAGGTTCATTCTGATGCTATCTATTGTATGATTAACAAAAAACGACTTGTTGAGTCTCCAAACAGCAGGGCGTCCTCATGTAATGCGTACTGTGTGTGCTTGTGTGTGTGTGTGTGTGTGTGTGTGTGTGTGTGTGTGTGTGTGTGTGTGCGTGGTTAATGGACCACAGTACCCAGCCTGTTATCTGCCAGCTATGTGCCTCCCTGGTACAGTAGCTTGACGACTGATTTATCAAGCAAGGCTTGGTTTCATGTACCAGCACGCGTGAGTACACACACACACACACACACACACACACACACACACACACACACACACACACACACACACACACACACACACACACACACCTCACACACACACACACACACACACACACACACACACACACACACACACACACACACACACACACACACACACACACACAGTTCCGTCCATGCATTAAATCCTCCTATTTGTGTTTGTCTGGTTGTCTGCCATAGACATCTTTATCTAAATGTTCTTTAAGTAGTGATTAAACAACTGTGGAGCCAACATGTGTGTGCATTAAATGATTCCTTAACAGTGAAAAGACATAAGTTAAAGCTGTCAGCAGGGGGGGGGGGGCTGGGCCCTCATTTTGAGTCATGTATTTTGACGGGTGTCTGGCTGTCTAGTCGTCTGTCTTGCGTGTGCTGACACATCTGTCAGAAGTGACTGTCAGGCCGGCTTGCCCCTGTCACTCTAACACCTTCACAGCAGTAGGAGTGAAGAACAGAATCTAACACAGAGGCCACTTTGATCTTTTGTGAGAACCTACTGAGCAAACGTAAGCGATAACCTTAATCCGTTGAAAAAGAACAATGTCCATACTGGTGTCGGTCACGGCTTGGCCCCCTTATCAGCCGACTGAACCAATACACTCTGGATCAGCTGCTATCGCTACGGCTAGGACCGCCATCTACCTGGATACTGATACTGACAGCGTTTGATGCAATGCATGCAGTCAGTGTGGGTGTGTGCGTGTGTGCACGTGCGTGTGCATGTGTGTATGTGAACATGGTTGCCCTCTGGAAAGAGGCTTCATTCTCAAAAGGCCAGAACAGAAGGACTGCAAAGACGTTTTTTCCCCCAAGCCATACGGACAATGAGTGCATAATTCCCCCCTCTTCATAAACTTTTTATTTTATTTTATTTATTTAATCCAATCTTCTTACTTTTCAATTATTATTAAACTTTGCACAGCTGGGAGTTGCAGTCGCAATCACCTTTTCACTGCTTTTTGTTTCTCAAATTAAGCATGTGACAAATAATACTTGAATCTTGAATGTTGAATGTGTCTGCGTGTGTGTGTGTGTGCGCGCGCGCGTGTGGGCATACATGCGTGCGTGCGTGTGTGCGTGCGTGCCTATATAAATGCATACGTACATACGTACGTGTGTGCGGGAGTCCGTGCGCGTGCATTTGTACGTGCGTGTGAGCACGTGCGTGTGTGTGTGTGTCTACCTGTAGAGACTTGACCTTGCCGTGCAGACTGTCCTGCGACGCCTCCAGAGCCTCCGGGGGTTCCAGCGAATCAGAGACGAAGATGGAGTCATGTGACCTGGCCTTGCTGCCCAGGCTGAGCTTTGACCTTGGTTGGAGAAGATCAAACACAACGCGGGTCTTATGGCTCTACCGAACATGTAAACATGAACAGTTTAGCGTTGTGTGGAAATGTCCTCAATGAGCGAGAAGAGACACAGCTTGCGTCCCTCTCTCTCTCTCGCTCATTCTCTTACTTGCTCACTCACTCACATATTTATCCTCATCCTCACTCCAAACCGGTGGTTGGTTTTGCCGCTACGATGGGGGCTAGGCAAGGCAGGAAATTAAGTGTTACAAAAACAATGTAAGGACCGCGCCACAGGAAATTTCACAGCTGAGTAAAATGTAAGCAGGAAGCCAGGGATTCTTCAGCGTAGAGACTGGTCTGTTGTCTGCATCGGGTCGCCCCTGCTCTCTCTCTCTCCCCGTCCGTGTTATTTAGTCTACTGCTACTAACATTGTTATCGTGATTCACACAAAGAAGGTGTCTGAATCACAACATAAAGGGTATACAATGTAGGAATCATTAACATCGCTTTCGTGAGAACGTATGTTGCGGCTACTACTCGTCACAGTAAACGCGTAACGGTGTGGTTAAATCTGGACTGACGAACCAAATACAGAGGAAAAACATCCCTGCTGAAGGCATTGGACTTTACCAGGTCGCTTCCGTTAGTTTCAATTTAATTGGTGAAGGAATGTAACAAAGTTAGTGAAATCTACAAAGTGCGTCTAGAGTGCCTGTCAGAGTTGTCTATGAAGAGCGGGTTGCTTTACACAATACCCTCGTTTCTGGGTAAGGAACATCAACATAACTGTGTATTTTTAGTCTGGGCCGGGTCAATTATATGAATAAATGATACATGTGTTGTGTTTTCCTACCCAGAGCCTTTCTCATTCTCAGCACGAGCAAGCGTCTCGTCCTCGAGCGCACTGTTGACGTTATCGCTCGATTGGCTGGCGGTAAGCCCCGCCTCCTCCCCGGGGGCGGGGCCGTCTTTCCTCTTCTTCCTGGCGAACAGCTTCTTGAAGGTCTGGAACTTTGACTTCTTTTTTTCTGTAATCAATGTAAAGAAAAAGTAAAGAGTAAACAAAGGGCAGGATACAGAAATAAATGACTGTTTGTTTGTTTTGATATCATTTCTCGAACCAGCGACCCTTCATCTTACTAGTGCACAGTCCATGGGGCTAAGGTCCCTGCGTCTTTACTAATTACTGAATTATACACACAGCTACTTTTAAGTGGCCTCAAAGAGGCCTCGGCCTCTTGTAAAGGCCCATGTGTGCCTCAGTAAAGACCTCTCACACACACACACAGACACACAGACACACACACACACACACACACACACACACACACACACACACACACACACACACACACACACACACACACACACACACACACACACACAGTCGCTCCACGATTGTAAAAGCCGCCCCCCTGTGAGCCAACGTCCATTAGCTCCACAGTGGAAAGAATTCTACTAGTCTTTTTATTAAGTACTTAAGCTCAGACAGAGAGCTTCTAACACCTTTGCTGAGGATTGCTGCTTCTGATTTGTGTATGTGTGAGAGTGAGTGAGTGACTGAGTGAGTGAGTGAGTGAGTGTGGTGTGTTTGTGTGTTTGTGTGTTTGTGTGTTTGTGCGAGTGAGAGTGAGAGAGGGAGAGTGTGTCTGTGTCTGTGGTTATGCGTGTGTATATGTGTGTGTGTGTTTGTGTGTATAATGTTCGATGCATTTTCACAATTCTTTGTTGTTAAATGTAAACATTTGCAGAGACAGTGTACATTTTATCGCAGCTAATAGGAACAAAACCCTCTGCTTACAAATTAATACAAAGAGAAAACGACCACATAGGTAGAGGAAAATACTACTGCACATGGAGAGGAGTCAAAGCTTTGCACTGGACCAGTAACACAATACCTGTGATCATCTGAATCAGGAAAGTGTAGAATGATTGAATAAGACCACTTATTACATAAGGCGCGCTGGGCTGTCAGAGGTAGACAAAGCCCGCTTTTATTGGATTCTCTTCTCAAAGAGAGGCATTGAGACTTCATCATTTCAACTGGAATTATGTTGCCTGGATTCAGTTCTCTGACTTCAGCGATAGTTTAACACGTTTCTCAATGAGAGCCATGTGAGCATTGCTGGTGTTCATTAACCTCAGGCAACTTGGTTCTGAAATAGAGATTCCAACGGAATGAACCACCACTACTCGATTATTATTAGAGATGAATGCACTAGTATAATAGCAAGTGACTGAATACACATTCATGCAAGATCAAATAGAAACAACAACGGTAGGACACCATGACATGTGATAAGAGTATGACTGCTAGACTGTAATAAGATTAGTCTATCTAAATCAGATTTAGATATAAGCCAACAAAAGACACATGAATCCTTAGGATTTAAGGTCAGGACTTACGGTCCTCGTCCGACCTGACAGACAGCAACACTATGCATTGCAGACAGGGTCGCCAGATTGGGCGGGAAATCTGGCCCAATCTGGCAACACCGATGCCGAGATGCAGCCTTGGCAGCACCAAGGTCACATATGGAGTCCATATTCAATATTTCTCTACATATTTGTGCATCATGTGGGTTGGCTCAGGGCCTGAACTGTCAGTGGTAGCTCCTGTCACTCAAACCTGTTTATGTAGTTAAGTATGGGTTTCAGTAAAAACATGAATCTGTCCTCATATAAGTTTACCTTGGAAGAGAATCAACGGAACTCCGGCCGACGGCATTAAGTAGCAGGACTTTGTTACCCTGCACTCTGAGACAATGCACTATTAACCCAAAGGTCACCCGTGTCTAAATATGACTTGGGCCCTAACGAAAGGTCAGAGCCGATCTGGAGTCATTGCTGATTGAGTTGGACACCGTGAATCACAACAAACACACACACGCACATGCGTACACACATGTGAGAATGACAACCTTTAGAGTGGAGAGTTTAGAAACAATGGATTTGATTGTGTGTGTGTGTCTGTGTGTGTTTTTGTTGTCAATTTGTGTGTGTGCGCACGTGCATATGTGTCTTTCTGTTGTCAGTTTGTGGGCGCGCATGTGTGTGTGTGTTTCTGTTGTCGGTTTGTGTGCATGTGCGTGTGTGTTTCTGTCTTCAGTTTGGGTGCATGTGCGTGTGCGTTTCTGTTGTCAGTTTGTGTGCATGTGCGTGTGTGTTACCGTTGTCAGCTTGTGTGTGTGTGTGAGAGAGTGAGGCAGGCCCTATATGAGGTAGGTGATGGGGGGACAAAGTAAAAAGTTAATTCAATAACAGCATCAGGGTTGGAACAGGGCCACGTCCTTAATTCTGATCCTTGACGTAAGCAGACTGAAGGACATAAAGAGGTTCATTGGGATGCGGGCTACACAGCGGTCTGTGAGCAGCCAGGGACGGGCCAATCAGAGGCTCCGACACATGGACTTCATAAGGTCCTGCAGAGTGATGAACCGTGCGTTTGTGTGTGTGTGTGTGTGCGTGTGTGTGTGTGTGTGTGTTTTTGTGTGTGTCTGTCTGTCTGTCTGCCTGTGTCTGTGTGTGTGTGTCAGTGTGTGTGTGTGTGTGTGTTTTTGTGTGTGTCTGTCTGTGTGTGTGTGTGTGTGTGTGTGTGTGTGTGTGTGTGTGTGTGTATGTGTGTGTGTGTGTGTGTGTGTGTGTGTGTGTGTGTGTGTGTGTGTGTGTGTGTGTGTGTGTGTGTGTCTGTGTCTCACTGTGTGTGTGTGTGTGTGTGTGTGTGTGTGTGTGTGTGTGTGTGTGTGTGTCTGTGTCTCACTGTGTGTGTGTGTGTGTGTGTGTGTGTGTGTGTGTGTGTGTGTGTGTGTCTTTGGAGAGGTGCTGGAGTTCTACCCTTCCTCATACTTTGGAGATAACTGCCAGCTTAATAAAACTGACTTTCACAATATAGGTCTAAATAGTGGATGATTAGATTTGCATTTGGTTTATTCCATACTGTTAAATCCGTTTTGTGTTTTTGTGTTTTGTTTATTCATAAGGCCTTGCATTTCCTATCATAGTAAGGGATTTTGCAATTAAAAATAGTCGTATAGCAAATAAAGCGTCTTTCCAACGCATTTTATAAAGCGTTGCTTAAAGCGTTAACATCTAGGAGGAGGCTTCCTCTGTCTGGATCCATCTCTGCGTCTACAGGTGGGATTCAAAGCCCCATCTGGCCGTACGCGCCCTCAAAGGGGGTAGAGGGTTGAAACGGTTCACAGAGGAGTGACAGGCTAGCTTTAATATTTCTAATTAAAGACTCCAATCCTCCTAAGAGTGTGGAACACACCGCCGATCCAATTACAGGCCGGCAGCCGACCAGAGATTAGCCAGCTTGTCTGGCCGGCGTTACTGGGTTACCGAGCGGAGCATACGGCCTGGAGAGTGAGCTGAGATCTCTCTCCACCTGAACACTGGTCTGGACTACATGGACTGAACCTCGGAAGGGCTTTCACCTGAACGGCTTCTTGGCTGCCCGTCTGAGCTGAGTGATTAGGACCGGGACAATGCTTGGTTCAATGAACATCCTCACTGTACCGACAGAGATATTTTGTTTCACCTTCTTATGACAAATGTACTTATTGTAAGTCGCTTGGGATAAAGGCGTCTGCTAAATGCCCTAAATGTAACGATAATACTTTTGTTTTACTTTCTGAAAGTGTTGTGTATGTGGATAACTAATGGAGGACGTTTTGTATGGTGCATGAAGTTCTGTCTTTTGTATCACTTCTTAACACGCAGGTTCCACAATATTTATGACCTATTTATGTAATTATAGTTTTCTATCCACATTGGCCACATCTTGGATATACAGTGCCCTGCATTGTTCCATGTCTGGGTCAGAGGGACATGGGAAGTGTAGACCATGATGGTAGTGTAGGAGTTCTCCTTATGTGGCACTTTTCTATGTTCTAGGGGGGGTTTGTAGATAAACAAACACCAGAAATAGACATGCACACATACTACGGTCTGAAGTGTGTTTTTGTTCTACTGAGACCCACAAAAACCCTAAACACTCGGTTCACTTACTTGAGCATTCTTCCGTAACCTCAACTGGCTCCTGATTGGTCATCACATCTGGAGGTTCCGACGCCATGGCAACACTGTCGTTGCTTTTCAGAGAGGGGGAGAGAAGAAAGGAAATGATAGAAAGTTAGCAACAGTTATCACTCTTTGAGGGATGAGATACTAACAGACTGATTTATGATAGGAATAACGCGTCCCGTTAGTGTAGATAATGTACGGTGGGGGTCCCCCACCCCCTTCAGCGGGGTATGTTAAACCCCACTGAAGTACAGAGTGGTTTATTCCTCTTACATTTACATCTACATTCAGGGCATTTAGAAGACGCTTTCATCCAAAGCGACTTCCAATAAGTACATTTGTCAGAAGAAAGAGAAACAACAATGTATCGCTGTCGGTACAGAAAGGATGTTCATAGAACCCAAGTGCAAAGCGCTAACAATCGCTAGGTTAACCCATTCCCCGTAAACAACAAAGATGGCTAGGATAAGATGCTACACAACCAAGTACTATGAGTAAGTAAGACTTTCAATAAGTGCGTAAATTAAGTGCCAGGACGAACAACATACAGTAAGTAGGAGGAGTAGGAGGGGTTGGCTATGCAGAGTTTAGGTGAACATCTGAACAGCTGAGTTTTGAGGCTTTTGCAGAAGCTGGCGAGCGACTCTTATACTAATTCCCGAATAGCATAAGATATTAGTTATTTTTCTCTAAATCATTATTGGTGTTTTTTTCCCTTAATCCTTTGAGCATTTTGTTTTTGCGTAATTTGAGTTGGCAAGGAAACAGTTGGTCGATAGTTATTTTGCCGTGGTTTTTAATGATTTGTATTGTATGAGTATTGATTCAGAAATGCTCAAAACGCAGAGGTGTGACGTGGTTGAAAGAGAATGCACACCGGTGGAACTTTATTGACCAAAAAGGATAAAGTAGACCAATGCTGTGGTAAAACAAGACAATAAACGGTGGATAAAACCATGGTGATAAGTCTGTATTTTCACCTGTATTTTCAGAGTGTGAGTAAAAAACACGAACACCATGTCGGTCAAATTGGTCTCCACGTGGTGATCATCATAACTAGTAGAATTTATGAAACTTTTGAGTGTAATCGAGGTCAAAGCAGGTCACACACAGCAACATCAAAAACAACCACGGGGGAGCTAAGTTAATCATAAGCCATTCTCCTTTATAAATAGCTGGTCTAGTAGATAACACCATAGGACAGACTTTGTTAATAACTGCTACAAATAGGTAGTACGTCATGAAAACATTCATACATGACAAAGCCCATACAATTTAGTTTTTTATCATAACAAAGTAGCCACTGTGCCATCGTAGGCCTGAAACCACTCTGGGTTATTTATCTATTTGTACACGACTTGGATTTGATACCACTTGACTTGACAAATTGAGGTGTTCGTGCTTTGTTTGGGGGTTGCTAAGGCAGCACACTTGACAACGATGGGAAAAAGAAAAGCCTGGGGAGAAACCACACAGCCTAGGACAGTGAAATTCCTTTTAGAAATGCTAAAAGATATCTCATAATGAGATAATATCTCATTATCTCAACCAATCATTTCAAACTTAGCCAGCTCTGTCGCAGGTCAGGCTGAGCAGAACATTAACCGTCACGGTCTCTGAGCAGAGTCTAACTGAATCTGGAACAGAAAACTGAGGATCTCAGTGAACTTCAACGGCCTGTTTCAAAATCCACTTTTCCTGGAACAGATCCCAGGTCCTTCCAAGTGGAGCCAGATAGCATTTTCCCATGGTCGACTCCTCTGTGATTGTGTGTTTAAACTCTCCCTGGCATCGATCCTGCGTGCCGATATGTTGGTCTTGAAGTGTTAGTAAACATTCAAGTTTCAGCCCATCTCCACCGCCTCCACAATGAGACAAGACGGTGCACATCATCACATGCCACAGCATCCAGAGACGTCCTGTGAAACGGGAGAGCCCTGGTAAGCTCTGCTTCTGGCCCGCTATCCCACCAGGAAACAATGAATAAAGGAGGGTCAGATCTGTGCAGTAAAGAAACTATCAAACCTACATATCTTTTGCCTCCTAGCATAATTGCCTAAGTCATATTTTGGACAAATTGGACTGATTCACGGTGCCTCATTGGCTATATCCTAAGCCAGAGTTATTTTTACGCTCCATAAACACTATCTGCCTCAGTCATTCATTTGACTACGACATTTTTGATGCTAAATCAAGATGAACCTTAAAATATGACTAGGGCAATTTATGCTATGAGGCTAACAATATTAACATCCTTACTGTACCAATAAATTGTTGATTTCTTATTCATCTGACGAATGTACTTATTGAAAGTTGCTTTGGATAAAAGCGTCTGCTAAATGACCTAAATGTAAATGTACATAAGGTATCCACATACACAGCTTTCAGAAGTGGTCTTGATGGCGTCAAATATGTATTCATACATGCTAGTCCAGGAAACAATACCGTCTGCCCATTAAACCATGATTTGCTGTCCTGACAGAACCATTGTTCTCCATTATCGTAACAATCCCGACACAGCCAACTGAAGATGGTTCCAGATGCTTCCGTCATACCTACAGGAGCCGGTTCTAGGTTCTAGTAATCAACCGAACTTCCTTGCGTGTGACTTAGGGGAAGTTGTCTTTCTAAACAAGGCCTCGCTTGGTATTTTAAATTATTTTGTTTCAGCCTTCCTGTCACAATGGGCTCCTGAGAAACCCCCCAACCCACCCAGCGAAGGGCTCCTCACGGTCAGCAAGACAGGACTAGAGGCCCCAGGTCCTGGACTGAGACGCTAGCCTCTTTGTGGACGAAGGAGAGTCATTGTGGAGAAGTGAAAAGTGAAATAGAAATCTGTACAGAGGCGTACTTGGTGAAGTGAAGCCACTCTGAATGTCTGGCCGAGAGAATGTTCACACAAAACATTGTTAGGAACGCATCATAAACATCTGGCCCTAAAGTGAGGGTAACCTTTGAAAGAACGAATGCTGCATGTTGAGCCTTCTGTCCTTCACAAGGGTTTCAAACACATCACACCACTGCAGCTAGAGTTATTTAATACAGACATCCATTAGAAAATAAATAGAGAACTGTTTACACCCGCTGGGTCTCTGGTGAATCATGGTGGATGTTTGAAAGGTTTCCTGGATGGAGGGTTTCCATTAAGCGAGGGTATGTCGAAGTGTTCCTGGACATTGTTTACTGGGGACCTCAGCTCAAACATTCCAGGGGCCTTTTAAAGCCGACCGACTCAGGTCTGTCGCCATTGTTATTCTGATATTAAGATGGCGAGATACCAGAGGAGTACTGAACAATGTATTTTGTTGTGAAAGGTTTTCAAAAACGTACAATCTTACAGCTTAAACTTTAAATCCATAATATTAATACAATAACAAGCAATATCTCTGTCCAGATGCAGAAATCACTGTGTTGGTTTACTGCAAAACACAAACCAACTAGGGAACTGTGGGCACAAGCAGAACACAGGGCGACAGCACGTGAAGAAAAAGGCTGAATAGGTGCAACTTTTATTGCTCAAACAAAAAGGAAATGAAAAGCTCATATTGTGTTCTCAAATCAAACAGACTGAACGACACCGACATCATGTCACACACAAACACACACAAACACACACCAGCTAAGTTTGGTTCATACCCCCTCACCCCCAAGCCCCGGCTTGGATTGCCGGGGCTTGGGGGTGAGGGGGTATCTAAAGAGGGTCAAGGGTCAAAGGTCAAGAACCGACAGACCTGTAGCCACCTCCGACGCCGCCTCCCCATGCTATCATCCCCCGCTTCATCTGTAGAGAGGATGTAGAGGGTGGGAGGAAATCAGCAGGCCAGCGGGAACATGCAACAGAGGGTGTGAATTAGATGAAGGTAAACATGGGGGTGAGTGGATGCAGTTAACAGAGAGAGAGAGAGAGAGAGAGAGAGAGAGAGAGAGAGAGAGAGAGAGAGAGAGAGAGAGAGAGAGAGAGAGAGAGAGAGAGAGAGAGAGAGAGAGAAAGAGAGAGAAGGGAGTGAGGGAGAGAGAGAGAGAGAGAGAGAGAGAGAGAGAGAGAGAGAGAGAGAGAGAGAGAGAGAGAGAGAGAGAGAGAGATGGGGAGAGGGGGACAGAGAGGGAGAGACAGGGATAGAGAGAGAGAGACAGGGAGAGAGAGAGAGAGAGAGAGAGAGAGAGAGAGAGAGAGAGAGAGAGAGAGAGAGAGAGAGAGAGAGAGAGAGATGGGGAGAGGGAGACAGAGAGAGAAGAGCAGGGTCAGAGACAGGGGTTGTGGGAAAGCGCAGGGTGCAAAGAAAGACTGAGTTAGATCAACAGACAGATCTCAGCAGGAAGCCCAAGCTCTCCACAGCATTGGGAAGTATTTGGAGAAGACGTCTCTGTAAACATAGGAACGCAGAGCTGTGTTACTTCGTCAATCCAAACAGGGAAGATGAGATAGACGGCCAAAAAAACCCATTGTTGAACAGTTGAGACAAAAAGACACGTTTGACCTCTTGAAGTTCATGCCCCCACTTTTCCTCTGGTATGATTATGGGCTGATTATGGTGTGACTAGGCCGAAGTAAATGAGTTAAGGTCACATTGTATAGGGTTGTATGACGTGTTACTTCTGTAAATGCAAGCTATTTTACCAAAGAACCACTTAAAAAAAGAGGCACTACCAACTTTGAAGACTTTAAAATTGTGTACTTGTTTAATTACTGCTCTTCTTTCAAAGGTTTAGATGCTAGCAGTCTTCCAAACGCAGCCGTAAACTTGGTTTCTGAGTGAAAGGCATTGTTATACGTATTGCATTATGGTTATTATTTCACATTATCAGCTTCAGGTTCTCTCTACTTCAGGGATTTAACTTCACGCGTTACGTTGATATAAAGCTAGCGAAGAAGAAAACACAGCATTAATGATTTAGCTGTGGTCAGGTGTGTGTGTGTGTGTGTGCATGTGTGTGTGTGTCTGTGTTTGTGTGCGTGTTTGTGTGTGTGCCTGCGTGTGTCTGCGTAAGTGTGCATCATTATGTAAGAGGATTAGTGCTTGGAAGTCACACAGGCCCAGTAGGGGTTTTCTCTACAGCTACATGCATTCAAAAGGTTCACACACACACACACACACACACACACACACACACACACACACACACACACACACACACACACACACACACACACACACACACACACACACACACACACACACACACGTGTTATTCATATATTCATCATTCTTGTTATATATATTATAAATACCATTATTTAGTTTAGAGTGGCAGTGAGCTTTTTAGTTTTTAAACGTGGTAATGAGTCTTATTTGAAATTCAACCTAGTAATCAATGTCATTTAAGAGACATTTTCTTGCCAGTCTCTGCCTAACAGTGTGTTCCACTCTGCTCCGAACGCAGGTAGCGTTTTTCTCCATGACGTCGAACTGCCTTTTCGTATTCTCTTCAACGACCCGACTAAGGGCTCTGGCGGTGTGACGAGTGCGGATGCGTGGAGCCCCGTCTGGGCAGCGGTGGATGGTGATTGCGCCGTCAAAGAGGGGGTTATGCTTCTCTGACACTTCGAGTTCAACCCTGTTGAACTCTAAGTGTGGGAGAGCGTTGGGTCATTTTGATGTCTGTGTCCAAGAGGGGGACATGCTTCCCGTACACCATGAGTATAACGCCACATTGTGTAAAGCATTTAATACACGGCATCGCTCAGCGACAATGACGATACTTAAGGGGTATCAAAAAGTTGCCGTGGGTCGTAACCATGGGGATAATGCTTCACCCTCCTAGACCTCTCAGAAGCCCAAAAAAAAAGCCCACTGTGTTTGAACTCCAGCTGAAACACTTACACTTCAGAGTCGCTTACCTAGACCTCGGAAGATGATATGAAATGTAGTTTAATGTACATTTTGTTCCCCAGTGCACACAACGGACAATCCACTCTATGTCTGCCATAATCCCCCTGGAGAATCAGTGGTATTAGATAAGCCTTGATAGTCTCAATCTGCCAGCCAGACAATAATAAAAAGGTTTCAATTATTGTATAACGAAAACATTTGTTTACTTGTTTTGACTGGCATTTCAGTTTGATACGAAAAAAAAGCTAATGACGTTTCAGCGAGTGTTAATGGAGCCCGTCAACAACGATTCAACATCATTTCCTTCCTGTCCAGTCGATCTATAAAAAGGCCCTAATCCAATCTGGTGACGAACGTTAGTGGCGTCCGTGCTGGACACGGTATATCCACTCCGTCCCGGAACTTATCCCGAGCTGAAACCACTGGTTAACACAACCGATATCTCCCGATTACATCAACAACCACAGCGTGGGGACGCTACAGTACATGCTAGTCACGTTGGCTATTCTACAAGTTTCTACAACGTGAGCAGTGAAAACAAAACCGCCACAATAATAGCGTATTCTGCTGGGTGGAAGGAGACGTATTGTTACCCGACCTAATGTTTCTTTGACCTTGGGAAGTCATACAGCCTCTGCCATTCAACACTGAATGGCCGAGAGTCATGTTTTCTTCATCCTGCGATAATCTGATTACAGTACAGTAAATAGGGATTTCCCCCCCCCGGCATAGTGTTCCACTAGAGGGCCAGAGTTCAGAGAACAAGCCCCTGGCTGTCTGGCCCCGATCCTTCACACCCCCCCCCATACAGTTAGCCACGGAGACAGTGAATGCAGTTGGCTAATACAGTTAGCCATGCGCTGGGGACTCCAAATGATCAGCCCCCATCCGTACAACGACCACAGCCAGCAGGACGCACAGCCCAGTTCACACTCCAAGTGAAGCTATTGTTTTGTGGTACAGTCTATGAGGCATATCCTCTGACCTGTTCAAATAGTAACACTACTAAAGAGACGTGGTACATTCTGGTTATCTTGAAATACAGATTAGATTAACAACCTATTTTCTTTTATAACAAAAGAGTGGAAGTAAATTATCTTTAAGTTATCCTGCTTGCATAACCAAAGCTGTGATTATTGAACCTTAAACTACCTAGGAGGAGACCATTTAGTAAAGGATATCAATTATTTATTGTTAGTTTGTCTGGAACAAGCTGCTTAAAAACAAGGAAAGAAAGAACAATGGGATTGTGTGTAAAAGATTCCTAAACTCATTCAAATGGTAGACATTGCCACTGCATGACGAACCAAAGCTTGCAGGCCAAGCCACTTCCTGACACAATCCATGTGCAGAAGCTATTGGTTACTGTAGGCTTTCACAATACCCATCCACTCCTCTCAATCCCAAACTAACTAGCTTATATTTGGGTTGAGTTTACTCGAAAGGGCTGATTATGGTCCCACGTTCACGCAACGCAATGACCACGCAGACGCTTCGACGCAGTCGTGAACTTTTACGGTTCTGCGTCGGGTTTTAGTAAGCGGACCCATCACAGCCCTCGCTGCTGCGTCGCCTCGACGGAAGGTTACAATTTTTGGGAGGCGCACGTCAGGCCCTTGTGGTGGACGCAAGCAGGGTCCGCAAGGACGTAAGGGGTCCGTAGCCCCCTTCCATTGCGTGGCGAATGTGGGACCATAATCAGCCCTTTAGGCTCACAGTGTGCATTCATCGTGTGTAGATTAAACCTTTGTGTAAAGAATTGACACAATTATGTAGATGATTAAACAGTACTCAGAAGAGAATTTGAGATATTCTGAATAACAAACTGTGGTTTTATGCTTGAAATGAGCGGGAAAAGTTGGCAAACAAAAGCCATAATTAACGTAAAAAACAGAAGACATAAGGGGCAAAACTGTGACCTAATTTTAGAGTAAGATAAGTTCTACATCTTCGATCAGGAGAAGACAGAGAATGGAGAGCAGCTACCACACTCGCCAAAGCTGCTTGCTTTGCTAATGCTATAGCTAAGGCAATAGTCAACCAACATTTGACTATGTTGGTTGACAACATAGTCAACAGTCTACCAAAATTATCGCAACAGGAAACATCAACCGAAAGTGGTTACTTCAAGTAGACTTAGGTAAAACCCTAAAAACTCCCTTATCGATGACATAAAACCCCTCTTTATCACTGGCTTTGAGGTTAAAATGATTTAAGTAATACTGTTTCTGCAGCATTATTCACAAATTAGATTGTTGAGGAGAAAGGGCAATATAAGGAGGCATGAATTTAATACAAGAAAACCGCTATCTCTCAGCTCCAGCTTGCTGGTTCACTTCCTCCCTATCCTAAGCTCTTCTCAACCATTCTGTCCTAAAAAACTCAAACCCGGCCTCACCCTCTAAAATCGACTATTTCTAACTTTGTACCAAAATTTAGCCATTTTAAATACTTCCAAACCAATACCCCTTATAACCCCATTACTAAATGAAACTGTCTAATATGAAAATAGGGGCAGTATGCACATTTTATCCAAAACATGGACGCATGTATTAACACGCAGTTGATCTTCAGCATTCTACAGGGAAGACTTTGCCTCTATGCCGGTGAGGCACAGATCTAGTGGGTACCTACAGCGGCTATTTGAGGCAAGGGTAAAGATCGGCCTCTAGGTACCCTAGCAGCATGTACGTTCTTGAGCTGTAGCCTCTCCAGTTCTTCAATAACGTGATTCCCCTCTCCCTCTCTGTGTCGTTCCCTTCCCTCCAACCACAGCGTCTCCACAAAGCTCCCTTCTGAACTCTGGAGGTGTTCCAAACTCCTTTCTGTCCTTCAAGTCTATTTTCTTCTGTTCAAATTACAGGATGGATTCGGCGCGACGTCTAGAAAAGCGAGGATTACTTCTTGCTATGCCACGGAGAAGGAGCACTTTTTAAACGCAGTCTCATCCCATTGGTTGATAGAGGCTCTGGAGCTACATGAGACTGCAGAAATCCATTAGGTGAAGTGCATTCTGGTTGAGTGGGTTGGAGGGGGGGGGGGGGGGGAGTCCTGCTTAGCCTACTAGCCTAGCATGTGTAATTTGAACCATGACTGCTCTATTACCCATAAGAAACAAGTTCCAACGGAATGGACAGCGTTCAGCAACAACTAGGAGCATGCATCCTCTCCTCTTCAGCATTTACCCTGGTCCGAACGCACTGAGGATACGGTCCAACTTCAGGGGCCAACCGATGAAGGACTCTAGGGAGATTTGTTGTACGTAGTAGACTTCCCCTGACTCTAAAGGTTGAATGGATTAAGCTGCTTGTTCTTTAACAACTGGTTTTCAAAGTTATTTGTAAAAGTGTGAAAATGTGAGGGAAACTACTATCCCATCACCACTGGCAGGAACTGGGAGGAAGCCAGGCCAGTAGCCAATGCCAGTAAACCCTCTTTGTTTTCCCTCTCTTTTTTTGTAAAGCTTGAAATTTACACTGGAACTGGACTTCAGCCGCTCTAACCTTTGGGTTTCTGACGGGCAGTTACTTGGATGTGCGCTGTGTACAAATCAATCATTAGAGTTTTTTTATTCAGCCCCTTTTACTAAGATGTAGTCCTGGCAACCGGTCATATCTTAACAAACCGAAGCCATGGCCATCACTTTCCATGGTTCTGGTTGCAACATAAAATGATCCGATTTTGTTCCATTCTTGAAAATCTATCTTCATTAGACCTTGTCTACTAAAATTCCAATGGTGGTGTTCAATACTGGCTGAGCTCAGAGCAAACAAGCCATACATGGGCCGAGCGAGAGAGACACTGACCAAACAGCCTCATCACTCACACCGCACATTCATTTACAGTTACATCACTATTCTCAAGGAACACCTTCAATGGACCGCAGTCACACAACACAAGCTGGTGGGGAGCTTACAGTATATTCAATTGATTTGTCTGGTATGCACCAGTCCTCTGTGACATGTTATTTCATAATGTGCGCTCTCACCAAGGCAAAACGACTGAATGGTAGAAAGGGGGTTCAATAACTTTGATTGGATTCTGTTAACCGATGAAAGTAACAAATGCTGCTCATGGGGGCGGCTATGCATCCAGTAACACAAATC
>NC_079421.1:5153318-5185818 GCF_026213295.1 Gadus chalcogrammus | reverse complement strand
TTGGAGGGAGACTGCATGTGTGCCTACGCGGCGTGCGTATCCATCATACGGCACTCTGTTTATAGAACCAAGAGGAATGTCGGTCAGTTTCCCTTAAAAAAAAAAGAAAAGAAGAAGTGCTCCGATGTTGGTATTTCCTGCAGCAGCCCAAGTGTGGACCCACCGAATGCTAGACGTACAGACTCACACAGACTCGAGTCGAGACACATGGAGAAGGTAGGGTGGCGTTTACACAAACAGATCAAATGAAGGGAACTGGCGGAGAGAGAAAAAGAAAGTGAATAAGAGGGAGATAAATGCTCCGCTAAATGAAGCTAAGCTTCAGATAAACAACACAGCCTTTTTTCCCCCAACACAAACCCTCTTTCATTAAGAGTTCCTTTCAGTACCTCTGCCTTCTATTGTCTTGGCTCACCCTGGCATTCTCTCCCTTCCTCCCCTCTCTCTCTCTCTCTCTCTCTTTCTCTCTGATGATGAATGCAGTAAGACTTTATTTTTCCCCCAAAAAAAGGGGAGGGGTGTTACTCTAGCACTCGGAATTCCATCTCGCATCTGGAAGCCATCTTTTCCTCTCTCTCTCTCTCTCGTAATGTAAATAGCTCTGTAATCATGGCCTGCTCTGGAAACGTGCGCCAGTGGGAGAGATCTTCTGCATGACAAACTTCTTCTGCAACCTGAAGAATAGCATTTTTAACATCTCAGTTGATCTGTCTCTCACACCCTGTCCCAATAATTTCTCGATACACACTGATGAAAAAAACGCATCAGAAGCTCCTAAAACGAACCCTAAAACGTCTAAAATCAAGGACTGTTCTATACATTTTAAATGGACCCGATATGGAAGACTCTATACTAGTTTATGAGGTAAGAATTATAAGATAAAACCTGTTAATAATTACATATAATGATAAACCTTGTTCATATATCGTGTGCATATGTGAGTACTTGATTAAATTAAGGGCTCTAATTGCATGACGACATCATCACTATCAGAGAAACCATTGTTGAGCAGGAGAGCCCTGAAGAGAATGACCATATCACAGCTAGTACTTTCTGAACTCATTCTACTTTCCTTCTATTCTCATAGTAGTTTATTATCTATTAGAGAGAGAGAGTGAGAGAGTGAGTGAGAGTGAGAGTGAGAGTGAGAGAGAGAGAGAGAGAAAGAGAGAGAGAGAGAGAGAGAGAGAGAGAGAGAGAGAGAGAGAGAGAGAGAGAGAGAGAGAGAGAGAGAGAGAGAGAGAGACAAAGAGAGAGAGAGAGGCAGAGATGGTAGTAACATAAAGGTATTAAAGATTAGAAAAAAGGGAGACAGACTCTTCTGAAACATTATGTCTCCTGTCAGACTCACAAGGCCCAGCTCATCTCAGCCTTCAAGTGGTCCCTTGATACCCAACCCCTGCCGCACTCACTATAAAATAAGAAACTACGATCTAACATATTTAGGAATAATTTTTTCATCAGTGTATATGTAACCAACACAGCATGACTATCGTCCGGAAGTGTTCCTTTAGGGCCCAAAATCCAACTGGTTTTTCCTGGTTGACAGAGGCAGATAACATTTGCACTCACTATACTTAACCTAAAATGTTTTAAGTACCTCCCTTGGGCCTATTAATTCCCCTCTGTAAATATAAGAAACACATATGCACTGAATGACACAGAGACACAATCCTGTCATTCCACTTACATCCGTTGGCTATGAATGACCAAGAAACATTGTTAAAAATAAACTAAATGTATGGGCTTAGTGACGTCCACACAGAACTGCTCTCTTTCTCACGGTATCACATCCTAAAACACAACTTTATAAATTGACTGTTTACAGTGTGGTGTTCTCTTCCAACACAAAATATCGATTGTTATACCTAATTGTAAAATAAATACTTAATTGATTGATATATGTGTTTATACTTGTATTAACGTTTTATACACCACTAGAAAATACCCTATATAGCCTATCTTTAAACAGTGAAAAGTAGCCATCAAGAGTGAAGGTCTGTTCTCAGGATTATCAGGTTCTCAGAGAGGAAGAGACCAACGTTCAGCCTAATCTGTACTGCCCTTGACCTGTCTCTGTGGAAACAGTCTGTCTGTGAACGGCAGATAGAAACACAGACTGACAGATAGGTGCAACAAGCAGACGGTAGGAATAAACAACTTTCCCATGTCTACAGAGCAAAGTCAGAACACAACAATAAGCCATCAGGTTAAAAAGCCTGATGGATCTCTGGTTTACAGGAAAATCCCACACTCAGAGGGACCAGCCAACACACACCACTATGGTCTCACAGAGGGCTGATCCTTGGGGCCAAAGCTCTTCAGTGGGACACTTTCCTTACATTGTAAACTTACATTATTCCCGCATCGTGCAGAACATTGAAAAGGATTCAGGGACTCAAAGCGATGTTCAAGAAAAACACGATTCTGTGAGTCCGTATGGCTTGTTGACCGATGGAAAACCAGAAGCGAGACAGGAGAGCAGACACGTATTGATCATCGATCATCCATCAAAAGCAGACACATGTTTCACAGACCTTGATCAATACCGAACCAAACTAAAGTGCGTAAGCAAAAAAAAAAGCATGTAGGTTTAAGCGGCCGGAGTCGGACAAAGATCGCTACTCACGGAGTGTGCTGCGTCTCAAACGGCCTCAGAACGAAGTCCTCTTTCAGGGACTGGAACCAGGAGGACATCAGGGTCTGATCGGCTGATGATCCGGTTAGTTTCGCTCCTGGACGTTCAGTTTGGTTCCCCTGGTCGATTCTGCGTCTCCACGTCTTGCTGTTTAGGTTCCACTCTGATGCGTAATTAATGCGTAATTAAAACCTGAAAAAGAAAAACATACAATAGCGGTTTCTTCTAAGACTTTTTTTTTGTTTTAAAACAATGACTTTCAAAGCGACGCCATGATGTCCGAGTAGTTCTTCTCCTGTACGACTTTCATTGAAACAGTCAAACCCACGCACCACTCATATGCATGACTTAATTCTATGAACTCTTTGAATGCAGACACGTTTATCTCTGCAGCGACGTCTGAACGCACCTAGGAAGTAGAGGACCGCCCAGCCCACTCTGAAGGGATCAGGATGCTGGGAGATATCTCACCATCTAGATAACCTCGTTTCCAGGCGTTCCCTAACAGCTTTCATTATCACATATCACTGCAATAACCCATAAAGTTGAAAGCGAGCGAGGCTAAAATAATTAATTTGGATAATGGCAGGACTACTCTCAATTTGAGCATTCCAATTAATGTTGACAGTTAATTCTAAGTTTGTTTTAGACCTACTATGGTCATGCTTTTTCTTTGATTATACCTTAAAATTAAAGTTTAGAGACATACCGGTTTAAATAGTATCCTTATAAAAAGGTACAACTAACGAAATGAGACTGCAATAATTGAACGCAATACCAATAGTATATTAAGCTGCAGCAGCGCCCTCTGCTGCTGGCACAAGCAAAGGGTTTTAATTGCTATGCTTTTTGGTCAAAAACATTTGTATGGTCAGAAGTGTCAAACACAATGCGTACCTTGAAGTTTATCTTCAAGGATCGTTTTAATAGCTAGGACTATAAATGTTCCCCTACCAAAGATTAAATGATTTCTCAACAAGCGGCTTCAAATTCAGAATAATTGCTATTGTTTAGCGGCATTAAAAATAAAATGTTATTAAATGTTAAATAAAATGTTTCCCACCTTCATAGCAAAAAAGAATTGCACTGTTAAGGTTTTTTTTTAAAAAGTATTTTATTAAGTCGATTAATAAAACATTTGAATAATGCAATTAGTAAAAAAAATACAATGGTAAAAAAAGTGAAACATCCAAACCCCAGTGCCATCACTATGAAGAGATACAGCTGTACTGTTCTGGTAACACAGAGACCAGGAGCTCAGCTGGGCCTCAGACATGACCAATCAATCAATCAATGATCAATATTAATATGGAAGAACGGGAGGACGGGAGACACAATGAATGCGTTGCCATGGCAGTGGTGACATTCTTCCCAACGGTCTGTTGTTAAAACGAACATCAACCTTCGAAAAACAGATCGTCGCACCGCCCCTTCTGGAACCTCGCCCCCTACAACCGCCCCGCCTGCTGGAACCTGGCGAGCAGTCCGTCGTCGGCGCGGAGGGGGAAGCTGAGGCTCCGCTGACGGTAGAACCCCCCGTCCGCCCGGAGGTTCTGGATGACGTCGGAGAGCAGGTGGGCCCGCTCCACCCCGCTGCCGGGGGCCTCCGAGGCCAGCGCCGTGAAGTGGACGTGGAGGTGGTAGTACGACGGCTGGTAGTGGAAGTACACGCGCAGCTTGCTGGCGGGAAGGCCGTAGCGCTTGAGGATGGCCTCCTGGGACACAGAGAGGGAAAGAGGGACACAGAGTCAGAGGGACAGACGGACACAGAGTCAGAGGGACACGGGGACAGAGGGTCGGCACAGGGACAGAAGGTTTCCAGTCGGCTCCTCCTAGCTTAGTGTTGTGGGGGAATTTGGCCCAATTTCAATCGTTTCTGCATAAACTGTTTAAGACTAATCTTAAGAGTCATCTGAACTTATAACAATAATTCTACTTTATTTGAATAACAAACATTCAATAATCAGAGGCCTCGAATGGGAGATCGCCCTGCGTCTCTTAGCTTTGCTTTTGCCGGTCCTTGGAAAAGCAAGGACTTTTTATACAGTGGCAGACAGACCTCAAGATGCTGAGAACAGCTCTGCTCCCCACATGATGCGTGTTCGGAATATCCATATGTTGTTTCACCCTTCATTACCTAAGCTCTGTCTCCTATTCCCTTGCACTGTCTAGCCACCATACCGGCTCCTAGTGGTATCTAACGTTAACCTTTGACCCTCGGGTGAACCGTTCACAAGTGTGCAGGAATCCCCTAATGCATTCTGCTACTTGATGAAAACACAGGAGACGCTTTGGATAAAAGCGTCAGCTAAATGCCTGTCATGGTATAAGGAGTTTCAAGGTCAAATATCAATTTCCAACTACTACCTTTTGCTTTCACCCAATTTCAGTTGGTCAACCCAGGGAACTCTGAGAATAGTGGACGATAATTCACACGCCAAAACAAAGGCAAACAACCCTTCCCAGAACACAACTCTCTAGGGAGATCATACTGGGTGAGGCTTTATTGTCTGAGAAGCCAGGATTTAGATTTACTAAAGCTGATGACCTTTAATCGTTAATTTGGTACAGAACATTCGTTACACATTGCACTTTGAGTGACACATTTATACTAGCAATCTAAAGCCAAACCAAAAAGAGCAGCTAGCATGTGTTTAATGCGGTTCGAGATTTGGCCTAATCCCAGTGCTCACCTTCCCCTTGGTGCAGATGTTCTGGAGCAGAGGCAGGTGGTCGGCTGTGAGCTCTCTGATACTCTTCAGGTCTCTCTGGTGGACGATGGCTATCAGGTACAGATCATGCGTCTGGGAGAGAGGAACAGTTCATTAGATGAGGTGGAAGGGAAATTAGTGAGAGGCAATTGTTCAACCGGTAGACATGATGAGTGGCGAGCTGTCATTTCAAACTCCGGCACAGTTGAATGGTGCCTTGATGAAATACCTCAGTATAGGCCTTAGCTTACAAGTCAGTCCTTTAACATTGAACGGGATTGTTTGTTGCAATTGTTTCAAACGTCAATAAAATACCAAATCATGGAGTTGAGTGGGACTGTAGACAATACATTTATCCTGCCGATGAATCAACCATCCTGCCAATGAATCAACCAATCCCAATGGTTAACTTTGCCTGACTTAAGGTAACTGTACATGTTGTAGGAACAGCAGAGGTAGGTCTTCTTAAAAGCCAATTAACGCTCCTCCTCACAGTCCTCTTCTTTCATCAATGGTAGGAAACGACATTGATATATTACACATACTCTCACCAGCTGTTGTATTGATTGATCATTAATCTCGATAACAGTCGGTGCTACAAGACAATGTTGACGTGCGCTGCAGCACATGACTATAGGTTTTTGACAACTTAACGGTGTGCATCTGAATTGCAACAGTTACCTTTTACCAGTACCTACTTTCTCTTTAAAAGGTCCCATATTATACAACCAACGGTTTGTGATTGTGTAATTGAGTTACAGCATCGGGAACAACCGCAAAAACTCCATAACCCTAACCTCAACAAACTGCTCCAAAACATGGGTGTATTAAAAAATGCATACCTACTTCTAAAAATCACTCTCATCTGAAAACTGCCATTCACCACAGTATTTATATGGAAGAAAAAGTGAATCTCCATGATAATTGAATCCTCTAAACACAAAGGATGTCATGGTCCAAGCTCTTCTTCACTGGCTCTATGAGGCCTGTCCGAGAGAGGGTTCAGCTTCTCAGATGCTCGTAGTATAACGCCACGTGTGTTAATGTTCTGAGCCCCTCCCAGAGATGGTGAAGCTTCTCTTATACTCCACATACAGTAGTATAACACAACTCTATATGTGTGGCTCTCACGCCAGGAGATTTTTGGAGAGAACACTTTGCAAATTAAAAAAAACACACTGCTGACTGAAAACACAGACACATAAGACACAACACAACTTAAAACGGCACGACATAACAGCAACAGCTTAGTTCAACACAACCAAGTGAGTGTTAACGGATGTTGGAAAAGAAAACTAACCCACTATTTATTATATAGAATGTGGCCTAAGCTTACCAAAAATAAGTTGTGCTAGGCTTTTCAGCACAATACAAGTATTTGATTTTCCAACTGCAGAATACCTTTAAAGAATGCAGATTTAATCCACAAAAAGGAGAATAACCCTACATTGTACTCTGTTGTGAATCTCTGAAAATGGCCAAAGCTATCTACACTCTATAATGTTCAAGCATATAATAATAGTCAGCAGGCAATAACAGCCGGTTGGTTTCATTGTCCAACGTTATGTTGTGACATTTGCATTTGTGTCCTAGCTTTTGCAGTTGTGTTGGGGCTTTTGTTTTTGCATTGTAGCTTTTGCAGTTATGTTGCGGCTTTTTTGCTGCATAATAAAAAGTGACCTAGCGTAGGTTATAAGACAGGCTTTAAACTCCGTCCTAGTCGTTTCCTCACCTGTTTTTGGTCCCATTTGAAATCTGGCAGAAGAACGAAGCCCACATCGGGGTCAGGGTCTTCATAAACTATCCGGTCCGCCTCCGCCTTCTTCTCCAGGATGTTGAAGACCCACTGGTAGAACAAATGACACAGAGTTAGAGTCACCGTGTTTATGTGTGCATGTAGTGGAACCATGCATTTAATGTGAACAATATGATGTTAAAGTCAACGTTATAGTTAACTATAGCTAGATGATTATGAGAAAATTCAGTACAGTGCATAATAAAGTCAGAATTCCCAATGTCCGACAATTTCAGTCTGGATACACCTTGAATGAAGGCAATGAGAGAAACGGCCGGCCAGCTGACCTGCAGACTGAAGCTCTTCTCCTGGATGTAGGGCAGAGTGATGGAGAGGTAGTCCTCTCCGGTCTCCTCAACCAGGAAGCTCTCCTGAACCTGGTACTTCTTCACGTGCTTCTCTGTGGCCGGGCACACCACTGTCGCCTTGAGCACTGCGCACCCCAACAACAAACAGAAAACACATTTTTAAATGACATTTTCAAACAAAATAATTAAATGGAATAATTCCAGCCTAAGAGACTTTACAGAGAAGTAGAAAACACATCTTACTTGTCGTTGTCCTATTCAGTGAGGTTCATTTATGCTAACTGACCAAAGTTCTGTTAAATCTTCCTGCCACTCGCCAGGAGTTGAAACGTTGTTTATTTCATTCCTCGACATTTACATTAAGGGCATTTAGAAGACGCTTTTCACCGAAGCGACTTACAGCGGTTAAAGCACACATTCACACACTGACGGCGCAGTCAACCACACAAGGCGACAGCCAGCTCGCGACAGCCAGCACGCCGTTAGGGTGAGGTGTATTCTCAGGGACACATCGGCACTCAGCTAGGGATTGAACCAGCAACCTTCCGGTTACAAGCCAATCCGCTCTACCGCCTGAGCTAAGCCAACTCCTGCCATCCCATCGAGCCGGGTATGCGCCTGTGTGTGTGTGTGAGTGGCCATGTGTTGGTGTCTGTGTCCGCACCGTTGAGGTGAGCAGGAGGCTGGAGCTGATAGGTGCTGTAGATGTCGTTCCTCATCTCCAGCTTCAGCTTTGAGCAAGCGAACATCTCCGCCACGGAGACCTCTGTGATGGGGGTCTTCTGCAGGATGACCACTGCCTCCTGCTCGTCCAACTGGGGGGGGGGGGGGGCGGGTCCATTTAACACAAAGCTACACAAAGCTACACAAGGCTACACAAAGCTACACTGCTTTGTGTAGCCTTTAACACATATTCAAGAAGAAGGTGGATGTGGAGGCTTCAATCAACAAATGCATGACAATCATACTAACCAATGAATGCATAACCTTTCATTAATCCCCAGTTAACTCAGGTATACTCCTCAGAGCAACTCTACTCTAGCAGTCCCCTTACCTTCCCATGGAGGAAGATGGTCTTCTCCCGTGCAGAATCCTTCAACACAGCAGTGGTCTTAAACCCAGATAAGATATTCTCCTCGCCGCATTCCTCTCCGTTTCCACTCGGGTCAGCTTCCGGATCTCCCTTTTGTTTCTTAGCCTTCTGTCCGAGTTCATCACTTTCATTCTCCCGCTTCAGAGGTGCATCTCCCATGTTTACACCTGGAGAACAACACAAATGGTTATGAACAGACAGATGGTTGGCCGAAAGAGCGGAAGTGGGCGTGTTCCTCATATTCTTCTCTTTAATATATTTCCTCCCTCATTCAGCATTACCGCCGTCTTCCGGTCAAAAAAGGAACAGCACTCTTGGTTTCACTTAAAGTCAATGCATATCAAATATATTATTCATCTATAGCCTGTCAAAGGAGTTGGGAGAATATGGACACGTTCGCGAAGTTTCATTCTTGTGCTTTTCTTGTATGTTATGTTATGTTATATATTCTAACATTTTAAGCAAACTATTTTATAAAGTTTGATTAAAATGTCGCTATGGATAAAAGCGTCTAGTAATTGACTAATTATTAGTAAATAGTGAACGTAGGTCGAAATGAGTAAACTATATGAAGTATAAAAAAGGGTTAGGTTTGGGATTTAATAAAAAAAACGAATAATCAAATGATCAAAAGAGTCAGTTATTTGGTTCTCCCATTGGTTATACTTCCTGATGTAATTGATTACTCCCCTAATGAAAAACCAACAGCAGAGATTGGAATCACATTAAGGCCGATTAGACTAATGTGATTAGCGTTGATTGGCAGACAGCGGCAGGTCTCGGCCAATGGGAACACAGCTCGCGAGAGTCGCGAACAATCAGGAAGTTATTTAAAGTTTGTGTTTCACCTCAGTGCACCATCTCCACTTAAATGTCAGTAAGGTACAGTATCATAATAACATCCACACCTCCGCCTCGTCCTCCACCGCCAGCAGTTCAGCACCCAACATGTTTGAATCGCTGCAGAGATATTGTGTTTGTGTTCTGATCATCTACACTCTGACACCTGCGGTCGTGGAAACTAAAGGTGAAGTAATAAACCATGAGGATCACTTTTGTTCAATACGTTTGATTTAGATATCATGTGAATTCTTAATCCTCAAGCAATGCATGTTAATCGCAGAATCACCACTGCATTCGTTTTAACCCCGCTAAAGTAATGCAACGTTTCAACTCAGTAGTACAGTGTTGATGTTTTTCCTTCTGATTATGTATCTTAACAGTTTGTTTACTTCATGTCAACCAGGTTACCCATCACAGAGAGCCTCCGTGGTATTTAAACGTACCCCATCAATGTATTGTTTCTTGTTTCCAGCGAAAAATGTACTGTTTATCATGGCAGACGACCTCAGGACCACCCTGGGCTGCTATGGGGACCCCTTGGTCAAAACCCCCAACATCGACCAGCTGGCTTCCAAAAGCCAAGTCTTTTTGAACGCGTTCGCCCAGGTCAGTCGATGTCACAAAATGTGTATGTTTTATATCGGAGCAGCTGGGAGTGGCGCGTGGCTCAGGAGGTAGAGCGGGTTGGCTTGTAACCAAAAGGTTGCTAGTTGGATCCCCGGCTCCTCCGGGAGTGTTGAGGTGTCCCTGAGCAAGGCACCTCACCCCGACTGCTCCCGACGAGCTGGCTGTCGCCTTGCATTGTGGACACCGCGGTTGTTTTTGTGAATGTGTGCATGAATGGGTGAATGTGAGGCAATATTGTGAAGCGCTTCGAGTGGCCACTGGTAAGAAAAGCGCTTTATAAATGCAGTCTAGTTACCATTTAGCTTAGTCTTAAGTGTTTCCCCATAACAAGTATTCCTGTGTGTCCTTTGCCAGCAAGCGGTGTGTGGCCCTAGTCGTACGTCCATGTTGACAAGCCGCAGACCGGACACCACCCGACTCTACGACTTCTACTCTTACTGGAGGGTCGCCGCTGGCAACTACACCACCCTACCGCAGTATTTCAAATCCCAAGGGTACACCACCATGTCTGTGGGGAAGGTGTTCCATCCAGGTGAACCATCCTTGTTGTTGCTGGAGTCCTCTCATCAACATGGTGGCAATATATAGATTGAAATATTAAATTCAAAATTATTTTTATTATTATTTGTTGTCAAAAGACGTTTGCAACCCCTTCACTGGGCGTGTTGAACAATACTTCGATCCTTGGCTCCTCCAAGTGCCGAGTTGTCCCTGAGCATGGGACTGTTGCCTTGCATGGTTGATTCCGCCGTTGGTGTGTGAATGTGTGCATGAATGGTTGAATGGAAGGCAATATTATAGCGCTTTGAGTGGCCAATGGTTAGCACAGCGCTGTATAAATGTAGTGTGTTTACCATTTACTTTATAAGACTCCTTCCTGTTTAACTAATGATGTCTCTTGTTTTCAGGCATCGCCTCCAATTACACTGACGACTACCCTTACAGCTGGTCAGTGCCTCCGTACCACCCTCCCTCGTTCCGCTATGAGAAGGAGAAGGTGAGGCCTTGAAGCAGAAACATCTCCTAAATGATTTGGTTGAAAACAGAATCCTTTTGGAGCTGGTTCTCTGTTTTTGTGTGTGTGTGTGTGTGTGTGTGTGTGTGTGTGTGTGTGTGTGTGTGTGTGTGTGTGTGTGTGTGTGTGTGTGTGTGTGTGTGTGTGTGTGTGTGTGTGTGTGTGTGTGTGTGTGTGTGTGTGTGTGTGTGTGTTCACAATTATGTAGGTCTATATTGAATTCACGATCGTGCAAATGAGAACTTAGAATACTCAGCTTAAAAAAAAATACAAATTCTGCTAACCCTCCCTAACCATGGTCCTTAAGACCTAAGTATTAAACAGATATGCATGTTCAATAGGTAAAGGTAGTCACTTTTGTTCCACAACCTTCGCGGTGAAGGGTCTAATGTTGTTATTGTATGAAGCAGTCGCATGCCTCATCCTAAGGCCTGCTACTTTCCCAGACTCTCCCTTCCACAGATCTGGTCTCATGTGAGTGGAGAATGGATTGGTTTTGGTTATGGCTGCTCTAATCCCCCTGTGCACATAACTAGAAAGAAAATGTTTTTCACCGGTTTGGCTGTAGTGTTTGTGTTAGCAGGGAAAGCAAACAAAGTACTTTGAAATGAAATGGTTCAATTTTGATTAATCTGAATTGATGACATTGTTACGACGACTATATGATTGTTATATGCCACCAATTAATTTCTCGCTAAATGGTCTTTGTTTTTGTGTTGGTTCCACTGATTGAAAGAATAATTGAAATTCACACAATGGTTAACACAACAGTACGCACACAGACTTCTTGTGACCATTTAACAAAGCAGACCCAGAATTGGATGAATCAACTGAATAAACACAAGCGTCAGATTAGCGCAGCATACTATGATACTAGCAGTTATTGTAGTTTGAATATGACTTCCTAGACTGTAAGTTGATGAGCTTATGTAAGCGTTTGCTATGTATTCATTTTTCGCAAATGTAAACCATTGCATTTGGCAACAGTCTTGAATCCTTCTTGGCTCTTTGCTTTCGCCATCTTTCAAACTCCCGATGTTTACCCGTGTTTTAGCACGGCTCTGGTCGCGGCGCTTTAGAGATAGGACGTGGGTTTTCCGGTTGGGTAGAATCTCTCGTGCAATCTCACTTGATCCACCTGGTCTGCTTGCTTCCGTGGCTGCGGCATGCTGTTTGTGTGCAAATTTGTTCCATATCTGCGGGGTACTCGGGGTACTCAGAGATAAGTGAATCCTAACAAACCGGGCCAAAACACTGGCTGTGGCGTCGTCGTAGCATTGTTGCAAAGCTGGCATTTCAACTTGGCACGCCTCCTCGTTCCCTGACGTATCGCGGTCATTCTCATGGTTCGTCTCATGCGTGACCCGCTGTGGCTCTTCCTCAGATGTGTAAAGGGGCGGGCGGCGGACTCCACGCCAACCTGCTGTGTGCGGTGGACGTGGCGGAGCAACCCGGCGGCACGCTGCCCGACCTGGAGAGCGCCGCGGAGGCCGTGCGGCTGCTGCGGGGCCTGGGGGACGACGGCGACGACGGGCCCTTCTTCCTGGCTGTGGGGTTCCACAAGCCCCACATCCCCTTCAGGATACCACAGGTACCGGTTCAGCCCCGACTGAGCCGAGGGTCCTTGTACTCTGAAGAACCTTGTCAGAGATGAGTCATGTAGTGGACATGGGGCTAAGTGTACTTGTATGTTAAGAGCTCACTAATGTCTCTTATTTAGGGTCCGGCCTTTTTCTTTGGTAACATCCACAGTAAAACGACTTAATGTAAGATTTTCACTCGATGCAGAAGGTCTAGTGATTGTTCAAACGGCCTTTGCTGTTGTCAGTGCCTTCCATCATTTTCTAAAAGCACAATAGAATGATCACAGTGCGGCTCTGTTATTATTATGATTATTACTACATCAAATTAAGTATATGTTACTTGTTGCTATTAGATGCCTCTGTTCAGTGCTTCTATTGCTCAATTAGCAGTTTCCATGGCTCACTTAATCAATAGGAAAAAAATCATCATGACCATTGGCATCGACCTGCATGGTTTGGTTAAGAGGATGATCATCCTATTCAATGATGTGACCAATGAGGCCAGGACTCAAGTGTCAATGATTCTCCTCCGCTCTTTGTAGAGCGGTCGCTGAGTGTGTGTGTGTGTGTGTGTGTGTGTGTGTGTGTGTCCCAGGAGTACCTGAGCCTGTACCCTCTGGACCAGATGAGCCTGGCCCCTGACCCTGAGGTCCCCGAGGGCCTACCCAGTGTGGCCTACAACCCCTGGATGGACCTCCGCTTGAGGGAGGACGTGATGGCCCTCAACACGAGCTTCCCCTACGGGCCCATCCCCAAAGACTTCCAGGTACCGGACGCCGCTCCCTGCAGCGCCACCCTGCTGATGGGCTGGAGGAACTGCTCTGGATGAGTGCGCTCGGCTTGAGAGCGGCTTCCAGTAGTTCCAAGCCCGGCTCCTCCTTGCTGTGTGTTGAGGTGTCCCTGAGCAAGGCACCTCACCCTAACGGCTCCTGATGAGCTGGCTGTCGCCTTGCAGGGTTGACCCCACCGTCGTTGTGTAGATGTGTGCGTGAACGGGTGAATGTGAGGCAGTATCTTAGAGCGCGTTGAGTGGCCACTGGTTAGAAAGGTGCTGTGTAAACGCAGTACATTTACCATTTAATGTGGCTCCCATCGGTTCATCCTGGCTCTGCTTCTCACCCTTGTCGTTGGTTGTCTTTGCGAACCGTCTCTCCAGCTGCGTATCCGTCAGCACTACTACGCCGCCGTCTCCTACCTGGACGCCCAGGTGGGCCGGCTGCTCACCGCGCTGGATGACTCGAGGCTCGCTGACGACACCATGGTGGTCTTCTCCTCCGATCACGGTTAGACACACGCACGCACGCACGCACGCGCACACACACACAGGAGAGATGCCCTGAATGGTCATAAGTTAGACGGAGCAATCTAAGTTGTCTTATATTTTAGTTTTTTGAACGCTGCAAAATGAGCTCTGAATTAAGGGCAGGGACCTTTCTGCCATTGTCCTGCCACTAGATGGCAGTGTGGTGACAGGAAATCAGTCTTGCACAGAGTCTGGCACTGAGTTTACCCGCTTGCATATAAATTGTCAAATTCTCCTTTGTGACCCAGAAATCACACATATGGATGGCACACACTTGCTCACTTTCTCTTGAATAGAGAAAGAAGCACATTCAAAAATAATATATTATAAATCAACACCAAACAGCAAAATATACTGCAAACAGTAAATTATCCCAAGAAAACACAATTATTGTAATTTGATTTGCAGCACGTTATAATTGCCCACTTCATTTTTGGCGATGAAGACTGGAACTGGAATTACGGTTGATAATAAAACAAATTTATACGTTCAGAATAGGTATTCATCCCATTTCTTCTAGAATTGTAACATTTCTGTTCTGGGGTCCTTGAAATGGTTGTGCGTGCGTGTACGCTGTTATTTTGAAATGGTGGCTCTTGTGAGTGTACCCAATGTAAAATAATACATACAAATAGCCTCCTGGGTCCTCTGCTCTGACGCAGTACCTCCCTGACCTTACCGTCTCTCTGTCGACAGGCTGGTCTCTGGGGGAACACGGGGAATGGGCCAAATACTCCAACTTTGACGTGGCCACTCAGGTTCCCCTCATGTTCTACGTCCCCGGCGTCACCTTCTACGCCGACTGGCTCCAGCCGGGGACCATCTTCCCTTTCGTCGACGTGTTCGACCGATCGGAGCACAGGTTTAAGGGTGAGACGGGACCGATTGGTTGCTGGATGACCCAATGACGGGGCTTCAAGTATGCCTTGGTCGGTCTCAGTGCCGACACTCTGCTGTTTGAATGCCTGGTGTAGTAATGTTGTGGAGGTGTGAGGCTTGGGAGGAGCAGGTCCTCATGTGTTCTGCTCTCCCTCCAGCGGGGCACGTGGTCAGGAATGTGGTGGAGCTGGTGGACGTCTTCCCCACCGTCTCCTACATGGCCGGCCTGGACGCTCCAGACCGATGCCCACTCGTGTCCTTCAAGGTATCACAGTAGAGGGGAGGCGAGAGCAGAGAGTTTTCGGTTACAAGGAAATACTTGATGATGATTGCTTTTTTGGGGGGGTGTAGAAAAACCCCAACATGAAACAAAAGTAAGGCAATGTTTATTTATATCTAGCCTTATTGCCGTGGAAGGAATTTCAGCTGGAGCTCTTGCAATAGCCGGCGTCTAATCCACTGGTGTGTGGTTAAAGTTTTAGCTGAGCGTTTGCTTACAAAAAGAAAAGCATCTGTACACTCCGTCCTCTGAAATGTTAAACAGATTTGCGCAGAGCAAGTGAAGACTTGATTGTTTAACACTTGAGAACGCCCCAGACGGCATGACTTCACACTCTCTCCGCCCCCCCGCTCCTCGTTCTCTAGGAAGAGCTCTGCACCGAAGGGGACAACCTGGCCTACACCTTCGGCCGGCTTGAGAGGGGCAAGGATGACGAAGACATCGCCTTCAGCCAGTACCCCAGGCCGGCAGATGTGCCCCAGGTATCCCCTTAGAGACATGACCCTTCCCTCTGCTCTCTACTGGAGCCTCAGCCCTGGAAAAAGGTCCGGTGAGAGCTTCGTAGAGCTCCACGTCTTGGCCGCCATGATGGTGTCTTCTGCTGGCTCTGGTTTGTGTTCATGGTGTGCGTCTGATGAGGACTCGGGGAGCCATGTTCAACGAGGGTCTAGAACCGTTTCCACTCTTGTCCACCACTGGCGCATTCCTTTTTTCTCTTCTTCTTTCAAATGATTCCGAAATCATTTCTGGCTCATTCCTTCTACCCTTCTTGGCGGAAAGACAGAATGGATTTTAATTTTGGTTTCTAACGTTCACTTCAGGGGATTTTTTTCCTAGCAGCACCGATGAGTGTGTGGGGTGGAGAGTAGTTAAGGGTCGTGAGTTATTGGTGTCAATTCAGTGCTTCTTCAACCAGGTAGTCTCTAGTGCGGCGTCTTCTTAAAAAGGGAGATCTGGCCGAGAGTGGTGGTTAAGAGTGTGTGGGCATGAGATGCCTTTTACAATCCCATACCGCACATAAAATCAGACCTGGAGAGTATTTCACAAGGTTATATCGTCCCCCAGTAAAATGAGAGTGATGTTATCCCAATGTTAACCGGAATAGAAAGAACAGGAAAAACAGCTGGTGACTCATTCTACAGATTCCTGGCGGAGGTCCCTGCGTCTCCCTTCGTCTCCGGCACTCTTCCAACACCTTAACTCAAACCCAATGAGTCCTGCTGGTGTTAAGATTAACTGCAGCCCGTCCTGCCTACACTTAAATCGACTGGTTGTTTCTGGTCGCCCCCCCCCCCCCCCCCCCCCCCCTCGTACAAGACGACAACGAGATCCTCTGATGGGAAACGCGACGTCGCCTCCAAACCAAAACAATGTCACGTCGCGGTGTCGCTGCTCCCGTCTGCGAGGACATCCGCCGCACGCCGTCTGGCCGCCCCAGCCGCCACACGCCCGGGCGCTGGTCTGACACCGCGCGGCGGATTAAAACGGGGCGCAGGTGACTCGCACAGCTGCGGTGGCTAAATGTCTGCACAAAGCCGCTTGGCGGGCCGCCAGCAGCTCATCAGCGGCGCGGCGGGGAGAGCAGGAGAGGCTGCAGGGGAACGCGAGCGGCGCGCTCGAAGCTCGCAGAGGCCGCCGCCGAGGGAGGAAGGGTCGCCGCGTTTGGCTGCGGCGATCGATGCACTTTTGTGGTTGTTCAGATGAGCGGTTAACGTCGGGCGCTATTTGTTTCTTCTCTTTTGTTTCTCGTGTCTGTTCTCTCCCAGGTGAACTCTGACCTGCCGCTCCTCGCGAACATCAAGGTCATGGGCTACTCCCTGCGGTCCTGGGACTATCGGTACACCCTGTGGCTGGGCTTTGACCCCAACACGTTCAAGGTGGGGATCTGACCGATGGATAAAGATCCAGCTAGAACTGAAAACAATCGTCAGAAAAAATATTTGGAGGACATTTTTCAAAATAATGTATAAACCTCTATCTCTTAAGTGTTTTTTTTCGTTTTACATTTAGGGGATTTAGCAGACACTTTTATTCAAAGCGACTAACAATAAGCACATTTGTCAGAAGAAGGTGAAACAAAATATATCGCTGTCGGTCCAGTAAGGGTGTTCATAGAACCAAGTGCCAAGCACCAACAATCGCTAGGTTAACCTATTCCCAGTATACAACAAAGATAAGGCTAGGATAAGATGCTGCATAACCAAGTACTATAACTAAGTATAGTAGTCTGTCTGTTTGACACCTGTCTGTTTGACACCTGTTTGTTTGACACCTGTCTGTTTGACACCTGTTCCCGCTCTTTGCCGATCCAGGCCAACGTGACGGATGTCCACGCCGGGGAGCTGTACATGCTGGCCGACGACCCCCTGCAGGACCACAACCTGTACCGCCGCTCGGACCACCAGCGCATGCTGAGGAAGACCAGCGGCCTTCGTCAGGTCAGCAGCCCTCTTCCTCTAAAGCCTCACAGCTGATTGACCCGGACGTGATGTTTATCACTGCCGCCGGTTACTGCCGTCTTAAGGGGTTAAAGGTTGACTAGAATAATGTTAGTGGAGAGGACTTACCTCGATGGATTGACTCATGGACGGATGTGTTTTATTGAGGAAACCTTCTAGTTTAGATCATCTTTCCGGATTTAAATATTTTTAATTTGTATTTCTTCGTCTTACCTTTTAGTCCCTGAGTCTGCAAAAGAGGATGAGGTTGCAGCTCCTCTACCTCACAGCTGGGATGAAGAAGAGTCATCTGAAGCCGTGACCGCCTTGAGATGAAGACTGTGGAACACAAAACAGGGGAGGAAGAGGAGGATGCGTGTGTCGCTCTTGGAGGACTTGAGGCTGTACCAGAGTGGAACAATATGAGGGACATTATACTGTAGTGCCCCAGGTGACCTGGAGGGGAACCACAGATGCACTTTACTGGGCCGCTGGCGCCGGGATGTTCCAGGGTTCAAGAGGAAACTGATGTTCATGTCATGGTCAGGGAAATGAAGCCATTGGTTCCTTTGTTCATACAACCTGGACATGGGTCACACATCATTAGCCTTTGTTGACCGTTTCAGCTGCAAATTGGGGTGAGGGGGAGAGATTCAGTCAACATTACAATTGAATGTTTTCATTTCCACTTGTGCATCGCAACAGAAGGGTTTAGATCTGTATTGACACTTCATAAGCTCTCGTAATAATCTAGCTCCGCGTGGGGATTCTGGATTCTGTTGCGCTGTTGAATATATTAATCATGCTATTAGCATTAAAAATGCTTCTCTTTTTTTTCTCTCGGAACAAATTGCATTGTCAAAATGAATTTGTATTTATTCTAGTCTAGTGGTGGGGTCGCTTCTGACACGGAACCGCTGGCGTGATGGGGTACACACACACACACACACACACACACACACACACACACACACACACACACTTACTTTTGTGTGTTGTGTTCTCCCACCTACAAAGAACTGAATGAACTATGTTCCTGCCTCGCTCCACAGATGGAAGACATTTCTTTGTCTGGCAGAGCGGCCTCGTGAGCCTTCGGGGACACCAGCACCACCAACTATTTACTGCGTTCTGCTCCTCTTGCATCACCTTGAGTCCTGCACCGTGAATCAGCCTCAAAGTCATGCATTCCTAAGCACCTATTCATCAGAACCTCTGCATCACTTTTTTTTTTTTTACTTAATTAGCTTTAAGAAGGAAGAGGTGAAAAAAATATATGGTAAAAAATATAATTTTTTAATTAACGTAATCTGACTACTCTCTTCGGCCAGGGTTATAAAACATCTTCCAGTTCACGGAAGTGAGCAGCTCACTAGTAGTAGGTAATATATTCCATCCATAATGGACATGATGCCTTTGCAAATTGCTTCCCCCAGGTACTTTGCAGCGGTGTGTACGTTATGTGTTCGACGCCGGCCAGCCTCCCGGATAATCAATACACACCGACACCTCCAGCACTGATTTATATTCAAACCTGCAACCTGCTGGTTACGGATCGGCATTTGTCAACGTGACCGCCCTCATCTTTCTACAATGGCAGTGAGCCATATCCACAAACCACCAACACCATCAGTACCTCCAACACCACCACTCTATATTCTCTTGGTAGAATGAAACACGATAAATCGTTATGAAACATTCAAAGTGTGAAGCTGTGTTATTCGTATGCAGCGGACGATTAGTTCAGCCGAGCGAAACCAACAGCAGACCTCCCAACGATCCGTGCATGTCGTTTACCTACATGAAGGTCCGACCTCCATCTGCATGCAGCGCAGATCCTCCGTCTCCCTCCTTCTGTCTCCGCTCGCTCTCCAGCCTCGGTATATAATGTCAGCTCATATTCCTGCCTTGGTGGTTTCATCAGATCAATATTTATCATCTCGCCCAGTGATCCCTGACCACCGGCACATTGATCCGCTGATAGCAATTCCATTACGGCCTCACTCCTCCATTTATCCCCCCCCCCCCCCCTGTCGGACCATGTCCCCCCTTCTCCGCCACTTATGTTCTCCTCTCCCATGAACGGTAGCCCCCCCTCTGCTGATATGTGTAATACGTCTGTAATCGTATTGTGACCAGCGGCTGCTAATGCATTGGGGAATGCACATTAAATGAAGGAAATGTTAATCGATGTTCACAAAAATGAAGGATCAGTTGTCGATCCATCGTTGAGCATCAAACTTTATTTGATGTAGGTCTTTGTGTTCTGTTAGGTAACTATTGTGCTACAGAGTGTGTTGAAGAGGTTCCCAGGCAGCCCTCGTCTCCACCTGGGTAAACGGGGTGTTCTGAGGACCAGGGAACGTTGGGGGGCCTTGAAGGGGCGTCCCGGGAGCAGCTCCCACAACAGCCAAAAGGAAACACAATACATGAAAGACTAACACGGTGTTTGAATGCGTTTAGCGCTGAATGCCCCCCTGGTTTCCTCTACCGGGCCTACAGGTCTTTCACGGTTGTATTTCAGTGAGATTTAATCACGTGGTTGCATTCATCTATTCTTTCGGCCTAATCCATTTATCTGTGGTTTCTCTATCCTCCGCTGCACGCTTTCTGTTCCATTATGAGCCTCATCGCTGACAAAATCTCCCCGCCACAAAGTCATTCCACGGCGGCAATCAGCCACAGTGTTTTTTTTATTCCAGAACACGTGACGCATTAGTCAACCAGCCAATTACGAGCCGGGGAAGATTTGATGTGTTGGCTCTCGATTCTGAAACAAGTTTTAATCAGGATTCATTTGATTAAAGCTCTATTCATTCAATTAGAGTTCTCCCCCTCGTTAGTGAGCCGGAGGAGCCATCGGCGACCGCACTGAATGGACGAATCAAGGCTGAACAAAATCACTTTCAAACAGGTGGTGAAGAATAGGGGTGGAGACAATGTCTTAAATTGCCTACTCTTTGCACATTGAGATGGAGAGACAAGACTTGGAGTGGAACCGCTTTAATTAGGCTGAATAGTTGTAATCAGCTCATTGGCATCAGCGAGTGCGTTCTGAGCATGGGCTAAATTGCATTTCAGGGACCTACATTATGGCAATTGTAATTGTGGCAATTACAGACAATTGTTGGGAGAATAGGATAAAGATTATACTCTGCGTAATCATCAATTATAATTTCTTGCTAAATGGCGAAAACTCAAACGATATCAAATGATTTATTTATTTATTTGGTGGGAATATGATTTTCAGTGTGACGCTGAGTCCAGACAGACAGACAGACAGAGAGACAGACAGACAGACAGACAGACAGACAGACAGACAGGCAGGCAGGCAGGCAGGCAGACAGACAGACAGACAGACAGACAGACAGACAGACAGACAGACAGGCAGGCAGACAGACAGACAGGCAGGCAGACAGACAGACAGACAGACAGACAGTCAGACAGACAGACAGGCAGGCAGGCAGGCAGGCAGGCAGGCAGGCAGGCAGGCAGACAGACAGGCAGGCAGGCAGACAGACAGACAGACAGACAGACAATCAGACAGACAGACAGACAGTCAGTCAGTCAGTCAGTCAGTCAGTCAGACAGACAGACAGACAGACAGACAGACAGACAGACAGACAGACAGACAGACAGACAGACAGACAGACAGACAGACAGACAAGCCTTGCACAAGGTGACAGCAGCGGTTTGCCTCTGGGGACGGCTAGCTAACAAGCTTGCCCCGCGCAGGATGCAGGGGCCTCGGGTCGTAGCAGCCCGCTGGGCTCCCAGGGGCCACCGGGCGGCAGAGCCACAACAACACGGGCCCTAATCCCCCCGTCGGGCCCCTGGTGCCCCCAAACAGCACACAGGGAAATGTCATGTCTGGCCTGCTCCTTCCGATTAAACGCTTCATTGTCCTTTAAAACAAAAGGTTGACGCCTATAAAATGGGTTTTTCCATAATACTAAACAAACATTAATTATTGTAGGCAATTCAAATATTTTGAATGTTAAACTATATATTTCTAATATCAGCAGGGTTGGTGTGGATCCATTCACCTAAATATGCAGTTAGTGAAATGTTTTCAGGGCATATTGTTGAGAGGCTGATGGCTATTTAAGTCAAATCAAATAGTAGGCTCCAGCCAATGCTACAAAAGGGCCATTCATCAAGAGTTTGGGAAGAGGACAAAACATTACAAATTACATGTTTTAAAGCATGTTTTTTTAAGAATCGATATAGATTAGATTACATTTTTATTTATTTTTTATATGTTATCTTTCCTTTAACAATCCATAAAAGTGTCCAGTTTTGACCCCATTTAATCAGCATGGATGTGAGATATGCAGCCCATCTAGTAAGATATCCAACTGGAAGTCTAACTCCTCCCTGCTCGCTGCAGCAGAACGACTGGACCGGACATCCTGCATCTATTAACTACTACACCTTAACACCATCATCTACAATCAGAGGACATAATTAAATGCCAAAAAAGTAATTTTCCAGCCTGAATGGCCAGACTAATTGCAATTAATGAATCTCTCCCCAAAAAGGGTCCAATGATAATTATATTACTCTTATTTGATTTCAAGTGATTTAGCTACTTTAATTTTGTGCTCTGCCAACCGAAGAAACCCCGACCCCTGCACCACAACATGGACCCTGGAGGTTCGTCTCAGTCTAGCTTGAACCGAAGAGAAAGGACAATATGAACACTATACTCTGAGGTGATGGAGCGCTTCATTGGGTGAAGCACTGAGCGTGCACCTGCCTCCACCCTCACCTGAGTGAAGCACGGCGCCCATCTGCCCCCCCCCGACGCTCGCCCCACCCTGGCTAACAGTGGAGAGGTGAGGAGTGATGCCGTCCCGTTAGAGAACGTGGGGGATGATTAGGGGTTTGTGTGGGCCCCAGAGCCAGGGCGGGAGCCGCGCCAGGACACGCCGGGGGTCAGCGGCCCCTAAACTCTGATGATGAGCTCTGTGGGATCTTTTAGCGACGGCGGGGAGCCGGGACCTCGGGTTAACTCCTCGCCCCGAGGACGGAGCTCTTTGGCAGGCCGGGTCTCGGACCAGCGGCGTTGTGATGGAGGCCAGACGGAAGGGGCACCCCCTACCGGCCTCCCCCGATACCTCCACCGGCACCATCTGCTCTCCCAAACCCCTCCCTCCTCACCTGAAGCTCTACGGCCCTGAACGGGTGGTGACCCCCGCCCTCTCACACACCACGCTGTTGACCTTCAGCGCAGGCGTTACGCAGCACAGCCTGCAGGCGGGACCTGATAAAGACACACTTCATGGAACAGGTTGAGGTGTTACAGCAGCAACTACAGACCTCAATAGAAACAATGCAAATCATGGTTGACCTAAGTAACAAAAGGATGTGATATCTATGTACCTATCACTCTATCATTATATATCAATCTATATATCCCTTTATCACTATATCTATCACTTTATCTATCTATCTATCTATCTATCTATCTATCTATCTATCTATCTATCTATCTATCTATCTATCTATCTATCTATCTATCTATCTATCTATCTGTCTGTCTGTCTGTCTGTCTGTCTGTCTGTCTGTCTGTCTGTCTGTCTGTCTGTCTGTCTGTCTGTCTGTCTGTCTGTCTGTCTGTCTGTCTGTCTGTCTGTCTGTCTGTCTGTCTGTCTGTCTGTCTGTCTGTCTGTCTGTCTGTCTGTCTGTCTGTCTGTCTGTCTGTCTGTCTGTCTGCCTCCGTCTACGTCTACGTCTCTGTCTATCTCTCTACTTGTCTATATATGTCTCAGAGAGCAGTAGAATAAACGATATAATAAAGAAACTATTAATTTAGAGATCTCTATACAACCTTCTCCAGGCCTTCAGGTCCTGTAAGGCTGTTACAGGTCGACACAACTTCTTCATGTAAATACTCACCAATTATACTAAAATGAATAGGCACAACTGATTTAAATGCACCCAGGTTCATCCCAAAGTGTTTGTGTAAATAAATATATAGGCTGTCAAAATATGTCAATAAAAGATTATTTAATCCACTGAAAGCTAAGGACTCTGTGTTTGTGTGTCTGTGTGTGTGTGTGTGTGAGAATATGTGCATGCTTAAATTATGCCTCTGAGATCTTATTTGACTGCATCGTTACCTATAGCAATTAAACCTATAAATCTAATGTCAGCAACTTGGCTCCTATGCCAGCCTACACACACACACACACACACACACACACACACACACACACACACACACACACACACACACACACACACACACACACACACACACACACACACACACACACACACACACACACACACACACACACACATACACGCCCACACACACACAGACTCAGAAAATTATGCATATGCATCATAATTGCTTGGCGCACAGAACGAAACACAAATACGTTTCTCCGAGCATGTCGGATTATGAAGTTTTGACTGCCTCGCTAATTTAGACAGGGATACTGTAAATTATCCTTAACTACAGTATATCTCATCTCCACCCTTTATCTTTTATGTTCCTGGCCCACCCGCCTCCAGTGTGTGTGTGTGCGTGCGTGCGTGTGTGTGTGTGTGTGTGTGTGTGGGTCTCTCTCCCCGCCTCCCGCCCCCCTCCTCGTCCCTGAGTCAGACGATGTATGGGCCCCTCCAGATCTAGTGTGTGACTGAATCCAACAGATTAATCAGGCATGATGATCCGCCTATTAGCCGCTGTGATGTAGGAACGAGTGTCCATTAGTCCCAATAAGAAGACCTGCCGGGCTCCTTAATGGAATAGAATAAGCACTTAATGACTTAAGGAGTCTTGGACGAGGGCCTGAGGTACCGCTGTGAGTTAAGGGGGTGATATCATGCTTTTCGACTCTTCCCTTTGCTTAATACATGTCGTATGTCTGCTAAAATAGAACAATCTAAGTCCGAGCCAGGGGGAGTATTTGCGCCCACCGAGAGTGTTGACTCGTTCGCGAACGAACCGGTTCGAACGAGCGAGTCTTTAGGACGAACGAACCGGTTCGGTTAGTTTCTCACGTTCACCATTCGATTCACTGGAAACTCGACTGAACGAACAAACGAGTTTCAGGTAGCACTGACTACACTGAGTCTGACTGACTCAGAGAACCGTGCAATGGCGTGCATTCCATGATGCGATTTACCGCTACCGGAAACCAGGCTGAACGAACAAACGATTCGCGAACGACTCCTCCCAGTTCAGTCGAGTTTCCGGTGGCACCGAGTCTGACTGACTCAGCTGAGAACCGTGCAATGGCGTGCATTCCATGATGCGATTCACCGCTACCGGAAACTAGGCTGATTCGCGAACGACTTCTCCCAGTTCAGTCGAGTAACCGGTGAATCGATTCACCGGAAACTCGACTGAACTGGCAGGAGTGTGCTACCGGAAACTCGACTGAACGAACAAACGATTCGCGGACGACTCCTCTTGGCGAACTGACTCACGCGATCTGGGTCACGGAAACGTATCATTAAATCCGCCCTCAATTAAGTGTGTGAAACAGCTTGTTTGCTCTCAAACGTTACTTCCGTAACAGTGTGACGTCAGACAGTGGGCGGTGCTGAAGTGCAGAAGTCCCCGCAATGTTTAGAACCTCTTGAGGGTGTGAATTTGTCTACGCAAAGCGTGCAACCAATCGCAACAGAGTGGGCGTGTTGACCAATCACAGCAGCTGGGCTACTCGGGAGGGGGGACATGCTGCAAATCAGACTGTTTGTGAAAGATGCTGAAATTGGTTTAGAGTAATAAGGGGTATTTCTAACATACAGTCATGTAACCCCTATTCTAGTAGTAGTAGTTCCCCCAAGTATTCCCCGCACAAAAAGCAGGTGATGTCACCGCCCTGGGTGACACGGCCCACTTGGAGCCAATCACAGAGAGCGATTGTAATTAGCGGTATGAACATGAATGAGGGGAAAGGCTTTGTTCAGACAGATTTTATTCTGCATTTTCTAGAGACATTAACTATTTCAAAACGATGGAACTGCATTACAACTTCTGATCATCACATAGAACAACTCCATTATAAAATAACCATACAAAAGGCAAACAAATAAAAATAACACTGATTGAAAAAGAAAAAAAAAAAAAAAAGTAGCCCAAACTAGTGCAACACAATTTGAAAGTACATAGCAATCCACGTGATGTGTTATATATCGATGCCTTTCCTCATGGTTCTCCCTCGCATGAACACATTCATCCAGTGATGTCCAGCACAACATTCAGAGAGAGAGAGAGACGGGTGAGGTGCCCTGCTGTTCCCTCGCATCAAAACAAAGCGCTACCACGTACGGTAAAACAAAAGAACATGTGATGCCTCTAAGTTTAGATCTGCAGTTTTCGCTGTGAGCTGCACGGTTACCATCATAGTTCCGCTGTCCAAACCCGTTAGTGACCAGCTTCCTACCGGAGCCCAACTTGTCCACTTTTGGTATTGTTTCTTTCAGTTGAAGAACATATCAATGGGGGTGTACAACATGGTGTTGTGGAAGTGTACCACATTGTACCAGATAGTAAAAAGCTCTAAAGAAAAAAATGCTACATAGCATATTGAGGATAAGTCACGTTCCTATTTGTTGGTCACGGCGAAAATTCTATCGATTATAGAAAGGTGTAAAAGCAATGTTTAGAATGCCAGTTATTTATCATACTTAATACTGCAAGTGCAATGCTTGGCATGTCATTTTGACAAAAATGTAATGCAGGTGAAACTCGAATTGACTCTCAGGACCAAAATAACTATTTCTGACAGTGAAATCACAAAAAGAACGTTGATTTCCATTAATCCCGCCATCCAAATCAAGTTAGCATAATTTTGCCATCCGAAACGTAAAAGGAAAGACTGCCTTCATCTTTATTGCATAAAATCAGCAAAACATCTTATTTTGCAAAAACTATAGCCATTATTTGACGATTAACATATTGGAATGAAACTATCATGTCCCACTATGTCTGACTTTAGAGTATTTTTGTATTGTTAAATTGTAGCGTTGCATAATTCAAAAAGGGACAACTTTGTGAAATTAACAATGACCGTATAGTAACAACACTGTTTCACTCAGAAACAAAACAACATCCATCATTAAATAAGACTGACCAACCTTTTGGATCAACTATTAGGTTTAAAGGTCACATTAAAAAATAAACATTAAATAAAAAAGTTTCTGGCTTTTGTTTGGCTATATTCAGTTGATTATGTTGGTTTGGTTCTCACAACTTTCTGATCCAAAAGAGTGAAAGATAAATAAATAAAATATAAAATGAAATACAATTCTTTGCATTTCTGCATTATATTAAAAACCTTAAATTGTCCAGCGCTATTTGAAGTAAACATTACAATATTTAAGACAAAGACCCATACGTCAATTGTGTGTACTGGGTGAAACATAAATTTGGTTGCTGTTCAATGTATTTATAAGAACTAATACTTGGTCTCAAGCCTTTCTTTATTGCACGCTGTGGACTGTAGTGGTCAAGTCAGGCATTTCAGAGGGTCCCAGACTCAGCATCATTTACAAACAGTGAGTACTTCAAATTTGACAATTTAAACTGTAAACAAAACATTGGTTACGTTTCTTATTTTCAAGCCAAACCATGGTGTCTTTATAAACGCCAGTAAAAAGCTCATGGAAACATTAGATTTTAAGAAAAACAATCTCATATTTATACCAATATGGTATGGAAAAAATCTTTTCGATCCATTCTTTGTTCTTAAATAAATAAAGCAATTCCCACTTGACACAAATAGAGGCACTTATTATTATTATTCTTTTTTTGTCTTAAAAGTGAATATTAAATTTCACATCCGCGTGGTCTTCCAAACACATTCAGCCATGGGAAAATGGTCCAAAAGGAAACTCATGCATTGTTGCGCCGAATTTACAGAGGCACAATAGATCTGGATCTGAACGTGTCTCATGCACGCGTATCAGTACCCTCGCTCGCCGCCCCGAGACAGGATGTCCCGCGCGACCAATGGGAAGCGAGGACGCAGGACCATTTCCTGTTGGAGGCAAACTAGTCGAAGGATTGGTGCCACAAAGGATTCAGAAGCGGATTGGGTTTGCCGTGTGGCGCGGAACACGCGCGCGCCGGACACGCACACACAGACCCCACAGTGGCGTACACTTCTGCATGGATACACGCAAACACAGGACACACACTGGAAATAAAACAGGGGGAGAAAATCCTTATTGTCCTCACGAGAGAGAGAGAGAGAGAGAGAGAGAGAGAGAGAGAGAGAGAGAGAGAGAGAGAGAGAGAGAGAGAGCGAGCGGGAGAGGGGGAGAGAGACAATACAGTCTGTACATTAGAATATACAAAGAACACTTTTGTCCAGTTAGGTAACAATTTCATTAGACTTTGACATCCAGTTGTATGCAGGAGCTACATGTATGCACATACACAACACTACAAACAGGGCCGCTCGGGCTGGTGTTGAGGGGAAGGGGATTAATAGCCGAGGCCTTTCAATTTATAGAGAACAAAGTCTACCCTCTCTTTAGAAACAAAAAAGATATGGACGAGACTTCCACCCCGTTCCCTGTGTATACTTTTAGTATTTTTGTGCGTTGCTGGCTTTAATTGGAGCCAAATTGTAGACCTCCCCCAAAAATCCTCCTTTCCCTTCCCCCCGCCCGACGCCTCAAAAGGTCTCCCAGCGTTAATAGGTGCGTAACCATGGGAACTAGATCCTGGTGGGTCCCTGGCCGGCCTACAGCCGGTGGAAGAGGGGCTTGGAGGAAGGCCCGGCAGAGATGGCGGAAAAGGCTTTTCCCTCTGTGGAGTGGGAGCGGCTGTGAGTGGAGAGATGGCCGCCTCCTCGTCGGCGTCAGGGCGAGCGACCAGCCCCGACGCGAGCAGACCCCGAGGAGGGTCCACTGCCAACACATTTACATCTGAAAGGAGATGGGCGGAGCTTGTTGCACGCCACACTCCGCGCCAGACAAGGGCTCAGGGGACGGCCAGGGGCCCCCCCGCTCTCACCCTTTGGCCCCTCGCCTTTTAACTAAGGTTCCTCCTGTCGCTCTGAGCGAGAATAATGCATTTTAACAAATCCTGTTTTACTAGGAACCGAAGTCATTAAACATTAGCTTGATCGACCGGCCCTAATGCCTGTTATTCTCTATATTATTAGCACTTTTATTTTGTGCTGGAATAACGCAATTTAATGTCGGAGCTAATCTTGGAGGGTAATCAATCTGTAGTATAAATAGTTCTGTCTCTGTTGTGCTGGTCGTTCAATGATGGAATACCAAATGTGCTAGCAAAGCATTGATCTGTTTCCCTTTTAATTGCTCCACTCTACCACCTCAATAGTTGTTAGTTTGTTAAATTGATGCCCGGTAATATATCATCATCTATTTGCTGGCTTAGACTTTTCCCTATTGGCAGGTTTGTATTTTAGAGATATTAATGCTATTATTTATATTGTGAATGTATTACAGTTTTTCTCAGTCGCTTTGGTACATATCTCAGATCAGAATTGAAATTCTCAAAACTACCTGTTCAATCTTCACATCATTGTGTCACTTGTGCACATCAAAAAAGCAGTTTCTCATTTCTTTGAACAAGTTGCAAATGCTTTGGTACATTCATGCAAATGATTATGTACAATTCTCTGCTCTTTCCTACATTATCAATTGCTTATGTCATGTTGATCAAAATGTATTGTAATGGGTCTCTATTGAAAAGTCTCACCCCCACAACATTTAGGCATTAGTTTGTTGTATAAGTCTGTACATGCAAAATGGTTGAACAAGTTGTCATAATATGCCAAGAATATTTCTATACATTTCCATTAGACTTTTTTTCTAAATCTGTCCTGAATTAGTAAATTGCTACCAGGTGAATCTTGACTTTCTCTAAAGAAGGGAAATGTGGGAAGTGTTAGATCAACCAACGATCTACCAGTTTACTGAAATAGCTCAAAGGTGCATCTCCTGAACCATGAACTGGCAAGTATATATATAGCTGGAGCACAACACAATGTTACATTGTCTGACAATGGAAGGACAAGGAATTGGACGGGGTCAACAGCCAGAGAGAAGAAGAAGTACTCCAACAGACGGGAACGTCAGGAGGTGTAGGAAGACTGCACTGTAATGCCTACAGCAATGCATGTACTTTTAGGAGATTTTCCTATGTTCATATTTCTGGCAATGACATGGTCTGTCAACAAATTACAGAACAAACAAAGCGTAAATGTGAATCTTGTCCAGTCTCCTGCAATCAATCTCCCACATACACTAAACTGTAACTTACAATTTACAATAATTGTCTTCAAAACTTTAGCCATAGTTTACATCAGAACATCCCTCCAGAGTAGACTGTTATATTGACAACATGACTAAGCAATTTGACTGTCTTATCCGTACACAATGACACAAGGACTTGTCATTGTGATGGCACTGATATGTTCATTGACACAGATATTTACTTTTGAGAAACAAACTAAGGATTTTGAGCAAGGGAATGGCTTTTGCATGAAATCCATGGTGTTTTGCTATTTGTACGAATTGCTTTGAGAAATGCACTCTCTGCTTCGCAAATTTCAATTCTGATCTGAGAAATGTACCAAAGCGACTGAGAAAAACTGTAATGCAGTCACACTAGCTCTTGCTGGAATGACTTGATTTTATATGACATAATATATAGTACAGCTGTCATCGCTGAGCTGGTTTAGCCTAGCCATACTGTGCATAGACCAGTTCACGCACGGTATATGACATAGTAATCTTACTGTGCTTGGTGATATCGTTTTCTTGTGATATGTCATTTGACAGATAAAGCCCAGAGCACACAGTGCGGGTCTCTTTTCATATTTGCAGCATTACTCAAAAAGAGAAGAATCCTTTTGTTTTAACAGCACAGGGACGTAGCTATTTAGTTAGCTCCGTAAGCGACTCAAACCCAATTTGAAGACAGAAATTCAAAGACATCACTTTGAGTATGTCTGAACACAGCCGTGTGCTCTGGGCTCCTTGTCTGTCTATCATAAAGTGGATCGATATTCATTGAGGACATGATTTGTTCTTAAGGTTACCGTTGGAATGTGGGTTACCTCAAGGTCAGAGAGCACTGTGCAGGGCGGCACTGAGGTCAACATTGTGTTCGTTCTTTTAGACTCAGAATCACAGCTAGACTAACTTTAACGTGACGACACTGAAGGCAAAACGGGCTAGGAGGAAAGGATAGGAGAGGAAGTCGAGTCTCCTCGTGAGTCATGGTGGGTGACCATCATGATTCCTTTCTATAGCTCGAACAAGGGGATGTCACACATCTCTGCCCGGCGCAGTTGGGGTGAGGCATCGTTCACCTCGAAACTCGGAGAAGCCCGGGATCGAACCAGCAACCCTTCTAGTTACCACCCACCTCTGTTCTACCTCCTGAGCCACATGCCCCCCCCACCCCCCCGAGGCGCTAGAGTGGAACCCTGAGACCGCGTAGCTGGAAACCCGTCCTGCTAACAGGACTGATACGCCGCTGCCCCTTCTGGCTTCAAGGGGAAACTACAGAGGCTCAGGTTGCCACAGCGATGATTAAATAACGTTGAATGGGCCGCCAGGCTCCAGCCTCTCCCACATAACCATTCTTTGTGCGTTCGCTCTAGCTCTAGTGTTGCTCTCACCTGGAAGTGTGGCTTTTTGGTCACACTTCCACACTTTGCATTGCACAAATTTGTGATTTTAGGTTAAAAAGAAAAGGAGCATTTGTGACATGTTCCCCTTCGCTTTATTAAGCAACCTGCGCGTTGGCACTTAAGCCCCTGCCTGCTCACAGTCTCTGCACAACGGGTCTGCCTGGCTCGCTTAAGGGATGAGCTGGTATCACAGCCGGATGCCTCAGCAGCCATGACAGAGACACACTGACTAATACCAAATAACAGGTCAATATTTAGTGAGCTAAAAGTTTGTTCTAATTCAGTGTTGTTTGTGCTATTGGGGTTTGAAGCAAGGGAAATCCTTTTGATACTGCTGTTGCGGACTGCTGCAGTCCCTTTGTATTCGCCCCTTCCGTTAGTTATAGTAAATAACATAGTGCTCGGATAGCTGTTGCATTTCAGGGATATTCAAAAACAGCCCCGCGGCACAATAACACTGCAGTGACATTTCCTCTTCCAGGAATGGTCATTTGAAGCAAATTATTATCCCGAGTCAGGTGTGAAAGACATGAAACAAAAATTCCAACTGCATTGGAAATATCCTCCAGCTTGTACATTCTGAACCCCCGCCGCGGCAAACGGCACCGCAGAAAACCAGAGGATTGTGGTTGTTAACCGCGCGCTGGCGCCCTCGTATGAACGCTCACGGAGGCCTGCGTTGATGAGGCTGCTTTTTGTCCGCCGTGTGTTAGTCAATGATCCAAAAGGCATTTTCTAGCCTCTCAAAAGCACAGATTTGAAGGGGCTTGTTCCCCATCGCACGACAACGCACGCCAGACAATGGCTCCCCCCCGGCAGCCATTTTGAGTCCCTTTGTAGCAAAATTGCAATTTTGAAAATACATTTGAAGCGTATTTTTAAGGGCGTGTGTGTGTGTGTGTGTGTGTGGTGGTGGTGGTGGTGGGGGGGGCTAGGGGGGGATGCCATTAGCTCCTGCGTTCTGAGGGTGATCTCGGAGCCAGTCTCCAGCTGCTCTCCTCCAGCAGAAGGAAGTGCTTATTATTATCATGAATATTACTACGATTATTATTGTTCATTTAGAAACCACACCTGACCCATTGTCCCAGTTCTAGTTCCCAGGCCAAAAAAATAAATAAAAAAAACACAGCTCAGTAAAAATATAACTCCCTACTGCGGGGGACGAGGGGTGGTGATGGGGGAGAGAGAGAGAGAGAGAGAGAGAGAGAGAGAGGGAGAGAGAGAGAGAGAGAGAGAGTGGGAGTCCATGCTTTACAGTAGGTTGGCCTCTAGCCGCAGCCAGTGGAGCCCTTGCCTGACGTAGCGCACCAGCTCCGTCATGCTACTCTGCTGGGTCAGAGGCTCCAT
>NC_079421.1:5135818-5148318 GCF_026213295.1 Gadus chalcogrammus | reverse complement strand
CGAAAAAGAAACATAATGAACGAAAAGGAAAATAAAGAAAAGGGAAGAAAGACGGAGTGATGAAGAAATGAAAGGAGGGAGAGAGAGGGTATAAAGAGAGGAAGAAATAAGGAAAGAATATAAGAAACAGGAATTAATTAATAAAGAGCGTTAGACAGAAAGAGAGGAACTGGGAGTGAGATGGCCAATCAGTTTGAGGAAAGAAATAGAAAACAGAATAATGCAAATTGAAAGTTAAACATAGATAAACCCAACGAGTGCGGGGGGAAAGATTGAGTTGATAGAGCACTTCGGAAAACGGTGGGAGTCAATATGATATGTCTCCGTCTGTGTGTTTGTATGTGCGTGTGTGTGTGTGTGTGTGTGTGTGTGTGTGTGTGTGTTTTATGTGTGTGTGTGTCCGTTATGTGTGTTTGAGGAAGAAGTAACGAATAAGCAACATCTCTACAAACGTTGGGACAAAACCTGCAAGCTCCTATTTGGATAATCCTCAAATAATATCCAAATCCTTGAGATAAATCTGCAGAAAAGTGAGCTCAAACAAAGACAAATAACGAGTTTAATAAATCTCATTTTATCGTTTGGGGGAAATCTGATAATCAGTCTGATATTGAATAATCTTGCCAGCGACATCAATCCTTGAATGCGATCCTCAGAGGAAGGAGACAAATGGAGCAATAAATAACCTGAATTATACAGCGCCATGCTTTCCAAGAAATCTATTTTCATTTGACGGAGGCAATGGGTGTAAACACAGAGGCGCTCACAAAAACAAAAGGTGCGTGTATGAATGCTCTAAAAAAACCATGACCGCAAAAACTGTGTGTGTGAAAACTGCATGTGCGTGCATAGGTGTGTGAGTGAGTGGGTGAGTGGGTGTAGTTAAATCTGTGTGTGGTGGAATGTGTGTGTGGTTGAATGTATGTCTGTGTGTATGTGTTTATGTGTGTGTGTTTGAATGCGTGTGTGTGTGTGTGTGTGTGAGTGTGTGTGAATGCATTTGTGTGTGTGTGCGGGTGTCTTTGTGTGTGTCTGTGTGTGTATGTGTGTGCGTGTGTGTGTCCTTACCAGAGCATCAGCTTTGTGCTTGAGCCTCTTGGCCTCCTGCATGTAGAAGTCTGCGGTGTGGACACTGGAGAACGACACAACACATGAATGTTGAGCAGCACGTAGAGAAGCCCGCGGTGGCGGCGTGAGTTCACACGCGCTCAGTACTGACCTGTCACTAAACGCCAGCCTGGGTCGGCCCGATTCCGGGGGCTCCAACGGCGGTTCGGAAAACGTTGGCTCCGCTTCCGAGGTCCCGTTGGCATGGTAACCGTCTCCGCAGGGCTTGTGGCCATAGCCCTCCACCTCCTGCAGGTGAGTAGGTACAGGTGGAGAGGTATCACGTCCCTGGCCTATGCAGTGAAACCCCTTCAATGAGAAGTGTGGAGGCCTTTTGTAAATTGGCACAAGTATTAATAGTTGACATAATTCTTGCGATGGTTTACATTACATAAAAGTATAGATTTACAGTCTAGATAAAATCACAATAAGCATAAGCAATAAAATCTGTCATTTAGTTATATTCAGTTCAATATCAATGGGTATGGTGTAAGCTGAAAATTATGGCTTTTATCATAGCTTCGGCAATAAAATGAATAATCTATTAATGTAATATGTAAATTTGTATCTGTTTGTCACATTGTCACAGTTTAACGTGTCGCATGTCCCTTTGTCATGTGAAGCATGACGAAAAGTAATTGATTTTGTATCAGAGTAAACCTGCCATTGATTTAAGGAACCAGCTGTTGGATAAAACAACACCCGCTGTTTACATGAAGCTAGCTGTGTTATGTAACTAGATAAAACTACACCTGCTGGTTATATCAAGCAAGCTGTGTTATGCATCTAGTCTATTGTTCATGGTCAGCCATGTCTCTGTATGGAATAGTGTCAATGATAGACCACTTCTGAGCCAAGTCACCTCCCGCTCCCAGCATATCAGATGTACCTGACACAAATTACCAAAATAAATGTTCACGAGCAAGCTAAACCTTTCCCAATTTAAAATGGATACTTATGTCTTTTCAATCGCATTTGAAAAACGGAGAAATTAATCTTTTCACCCTAAGCTATATACAACTAACCCTGCTGGTTATACTAGGATAGCTGTGCTATGTAACTAGATCAAAACACACACACACACACACACACACACACACACACACACACACACACACACACACACACACACACACACACACACACACACACACACACACACACACACACACACACACACACACACACACACACACACCGTAGTGACGTGACAGACCTAACCATGGTTATACTGAGAGCTAAGCCTCAGCTAGTTATGTAGGAATAAGGACTAATAGCAGCCATTCACTACCCTCATGTTCCCTCTCGCAGCATAATAGGATTAATTGAACAGACAACTCAAAACGTCAAGGTTGGTTCGAAGTTAAAACTGAGCGATTAAATCCATTTCAGCGTGTGGTTTGTGAGAGAATAAGGGCTGAGATGAAGAACTCACGCTGGTGTTTTTGGCCTTGGCTTCAGCCCTCCGGTGCCTATGTGAGGAGGAGGAGGAGGAGGAGGAGGAGGAGGAGGAAGAGGAGCCGGTCTCCTGTCCGAGGGAGGGCCCCACGTCACAGGTGCGCTTCCGAGAGACTGGAGGAGGAGGAGGAGGAGGAGGTGGAGGAGGTGGAGGAGGAGGCGGGTCATCGGACAGCGGGGTTAGGAGGGGAGGGAGGAGCTTGTCGTCACGGCGCCGAGACTGCTTCCTGTTTAGAGAGCTGAGGAATACACACGAAAACACACACGCACACGCACGCACCCACAAACGCACACACACACAGATGGACACACACACACACACACACATACACACACACGCACGTTCAGATACACACGCACACACACACAATCACACACATACACAAACACACATACACAAACACACGCACAAACAAACAGACACACAGGCAGACACATTAATAAATTAGCCCCATATGTTGGCGGCAGAACGTGCACAGGGCCTGGTGCAGTAGCAAAACGTTGTTTATCGGCGCTGCCATCATCTGTGTCAGACTGCGCATAATGAGGCCCGCTCCCTACTTGAAGAAGCAAACCTGCAGCGTCGCTGACCTTTAAATTATTGGCTGTGCCTTCAGCCGCTTCCTGCTCCCCCATTATGTTCACGCGTTCCCGCCGCCAACACATTATGCTCTGTGTTCCGATCCGCCACGCGGCGGCGGCGGCGGCGGCAGCATAAACAACGGGATATCAAACCCGGAGCACACACACGTCGTTGAACGCCGCGATCAAGCCCTGAGGTTTAATTAGAGGGGCTGCTTGGCAGACGCCGCCGCCGGCAGCAGCAACGACCGCATCAAAGGCGGGCTGTTCCCCGTCAGACGCGGGAGCACGTGGATGACCTTATTCACACGCCGTTCATCACTGTACTCCTTAGTAGGCGCCGCGCACGCCAAGGTTATCCGTCAGATGTTTAAACAAACAGAAAGTTGTTAACAACTCTTGAACACTGTGCTGGTGGCTTCGCGCCACACTGTCTGGCACGCCGGGCCGGCCCAGTGTGTGTGCACTGTGTCAGAATCGATTCCTGATTCACGAGGGGACACACACACACACGGCGACCCCGCGCTGTGTCGGATCAATGTGAGACAGAGGACGCCACCGCCCGCGCCACGCGGTGCTTTTGAGCGGCGGGCGGGGGCCTGTGTCAAGATTGTTTAAAGGAGAGTTTGTAATCCCGCATCCGCTCGTTTCTGAAGTGATCTCAAATGACTGGAACCCGGCGCCGCGTGTTGCTTACGCTTAACCACATTACGCTAATGACTCTGCAGCACTCCACTCCGTCTTTTGTGCGCTGGTGCCCTTTCCCGCTGATATCTAATATTGTTGTGGCTCTCCTGTTTTAGCAACAGCACAGATATTGTTGTTCCGCACCCCCGCCATCCCCCCCCGCCACCCCCCCCCCCCCCCACACCCCCCCCCCGCTCTCTCCATGGGGGCTGGCTGTGGGAGGGAAAGTGCTGAGGCTGCACTAGGACGCCCCGGGCCCCTACATTGGTGATCACACACGCACACACACACACACACACACACACACACACACACACACACACACACACACACACACACACACACACACACACACACACACACACACACACACACACACACACACACACACACACACACACACACGCACACTAACACACACAGTACAGCTGCTAATTAGTCTTTGTCTCTGGTTATGAGTGTGTGTCTGTGTGTGTGTATGTGTGTCTTTGTGTTACTGTGTGTGTGTGTATTTCTGTGTGTGTGTGTGTGTGTGTGTGTGTGTGTGTGTGTGTGTGTGTGTGTGTGTGTGTGTGTGTGTCTGGGTATGCTCCTATTTGTATCTTATGTTGGCTCCTCTGTAATGAATCTGTTTGCGTGTATTTTTATGAGTTTGTTTCTATCTATGTGCCTGTGTGGGCGTGCATGTGTGTTATTTAATAGTGCATGTATTTGCTGGCATACACATCAACATGCTTTGCCATCTAGATGCCCTTGTGGGTACCTTTTGATGTTTGTGTGTGTGTGTGTGTGTGTGTGTGTGTGTGTGTGTGTGTGTGTGTGTGTGTGTGTGTGTGTGTGTGTGTGTGTGTGTGTGTGTGTGTGTGTGTGTGTGTGTGTGTTGAAACAGCCAGGACATGCAGTGTCGGCGAGTGACACGAAGGTCTTAACCTTGGACACGTCCCTCATCTTTTCTCTCCATTTCTTGCATCTTCCCTCTAAACTGTCAGAAAAGGACCCATTAAAAAATAAAGAAATAAATACACAAACGCTAACACAGCCGCTGTCACCATAAGGCGGATTTACGGAGACAGCCCGCATAATCTGCGTTTAAATAATTCAAATGGAAAGCAGGGTTTCCGGCGGTTTGTGTCGTTCTTCGGTCACAATGTGCGATTTAAAGTAATCTTTCCCGCCACCTCTGTCGCCCTATTAAAAAATGTAAGCCCTCTCGTTTGAAAACAACAAGCTGAGGAAATAATGTACCCATATAACAGGAAGGGTTTCCTCTTGTCGAGGTGAAGCGGCCTTCAGCGGTCTGATCAGGGGCGCGGGCCAGCGGGGAGCGCTCTGCTCTGGAACAATGAGCCACAGCGTTTGAAACGTTCCCCCGGTCCGTTTGAATATTCATGACGACGTTGAGGGTCACTAAGAGTGACCCCTGAACCCGGTTGTTAGCAAAATACCTCTCTGCTGTTGGTGGAAGTCTAAAAAGACAAATACCAGGTATGCCTTTTATTATATGATGTTTTTATTTCTAATTTATTCGACTTAATTATATTCTCCTGGGTTCCCTATAAAAATATACAAGGAAAGACGGCTAAGTTGACCTAATATTAGATTTTGTTTGTTGCTGCATGTTTTCCGTTCGCTTTAGGCCAGGGATGCAAGGTGTTAGACAGACATGTGAAAGGCGTTGAAATGGCTGTCTATCTCAGCATGGACGCGTGTGTGTGCATGCACTCCACGGAGCAGCACTTACCCTGTGGGGCCGTTCTTGTGTGTGTGTATGGGGGAGATGCAGGGTGGGAGGAGCTTGCAGTCTTTGTCCAATCGGAGCCTCTTGCTTCCGTTGACTGACGGCTCGCTGTGATCCGACTGGCGTTGCAAATTGCAGGAAAAAAGAGAGAGAAAATAAAACGACATTCAATAACGACGCAAAACAGATCGACGACGCGTCTGAATCAAGCGGGGATTCAGAGGGAGCGCGTGTGTGCTTCCTGTCCTCACCTTGTGTTTCCTCTTGCTCTTGCTGCTGTGTTTCTCCGTGGGGGCGGGGGCATGGCCGGCCGCCTGCCTCTTGTGTTTGCTGCTGTTCTCCGCCTTCTCCGCCCGTCTGGGCGGCCAGGGCGGGGCGGGGCCCTGTTCCTGTGTGGGGATGTCGTCGCGGCCCCCCGAGATTTGGCACGGCTTCTCCTTGTCCCGCGTCGCGGCCCGCTCCCTGTCCCGTTCCCCGGGCGCCGGGCGTTCCCGCCCTTCCTCTCGCTCGCCTTGCCTTGTCTCCCTCTGCCCCTCTGGCTCCTGCGTGTCCCTCTCTCTCTCCTCCTCCTCCTCCGTTCTCTCTCTCTGCAGCGGCCGGCCCGGCTTCTCCCTCTCCTTCAGCACGGGGGGCCACTCTCTCTCTTCCTGCTTCAGCCTCTCTCTGTCCTTCTCCCTCTCCTTCACCACGGGGGGCCAGTCTCTCTCCTCCTGCTTCAGCCTCTCTCTGTCCTTCTCCCTCTCCTTCACGGCGGGGGGCCAGTCTCTCTCCTCCTGCTTCAGCCTCTCTCTGTCCTTCTCCCTCTCCTTCAGCACGGGGGGCCAGTCTCTCTCCTCCTGCTTCAGCCTCTCTCTGTCCTTCTCCCCGGCGCCAAGCCTCTCCTTCTCGCCCCCCCTCGACCTCACGCCCTCCCCCTGCCTCTCCCTCTCCTTGTCTCCCTCCCTCTCCCTCGCCCCCGCCCTCGACCTCTCCCCGCCCGCCGGCGGGCCCCCGGACCCCGGCCCCTGGCCGGGCACCCTGCCCAGCAGGCTCAGTTCAATCTTCACCCAGAGTCTCTGGCACTCGGGGGGCTCTCGGAGCGGGGACAGGGGCGGGTCGTGGCCCAGGGTGGGAGGGGGGGACAGGGGGTCCGGGTCCTTGCACTGCTTCCCCCTGGACCCCCCGGGCTCGGGGGCCGAGGTGCTGAACGCCCCGCCGAGGTCCGGGAGGTTCAGGGACAGACAGCCGCCACTAGAGGCGCTGGTGCTGCCACTGCTGCTGCTGCTGATGCTGATGCTAATGCTGTTCTTACTGCCGGCGCTGCTGCTGCTCGCTGCGCCGCCGACGGCCGCGGAACCGCCGTGGTCTTTGACCCGGAGTCCTTTGCCCCCGAACGCCCCCTTACCGCCGGGGGGGCGTTCGGGGAACGAGGGTGCTAGCGAGTGTGCCTGGGCGTTAGCGACCGTCGCTATGCTCTGAGCCGCGCGCGGGGCGGCTGGGAGCTTGGCCCCGCCCTCCGGGTCGGAGTGGCATTCCGGCGAGGAGGAGGAGGAAGAGGAGGAGTCCGTGTCGATGAACTCCCGGGACTTTGGCGTGATTTTGCTGCTGGGGCCGCGGTGCTTGCGCTTGTCCTGTTAGGCGGGAGGAAAGGGGGAAGGAGGAGAATGAGTTCAGGATCGGACCGAGGGGTGTCTTTGTATTACGGACTGCTAGCCTGGAGTCCAAATGTGTTCTTTACAGTTTTGTTTGTTTCTTCCCGTCTTACTTTCTGCGACTGGGAGGCCTGGAGCTTGTTACTCACTAACACCAGCGCATTCTGCTCAGTGGGCTCTCGTTTCTGCGGGTAATGTATTCATAGAAGCGCAGAGCGATAACTTGTTAAAGGATCACAACAATGTCTGTGCCCGCTCTCGCTGTCTATCTTCCAGTGGAGCAATAATGAAAACTAGCAGGCGTTTAGACAGTAATGCAACAATAATCATTCCATTTTCGTGTAATTCAGTTTTATGACTCCTTTTAGTTTCATGACCAATTACCAAGAGACTGAGGGATACATTATGGGATGGATAGACGGCAGCAAGCTGCGGTCTTGTATGAAGTTTGGTATCTGGTTTGACGTGTTTATACTTTTGTCTGTCAAAGTTGATACGGCAGTGTGGTTTTATAGGGCGGGGATATGATGATTAAGACTCATTTATAGACCTGTAATGTTAATAGAAGAGACACAGAGGTTGAGATGACATGGTATGTTCTCATAAGGAGACTGGGCATGTTTCTGTGGAAGTGTTTTGTTTTTGGGTAAATGTGGGATTGTTTCAGCTTAATCGTGTTTCTCGTTATGTTTCTTCATTGTTCCCACCTGAACTACAAAAACAGTTTTATGGTAATCTTAAGCAAAGTCCCAAACAAATAATTCAACTTGTAAACATGTTAAGCACTGCAGGGGTTATTATCATTCTGAGGTAGATCTTTTTAGCACATAAACACACACACACACACACCCACGCACACACATGCACACATATACATACACACACACAAACTAACACAACACACACACACACACACACACACACACACACACACACACACACACACACACACACACACACTCACAGACCCACAAAGCCCCACACACACACACACCCACGCACACACATGCACACATATACATACACACACACAAACTAACACCACGCACACACACCCCCCCCCCCCCCCCCCCCCCCCCCCACACACACACACACACACACACACACACACACACACACACACACACACACACACACACACACACACGCTCACAGACCCACAAACCCCCCCCCACACACACGCACAAACACCATTTTTAACAATCATGTTTGTCTGAGAATTTAAATTATGTTGTTGCGATTTTAACACTCCTCCCTCCCTCCCTCCCTCCCTCCCTCCCCTCTTCCCCGCATACATCTACACACACACTACCTGACTCAGACTCCCAGCAGGCATTGCGGCGGGGGTAAGCTGGGGTGTGGGTGCTGGTGGCGGGGCCGTGGTGGCGGGGCCAGTGGTGCTGCCCCTGGGTTCTTTCCTGGGGGCCGACTTGCTGCCGGTGGGGGTCTTGGGCCCCCGTGGCCGGGTCACGCTCTGGGTCTCCGAGCTGGGGGGGGCTGGCAGCTCTTTATCCCTTGCGGCTGGGCTGGGGGGGGGGGGGTCAGGGGGGGAACACATTGTTCATACACGTCAATAAGGAGGGACGCTGGTTCTCAGAACTCAACAGCTGAAGGTGTTGTAACCAGGAGGTTGCTAGTTCGATCCCCGGCTCCTCCTAGCTTAGTGTCGAGGTGTCCCTGAGCAAGACGCCTCACCCTGACTGCTCCTGACGAGCCGGCTGTCGGCCTGTATGGTTGACAACGCCGTCGGTGTGTGAATGTGTGAATGAACCGTTGTAAGTCGCTTTGGATAAAAACTAGTGCTGTCAAGCGATTAAAATATTTAATCACATTAATGTCATAGTTAACTCACGATTGTAATCGTAAATTGTTTTCTATGCTAAATATCCCTTGAATTCTTTGTCCCATTAATTTTTCTCATTTTAATGCTCTTATCAACATGGAGAATTGCATCGGCTTGCCTTGTGCAAATATTTTTTTATTGATAACAACATTGGCATATACTGATCAAACAGGACGATACAAAAAAAAAGCCTATATTGTAATTAAACGATGAACATACAAACATACTGCCTTGAACATAGCAGTCAGGCTACTGCTTCTTTGTTTTGAGCCAAAAAAATAAATAAATAAATTGGTTTGCGTGAAAGCTGTTAATAACGCGTTTAACTGACAGCACTAATAAAAACATATGCTAAATGTCCTGTATGTAAACGACTCTGTACTGGGACCCGGCTGGGGTCTGGCCTTCAGCACGTTGAGCCCATACTGAGAATAACGAACCAACGACCATCAGCGCATCGTTTCAGCACATTTCTTGCTTGAAAATGATCCATTTATCACTTTAATCCAACCTGACCGCCGATGAGTTCTGATGCGTCGTTGAGGAGCAGGCTGGGGTCTGGCATGTTGCTTTGAGTCTAGGACGCCCACAGAGAGGGGCAGTGTACCAAGAGCCTTCTGGCTGGGAGTAAAACATCATGCCCCTCCCCCCGCTCATCAATCCATCCATCATCCTCCCTCACCCCCTCCTCCCCCCCTCCCTCCCTCCCTCCCTCCCTCCCTCCACCCCCCCTCCCTCCCTCCCTCTCCCTCCCTCCCTCCCTCCCTCCACCCCCCCTCCCTCCCTCCCTCTCCCTCACTCCCTCCCTCTCCCCCCTCCCTCCCCCCTCCCTCCCTCTCCCTCCCTCCCTCTCCCTCCCTCCACCTCCCTCCCTCTCCCTCCCTCCCTCCACCCCCCCTCCCTCCCTCTCCCTCCCTCCACCTCCCTCCCTCTCCCTCCCCCACCCCCCTCCCTCCCTCTCCCTCTTTCCCTCCCCCTCCCTCCATCCCCCCTCCCTCCCTCCCTCTCCCCCCCTCCCTCCCTCCCTCCCTCTCCCTCCCTCCACACCCCCTCCCTTCCTCTCCCTCCCCCACCCCCCCTCCCTCCCTCTCCCTCCCTCCCTCCCCCCTCCCTCCACCAGTACCTGTGCTGGTGAGCTCTGGTCCAGGCGGGCTGGCTGAGGTTCTGCGGTTCCTCCTTGGCTCTGGTCCAGGGGGGCTGGCTGTGGTTCTGCGGTTCCTCCAGGCTGCCGGCCCTCTCGGTTCTCCGGGGCTGCTTCTTGCCCGTGGTGGTCCTCCTGGAGGCCGGCCCCTCGGGGCCCGATGGCACCGCCGGCGACAGACGCATCTTGCACGACCTCTGACCCTCTGCTGTGGCCTTCGGGACCTGCTTGCCCTTGGCCTTCTCTCTGCCTGAAGAGCTGGGGGGTGGGGCAGGGGGGGGGGGGGGGGAGGGGGACACACACAAAGGCAATCAGAGGAAGTTTTAACTCACTTTATTTGTTAAAGTATTTCGGTATGCTAACTATGAAGCAAAAGGGAGGGAATGTATCTAACACTTGTAGAGAGAAATACCGAGAGCTACTTCGAGCCCCGGGCTTAGGCCCGAGGCTCTCTGCGGGGCGCTTGTGATTCTCTGACCTCCTCTGGCTCCGGTCGCTGAAAATTGACCAAGTAGGCGTGGCCTATGTAAAGTGGGCGTGGCCTATGTGACGTCTTAGCTGCAGCTTCCGGGTCGGTCTTAAAGATGCTGCCTTCTGTGGCTGGGTTAGTTATTACAGCATGTATGTTTGATCCTGCTCCCTTGTGTCTGTGTGGGGGTAATGCAGCTCGTGTGTTCGATCCTGCTTCCTAGTGGCTATGTGGGGGTAATGCAGCTCGTGTGTTCGATCCTGCTTCCTAGTGGCTATGTGGGGGCAGCTTATGTGCTTAAAATACGTAACACCACCGACGCTGTCAGTTAGATCCGGTGGTTTTCACACCATGTTGGTGTCACCGTCAGTACGGAGCCATAATGTCGACAGTATATGAAGAGTTATTTGCAGTCATGGCAATCCGTCTGTCTTGCTGTTGTACAACTGTCGGTGAACTCGCACTACATTGTTTTTTTGGGTCATGGTCGTGTCAGCCAAAGCCCATAGAAATAATTTAAATAGTACGGCAACACTTATTTGTGTTTCAAGGGTAAATTTGACACGGGTCTACTTTTCTCTTTCTTTTTTTTGGTGGCTGGGAAAATCACAGGAAACACTGAAAGCACATCACTTAGTTCATCCATTATTCATCCTCCATTATGCATTCATTTATTCATACAAAAGTGTTTTGTCGCTTTTTGCTTCCTCTGACGTAGAGGAGAAAAGAGGAGCGGTATCCGGACACGAATCGGAGGGCTGTGGTACCAGAAGAGGGGCCGGGGGTCCTTTTGGTCCGCGGGCTGCGCCGGGGCCAGGGTGGGGGGGTTGGGGGCGCAGGGCTTCGTCTTGCCGGTCGTCCCCAGCCCCAGGGCCTCCCGCCCTGGGGAGAAGCTCACAGATCCCAGGGTGACGGTGCCTGGAGTGACCAGGGGAGGGGGAAGAGTGGGGGTTAATACTTGAATTATGTTGTGTTATTCACAACCAAGTGGTTCTAACACACCCGGATCACACCTTTAATACGTTCACTGTGCCGGCAAAAACTGAAAAAGGATTTGTCTGAAGGCAAAACAATCAGATCACTGTTATATGTTACCAATATGCAATTTTATTTGATTGACTTTAAATGACCACAGGCCTGTAAATATCGCCAATACGAAAAGGGACCGTGTCCTTTTTGGACACGGCCCCTTTTCGTATTCCTATTGTTAATTAGTTAATTAGTCGTTAATGATTAATTGTCAAGTGGTTAAGACTCCCAGGTGTATAGTTAAACAATCCAGAAAAGAACGAATTTCTACCATTATTGTACTAGTAGTTAAAATGAACTTTTAAAAGGCCCTTTTATCCAGATCAGCTCACTGTGAGATGAGCCCGTCTATCATCTCGTTTAACGATGCCTCCAGGTGGAACGCAGACCCTGAGGTTTGAACCCAGCCCACAATCCTAATCCCTAGACCCCCCTGTATTAACCCCCATGGTTTGGATCCTATAAACACCACCCCCACCACCACCACCCCCTCCCCATCAGAGTGCAGACCTGTGTGGGGGTGCTCCGGCTGCGGGGGTCCCAGGGGCTTGCTCTGGGGCTGGACCTTGTTCAGCCAGCTGTCCAGCTGCCACTTGTTTGCGGACGGAGGTTCCGGCTGGACGGACGGAGAAGGACCAGGGTGGAGGAGCAGAGGAGGAGGAGGAGAGGAGGAGGAGGAGAGGGAGAGAGAGGAAGAGGAGAGGGGATGAGAGAGGGAGGAGAGGAGGAGGAGGAGAGAGGAGGAGGAGAAGAGGGAGAGAGAGGAAGAGGAGGAGAGAGGAGGAGGAGGAGAGGGAGAGAGAGGAAGAGGAGAG
>NC_079421.1:5115818-5128318 GCF_026213295.1 Gadus chalcogrammus | reverse complement strand
GATCAAACGGTCAGGGATCCAGATATGATACGTTTCCGTAGAGACGAGCGATACATTCAGCCAATAGCTGCACAGCAGAGGGGTGCCTCCTGACTTTTCTGATGAGGACGCCAGGGATGAGATGTGTACATGTTGCAGTGATCGACCAGAATGGACTAATAATTATTCATCATGACCATACATTTATTCTGCAAACCAAGTCAAGCGTAGTCAGTTAGTTGAGTTGTTTAGCTAGTTAAAAGTATGACTGTTGTCCTTACCTGAGCGCAGTGCTTCTGGCTTTGGGCTTTTCAGTCACCTGTCAAATGTGTACAGAGACACAGACAGACAGACGGAAACACACACATACACAGAGTCAGTTCACACATGAGGCGTCGCTACGGCTCCGGTTTCAACGGTGTCGCTGTTTGTCACAACTCCAGATTATTGTGTGGGTGGAGGATTGGGGCGGAGAAGGGGGGCTGGTGGAGCAGCAGCAAGGCCCTGTGAGACTTCACCGCCAGAGAAGACATTCTCTGGCACACCTGATGAAAACTAGAAAGGAACGCACGGTTTTCGGTTCATCGTGTGGCTCTGCTCCCCCTGCTCCACCATGACAAGCAACGTCGAGTTGCTTCCTCCCGGGTACAACGGTGGGGTTAGTCAGCGGCCACCCACATTTGCACATTGAATAACCACATAAAGTCCTGTTTTCTGCCCCATCTTCCAATCTAACCAGAATATGAGAGGATAAACCAAAATATTATTCTGGTTCATTGAATGATAGCATCAGTGGAAACCATCTCTCCCTCCCCCCCTCCCTCCCTCTCTCTCTCTCTCTCTCTCTCTCTCTCTCTCTCTCTCTCTCTCTCTCTCTCTCTCTCTCTCTCTCTCTCTCTCTCTCTCTCTCTCTCTCTCTCTCTCTCTCTCCGTGGTTGAGTACAGCTCTCATTCGACCATTCCCGCCTGTTTAGACGGAGGAAACATCTCTCTTTGCATTGCGCTCTCACAACCGTTTTCAATTTGCGATTTGAAGAGAGTTCCAAAGTGCTCATGTAAACAAGGCCTGTCTTTCTCTGCCCCCCCCCCCCAAAAAAAAACCTCAACAGCACACACACAAACTCTCACACACACACACACACACACACACACACACACACACACACACACACACACACACACACACACACACACACACACACACACACACACACACACACACACACACACACACACACACACACACACACACACACACACACTTGCACAGAATAAGGTAATTAGCTGGGCCAGCGAAGTGTCTGATAAATCGATGTGTAGCTGCAGGCAATATTAACAACAACAGACCTTCTTCAAATCCTGTGCTTTAAAGACTTGTGAAGCACACAGATATGAGCTGCACTGTGAATACATTAACCAGGCCAGCTCCCTGGCATGGATCTCTTCTACTTACAACACACATCAGAAATCCGATGTACATGACGCTGGCTTTCTGGATACATGCAAGAACCCAACATCACTTAATATATAATCCTTTTGCGATTTCAAGTATTGATTTTTTTTGTATTGATCAGAATTATTTACATCGTACTTAATAACAAATTAGCCGTCCTTCCACTAACAAGGTCCGTTGTGTGTAGGAGACATCCTGAGAGATCTGGCACAGAGCAGAATCTATGTGTTAGCCGTGATTTATTCAGATGTGATGTGAACGGTCAGGGATCCATAGATGATACGTTTCTATGGATCCCTGACATTGCAACAAGGCTGTGTGCGAGTCCTTCACTCTGAATGAGGACAAAGCAAAAAAGGTAGTATAATACGTTTTAAAACAGAGCAACCAAATGCTTAAAAAATGGCTTATACGTATACATTTAATGATGTAAACGTTCTTACAAACTTGAATTGTGAATTTTTATGTGTGCAGTAGTAGTAGTGGTAATGAACCAAGTTGTAGTAATTGTTTATGGTTCTTTATAGTGAAATTTAAGATCCATTCCACGTTATACTACTACTAAAATGTTTGAGAATGGTGAGAAAATCCAAAAAGTTTTAGTTGGATAGTTATAATTGCCATAAGTAATGCCTAATTACTAAAAGACTACTGCAAAAACAGTTTTTCTGCACGGAAACGTGTATTGTCAGCTAACGATGCTGTACCCTGTGAGCTGGTGAGATTTTCGTGTGCTACACTGCATGTGTTCCTATGTGTGTCTGTGTGTGTGTGAGCGTGTGAGATAGAATATCTAGTTTAGCTCCGGAATTAAAAAGCGAGAAACAGCTGGGTTTCGCTCCACAAGTCCACAACACAGAGTTTACAGCTCGCTGGCGGAGCCCACAGTATTTGCAGCACGTTGGACGCCCCGGCTGCATATTTCATGTAAAGTTCATTTTGGGCCCCGCCGTCATGAATGTTGGATTCACGCTCCGATTTATCCGGGACAGCGAATGATCAAACATCTCAGACACAGGAGGCTGTCTCCACGCAGAGTTTATGATTCCTACTTAATGACACCACGGACGTCATTGCGTGGTCATGTGTGCATGTGCGCATGTGTGCGTGCGTTCGTGTGTATGCGTGTTCGCGCGTGTGTGTGGACGCGTGTGCGCGTGTCAGTGTTGATTCTCACTATTTGATATGGCAGAAGGAGCTAATTGACTTTGGTTAATAGTCATTTAGAAATGGTGTACATTTTAAATGCTGTGTATAATGCACAATCTTGTGGTATGTTTTGCATGCATTTGAAACGAAAGTATTGACAAAAGACCCTCACTTCACCGCCACCAGGAACAGTATACTGATTATCAGGTTTATAAGGTTTTACAGCATGGACTTAGATATTTATATTTCCCTAAACGCTATATTGTGCCAAATGTAAATGGGGTCAGCCGAGAATAGGGACTACTACTGTGGTCCAAATAAGACAGGTTCTGGCGTATTTTATTGGTGTATGAACCATAGCCATCACAGGCCTCTGCCTCCATCACTTCCTCCCCTCTACGGCAGCAGGTCTATGGCACGGTGGACTGTAGACACACTGCACTCACACCAGCATACACTCCTGGTACATAGGTATGTGGAGGACGTCTCGTCCACACCTTTGACTACGGCGATCGGTCCTCGACGCCGTTGCCACTTAAAGCAGTGAGACACGGAGCGAGAGAGAGATAGAGCGGGAGGGAGAGAGAGCAAGCAGCACTCATTTAGAAGAAATCTTTTATACAGCTTCCAAAGTCATCATCCACACCTCTCTCTCTTTCTCTCTCTCTCTCTCTCCCTCTCTTTTTCTTTCCCTCCTCCCTTTCCCCCTCCCTTTCACCTCTTTTTTTTCCCGATGTCTCTCGGTACTGTGTCTCTTCATCCTCTCCAACTTCAGCCGCCGTCTCTTCTCTCCTTCACCCTCTCTCCCTCCCTCTCTCTCTCTCCTCATCTCCCCCTCTCTCTCTCTCTCTACATATTGCCATCCTCTCTTCTCCGTCTCTTCTCTGCCTCCTCCTCTCTCTCACTCTCTCTCTCCTTCTCTTAACCGAGTCCATTCCTCTCTTCTCTGTCTCTTCTCCTTCACCCTCTCTCTCTCTATTACTCTCTCTCTCTCTTTCTATATTGACATCCTCTCTCTCCTCCCTCTATTCTCTCCTACAACCTCTCTCTCTCTCCTTCTCTTAACCGAGTCCATTCCATTCCTCTCTTCTCTGTCTCTTCTCCTTCACCCTCTCTCTCTCCTTCTCTTAACCGAGTCCATTCCTCTCTTCTCTGTCTCTTCTCTCTTTCATCCACTCTCTCTCGCGCTCTTTACATATTCCCTTCCTCTCTCCTCTGTCTCTTCCCTCTGTGCCAAAAACATATTCATCATTCTCTTCAGCTGGCCTTACAGCGCTACTCTGCTGCATACTAATGACTCCCAGTGTTTGTGTGGAAGCGGGTGCGGGGCGTGTGCGCAATATTCTACGCACTGGTGTGTCTGTGTGTTTGTGTCTAGGCAGCCAAGAATGTGTGTGTGTGTGTGTGTGTGTGTGTGTGTGTGTGTGCGTGTGTGTGTGTGTGTGTGTGTGTGTGTGTGTGTGTGTGTGTGTGTGTGTGTGTGTGTGTGTGTGTGTCTGCGTGCATCTCTGTGACTATATGTGTGACTTTTGGTTGTGTATAAACATCAAGGTGTGTGTGTGTTTGTGTGAATGTCTGGGTGCGTGTTTTATCGTGAGTGCATGCTTATTGGAGGAAGCACGCCGAAGGAGTGCATGTCAGTCTGATTGCGTGCGCACGTAGCCGCCTGCTTAATTGATTATGCGTATGCACACGTGAACGGAAGTGTGAGCGAGCGTGTGTGTGTTTGTGTGTGCGTGTTTGTGTATGCCTGTTTGTGCGTGTGTGTTTGTGTGTATGCCTGTGTGTGTGTGTGTGTGTATGTGTGCGAGTTAAATGCTTGTTCTTGTGTGAGTGTGTTTGTGTGTGTGTGCATGTATGTGCCTGTGTGTGTTTGTATGTGTGTGAGTCTGCAGGCCTGTTTGTGTGTGTATTTGTGTGCATGCCTTTGTGCGTGAGTGTGTTAGTGTGTGCATGCCCTTGTACGTATTTGTGTGTGTGCGTGTGTGTGCATCTGTGTGCGTGTGTGTGCGTGTGCGTTGTGTTTTACTCAAGGCTATGAAATTGTGGTAATAAGCCGTGCACTCATTTGCTATAAGCCGGTTAACAGCGCACACACGAGACGGAGAGAAACACCATTGAATTAATCACTCTCTCTCTCCCTCTATCGCTCAATCTGTCTGCACGCCATCCCTCTCTCTGTCTCCCTGCGTCTCGCCCTCTCCTTATCTCTCTTCTTTATAACTCCAGTATGTCTCTTGTTGTCACGCTTCCTCACTCACACACTCATGCACAGACACACACACACGCACACACACACAAGCACACACACACACACACACGCACACACACACGCACACACATGCACACACATACACACACACACACACACGCGCGCGCGTGCGCAGCATATCATTTTTTCTCCAGTTTCACAGCCTTCATCATATCATAGTATTACGTCCATGTCTTCCTCTTTCGCAAAAACATCCAAAGTGTATAAGAGTATATAAGTGTATATAAAAAAAGTGTGAGACAGAAAATAGATGTAAAGCGAAGAAAGTGGTATAAAATAAAGAGTTATAGTTTCACCATCCACGCCCAGCAGACCTGAAAAGTTTCCCTTGGACCTGGTTCTAGTGGCGGCTCTGCTGCATAATGGGAACATTGAGGTTTAATGCCTACTATTAGGAGTCGCCCCCGGCTCAATCCATGCTATGTATCTGGAAATATCATCGCTCCTATCACCCCTAATTATAACAACCACTACAAGCACTGGAGAAATGTATTATAAATATATAAAAAAAATATATAATGATACATTTATTATAAATCTCCCAGCATTATGCTAATGATAGCATCAGAGTTGGTTTATAGTCGAGGTTGAGAGGGGGGCGAGCATGCCGCCATGATCATGGTGGAGATAAAACGCTGCGTCTAATGGACCTGTCTTTGAAAGATATAGATGAAATATACACATATATATATATATATATATACATGTATATTTCATATATATATATACATATACATGCATACAAAAAAAAATGAAATAGTGAATGGTGGGTCATTCCATGAACTGCGTCATGGTAACAGAGGCACAGCAGCACTTGGAATAAATAAATATGTACAGAAACCAATCAATCAATCAATCCTATAATCAACAAATAAATAAATACATGGAAGATTATGAAGATAAAAAGATTATGATTCATGAGATAACGAATGAATGAAAAGTCTGGCAAGGTGTACTTCTTTGTACCTGAGGAAAGACTAGAATAGATGAATGGAAAAGGTATGTTCCCAGTGAGCACACAGCTGCTGCTGTGAGGGGAGGTCAGGGTCGTTTGGAACCTGGGGTCAGGGGTCAGGGGGTATGACCTGGACTCAGATGGAAGAGAGCTGGAGGACTGGGGGGAACATGTAGGAAGAGGTGGAGAGAGGAGGAGAGGAAGAGGAGGAGGGACAGGTCACCTTCTGGTCAGTATCATCTTCATCACTGCTGATCTTCAAATCATCCTCCAGCATCCTACAGAGAGAGAGAGAGAGAGAGAGAGGGACCGAGAAAGAGAGAGAGTGAGATCAGGAGAGAGAGAGAAAGAGAGAGAGAGAGAGAGAGAGAGAGAGAGAGAGATAGATACAGAGAGAGAGAGAGAGAGAGAGAGAGAGAGAGAGAGAGAGAGAGAGAGAGAGAGAGAGAGAGAGAACTGTTATAATTAATAACAGTGTCTGATCCTGAGCCATCGGGACCTTCACACCCATCCCTAACAGATTATAGGCAGAGGGCCGCCCTCGGTGTTAACCCCAGCCTCTGGGTTCAGATCCCAGGCAGCAGCACTCATATTAACAATAATGTTAATGATAATTATAAATCCAGAGTACCACCTAAGCCAACATTTCCCAAAAAGGTCCCGTGACAGCTTGGGTCAGGTTTAAGAACAGTCTTATTGAGATAAATAATGTAGGTGCAAATTCAGCATCATTCTCATGTTGAAAGGCGGGATCCACTAAATGAACTGACTACTCAGATCCTTTCCATGAGTGTGTGGGTGTGTGAGTGTGTGTGTGTGTGTGTGTGTGTGTGTGTTTGTGCCTTTGTCTGTGTATGCGTTTTTTCTGTGTGTGTGTTTGCGCAGCGTGTGTGCGTTTGTCTGTGTGTGTGTGTGTGTGTGTGTGTGTGTGTGTGTGTGTGTGTGTGTGTGTGTGTGTGTGTGTGTTTGTTTGTGCACTTTTCTGTGTGTCTGCGTGTGCGAGTTTGTGCAATGTGTGTGCACGCACGCACGTGTATGCTCCTCTGTGTGCGTTTGGGAGTGCATACGTACATGCATGCATGTATGCGGTTGGTTTAGGGTTTTTATTGCTTCCCGTAAACACACAGAGCATTGTGGTTTTAAGCTGGCGTGGCGGCCTGGTGGAGGGCCCAGATCCCCTTAAAGGACTTTTTTCATTACTTTACAAACTTCTTTTGTCAGCGCTAGTCTTTGTTGTGCTGCTCGAAATTATCATTTTCTGAATAAACCCCCCCCCCCCGACAACGTTTGTGTTTTCCCAGTTGGGGACGCGCAGCGCTGGGAGGAAGTGATGTGCGAACGGAAAGAGCTTAGCGGTACGAACACGCTGCGGCGGCGGGGGCACGCCATGTGGCGACAGATATGACGGACTGAATGAATTATGGCTCCATATTGAATTTCATAAAGCAGATGGAGGCGGATGGATGGAGAGAGAGAGCGAGAGAGAGAGAGAGGGTGAGAGGGAGAGGGAGCGATAGAGAGAGAGAGAGAGCGAGAGAGAGAGAGAGAGAGAGAGAGGGAGAGGGAGAGGGAGAGGGAGCGATAGAGAGAGAGAGAGAGCGAGAGAGAGAGAGAGAGAGAGAGAGAGAGAGAGAGAGAGAGGGAGAGGGAGAGGGAGAGGGAGCGATAGAGAGAGAGAGAGAGAGAGAGAGAGAGAGAGAGAGAGAGAGAGAGAGAGAGAGAGGGAGAGGGAGAGGGAGAGGGAGCGATAGAGAGAGAGAGAGAGAGAGAGAGAGAGAGAGAGAGAGAGAGAGAGAGAGAGAGAGAGAGAGGGAGAGATGAAGAGATGAAGAGACAAGGATATGGAGATGATAAAGTCTGGAGCGAACGAAGCGGTGACTAAAGACAGGTGGCACCATGGACAGTAAGACAGAAGGCTACAGAGAGGAACAGGGAGGAGGGAGGCAGGGAGGGAGGGAGGGAGGGACGGACGGACGGAGGGAGGGAGATAGAGTGAGGGAGATCAGGGAAGAGATTGAAAGAGGCAGCGATCCAGAAGCGAAAGCAAAAATGTTCCCAGTATTAGTTGGGACCGGTTTGCATAACACAAGTTTAATATGAGGAGCAGACAAGAGCGCCCAAAATGTGTGCACCCATTAAGGCCTGGACTCTTGGATCTTTTTAGTGACATGGACACTGAGTAATGGGCAAATAGAGGCCTGAGTTACATGACCTCTGTCGTCTGAAAGGGACAGATTGTTTTCCAGAAGCCAGTTCAAAAGAAAAAATAATAAATAACCCACTAATTGCTGTGCACCGAGTTGGACATGCACCCACAATCAGATGGTAAACAAACAAGTATAAATACACACACACGCACACGTACGCACGCACGCACGCACGCACGCGCGCACGCGTGCACGCACGCACGCACGCACGCACGCACGCACGCACGCAGGCAGGCACGCACACACGCACACACTCACACACACACACACACACACACACACACACACACACACACACACACACAAACGCATACATGCACGCACGCACATAAAGACACGTACACACACGCCCACACGCACACACATATACACGCACACACACCACACACATATACACGCACACACACACACACACTCAATTTGCTCTTGCAGCTAATTGGCTTCCTTGATTAACGCTCAGTTGACAAGCAAAACATGTTGTGTGCCAATGTCTTGGAAGCAGACACCCTGATGGTCTGAAGTTATACACACTTAATATAATGTTATAATAATCTCAACCACTTAGTTTACAGTTTTATCACTAGCAGCTCATCCACTTCCCCTCATTTGTATACCATTAACAAAATGTAACATGAAGAATTGTAATACTAAACTTAAATACGGTTTGACTATGTATTCAGTAAGCCAATGTGTAATTATTCCAAATACGCTGACTGTGAGAATATCATTATATTTTAATGAGTGGCCCATCATCCACATCCTCTTCTGTCTGCCTACCATATGAAACCATGATATTATCACAAATTGAAAATAGTGTAAAACTACTACTTTGCACTTCAGAGCAGCATGCTATGAGTTTTGGAATACACTAACAAGGCCAAACATTACATTTCTTAAGACAGAGAGTGGAGGGGCGCCATAGAAACTATAGACGGAACCTCAAGGATAGAGAATATTTCGACAGCAATATGTTTCATCGTTATTGTTAATTAAAAGAGTGTGTTTTTATGAATAGATCTATGCTCGGAACTGCCACATCGTTTCATCGTAAGCCTTATCATAGTAACAGATTACAATCATCTGCCTGTAACTCTATCTAGCACTAAGCAGAAGTATACGTTTGTATTCTTAAATTATACAATTGTGTTTCGTGTTGCATGAAGCATATTTGTGCTTGTGTTTCCAAGTTTGTGTGTGTTTGTGTATGTGTGGGCCTGTGTGTGTGTTTGTGTGTGTGTGTGTTTGTGGGTATGTATGTGTGTATGTGTGTACGGGGGAATGTGTGTACTGTACATGTGTACTTGTGAATGTGTGTGTGTGTGTGTGTGTGTGTGTGTGTGTGTGTGTGTGTGTGTGTGTGTGTGTGTGTGTGTGTGTGTGTGTGTGTGTGTGTGTGTGTGTGTGTGTGTGTGTGTGTGTGTGTGTGAGTGTGTGTGTGTGTGTGTGTGTGTTACTCACGATTTCTGTGGGGCAGCTGGTGGCTTGGTGGCAGGCTTATTAGCTGGTACAGTGCATCTTTCTAAAACACAAATCAATCAGAGAGAGAGAGAGAGAGAGAGAGAGAGAGAGAGAGAGAGAGAGAGAGAGAGAGAGAGAGAGAGAGAGAGAGAGAGAGAGAGAGAGAGAGAGAGAGAGAGAGAGAGTGAGAGGTTAATTACTGTAAGAAGCATTTTGGCATATGTCTTGCACATGTTTGTACCTGTGTGTTAATTTGTGTATGGGTGTGCGTATGTGAATACTATTTAAAACGAAGTAGATTATTCTTTTTTCGAATTTAACATTAACGATCAACTGTCTCAACAAGTTGCTTTTTCTAATGAATCCCTTAAAATAAAATATAACATCAGCGATTGCGTTTTAATTTGCTGCATTCTTCCTAAAGCGCTTTCTGTTGGGGGGTGTTTTATAACGGCTGTCGTGGCAACCCATATGAATCCAGATTATCCTCTCCATTTATTCAGCACCACTAGTTTAAACACAAGTAGATCAGCCGGGCTGGGAATTGATTTCCGCACACAGAGCCACTCTTGTATATCCTCTTTATCCAACTGTGCCAATCATGTCTTTAAGCCACTGGAGAGAGACCAACGTGTTCAGTTACACCTAGTTATAAAGGATAAGGCTGCAGGCGTAACGCAATACAGCGCATAGAAACGACTCTGGCCTCAGCCTGGACGACCGTAGTGCTTTACAGTACTGAGGTTCAGTCCTGCATTCTGAGTCACTGTTCGGCACATTTAGGGTAAGCCCGCTAAACAAAGATATAAAAGTCATAAACCTCCTGATTATTGGTCCGTTAACTTTCAGTTAATTCGAGTGTGTGTTGGTTTCAACCAGATTGCTTCTAAACATTTGCTTTTTAAATAGACCCAAACTATTCGGATCTGATTTGGATAAACTCAGTAGAATTGAAATCCCCTCATGTCCATGACAGTCCCTCTGTTCACCCCGTCTCCACAAGAACACAAAACCACTTGATCAGCTCCGGAGAAGACCTGAGGAAACTGATGCCATCCTAGCGTGGCCAGGGTTAATCATCAACTCACTTAACATGTGAGAGAGAGAGAGAGCAGGAGAGAGAGAGAGAGATTGGGGGGGAGGCAGAGAGAGAGAGAGAGAGAGAGAGAGAGAGAGAGGGGGAGAGAGAGAGAGAGCAGGAGAGAGAGAGAGAGAGAGAGAGAGAGAGAGAGAGAGAGAGAGAGAGAGAGAGAGAGAGAGAGAGAGAGAGGGAGACAGAAAGAGAAAGAGAGAGACAGAGACAGAGCTGAATGTGAGACTTGAGTGTGTGTGTAAAAGTGTGATTGAGTGTGTGTAAGAGAAGTGTGTTGTAAGTGAAGAGGTCAAACTCACTCTGGGTGCTGTAGCCTGAGATCACATGTTGGGACTCCTGGTGAGACAGAGAGAGAGACAAACAGAGTGAGTGAGAGAGAGCGTGAGAGAGTGTCTCTGTTTCCGAATGCCAGAAACAGAGAGAGTTGAATCAAATCAATCACATTTAGTTTTCAAAGTATTAGTTGCAGGGAAACCTCCCTTCATCGATCTCAGGGGCCGGTTCGAGTTCGTAAAACTCACTGCCCCCCAACCGACGTAACGTTTTACTGTGTCCCTCGCTCTGTTAATTTAGTGTCGAAGTCGGCTGCCAGTGAGTCGTAACGATGAAAGACAAGCGCGAGAAACAGGAACAGAATCCTCCCGTAGTTTATCATTTAATTAGACACTGTAAAATTGGTCCCCGGAAAAAAGTGTTGAGCGGCTGACTAGATTAATTCCTGTAATGTTTAGAAGTTGAGTTAGGTGGCAGTGTCAAAATAAGTCAAAAGGCATTAAAGGGTTCTCAGTCTCCTCCTGAGTGGCCCTGCTCGCCTTTTAAACGATTTAATTCCGAGGACAGGACAGCCAGTGGAGGATGTGTGTTTAATATGCAAAGCCTAACTGACGCTGTAATTTTATCGCCTGTCATCGGCACCTTGGCTCCGCGGCGGCGGCGGCGGCAGCGGCTAAGCTAATCGGACTCCGTCACAGCTGTAACTGCCACGCTAGATTTCTGAATCAATTTAAATGGGCAAGCGGGGGTTTTTATGTGAGAGAATGCGGCGGGATATTGTCGGGAACCCCGGAATGTCTTAATTCTGGAACGTTATGGTACGTGAGGGAAAGGGACGGGGGATGTACTGGTGGAATCACGGGCGTCAGTCAAACACCAATTATCAGACCAATGGAGAAACAAGGCGATGGTGGATTAGTACGAATGAGGATTTCCCCAAGAGAGAGAGAAGAAATAAAATGTTATGTAGATGGCTCAATTCAACTGAAATTGATAATTGCTTATATGTCTATTTACTTAGTGTAGTCTGACATTTAAAATGCCCCTACTTCTGAAGAGAGACTACCGTCCGTGACATAATATAACATGAGGTAGTAAGAGAGAGTGGTATTGGTAATAGGTAGTGCAAAGTGTAAATAGTGAACCAAACATCTCCATACACGTCTAGAATACCGTCCCACGTGTTAATTATGGTACGACCCTCCACAGCTGGGCTAGACTTTCTCAGACAGTATCACTTTGCAAAGTCAATAATTATTGACATTTCACAGACTGCCGGATGTGCGTAAGTGAGCATAATATAATAGCGGATGTGTAAAATAGAGCTGTTTGCTGTACCAGCAGTCCAACACAAAGTCAGGCGGGATGGAGATGTAATGTTTATCTGTTGGGGGGGGGGGGCGGGGGGGGGACTCACCAATCAGCTGTGTTTATTACACAATAATAGTGCAGCGCTTGCAATCTAGCAGAGTGGTGCGGCGTACGTTTCCGCTGTGCTGGACACGTACTGCCTGCTGATGGTAAACGCAGACCTGATAACCCTGCTGATGGTACAGGCAGACCTGCTTACAGATAGACCTGCTTACGTTGATGGTATGGACATGTTACCTTGTTGATGGTATGGACATGTTACCTTGTTGATGGTACAGACATGTTACCTA
>NC_079421.1:5108318-5110818 GCF_026213295.1 Gadus chalcogrammus | reverse complement strand
GGCTGTATGAATATAGACAGACGAGGAGGATATGCACTTGAGAAAGAGACAGAGGCAAAGAGGTGACAATAGGGTAACTGAAAGAAGAGAGGGATGGAAGGAGAAGAGGGAAGGGAGAGGAAAGGGGGAGGGAGAAGGAGGAGCGGTGGGAGTAGGAGGAGATGAGATGAGCCTAGAGAAGAGGAGAGGAGGGGAGAGGAGAGGAGAGAGTAGGAGGAGGGAAGAGGAGCTGAGAGTCAAAGAGTTGAGAGGAGGAAAGGAGAGGAGCTGAGAGGAGGGGCTGAGATAAGAGAGGGGAGGAGAGAATGAGAGGAGAGCAGTTGAGAGGAGGAGAGGAAGGGAGAAAATAGGAAAGGAGTCGACGGGAGATGAGTGGAGATGAGTGGAGAGGGCAGAGGAGGGCGCAGCTGTCAGTAGACGCTGTAGAAGGTGGGCAGAACAGAGGAAATAAGTAAAGCTGAGGAGAGGACTGTGGCCAAAGACTTCCACATGATGTCATGTTGTAGATAAACAAAGTTATGTAATCACTGGGAGAGCCAAATGATCTCCCAGGCCTCAGCCTGTCGCTCCACTTGCTTTTCATTTCTACGCTAGCAAACACACATACATGTGTACACACACATGTGTACACACACACACACACACACACACACACACACACACACACACAGACACACACACAGACACACACACACACACACACACACATACACACACACACACACACACACACACACACACACACACACACACACACACACACACACACACACACACACACACACACACACACACACACACACACGCACAGACACACACATAGACAGACAGACGCATCGAATCTCCCAAAAGTAAACAGTCTAGCGTGAGAGAACGTGGTCACGGTGCAAAATTTGAAAACAGCTTTAATCATTGCAATTACATTCTTGTGTGCTTGTGGGCTCTTGTGTGTATGTGTGTGTGTGTGGGTAACTGTGTGTGTGGTGGGGAGGTAGGTGTCTCTTTGCCTTGGGGTGCGAGTTAATCCGCTGTATGTATGTATCAGACAGTGTGAGCGTGTCTGCCAGGATGCTCCAGAATAATGAGTGTATGTGTGTATGTCTGAGTATTGAAATGCTTTTGCCCAAAACACAAAACAATACATTCTGGGTATATGAGTGTGTTTGATTATAGAGGGCTTGCATGAGTAAGGCTGTTTGTTGGTAATCTGGGAACATGGTGTTTATGTTTGCCTTTGTGTATGTGGATGTGTGTGTGTGTGTGTGTGTGTGTGTGTGTGTGTGTGTGTGTGTGTGTGTGTGTGTGTGTGTGTGTGTGTGTGTGTGTGTGTGTGTGTGTGTGTGTGTGTGTGTTAGGGATGGGCAAAATGATTATTTTCCGGGAACTAGTTCTTTCAGTTCAGTTCACTATAACGATTCGTTTATTTGATTCGTTCGTTTTGATTCGTTCGTTACGTCAGATTACATCTTAAAAAAAATTAAAAATAAAAAAATAAAAATTATAATTTTTTTTTTTTTAATTGGTCGTTGGTCCGGATAGGACCGTCAAGGCCGCAGTCCGCCGTTTGGAGATGCCTGCAATATAGTATGTCGAACGTCCCACCAATATTTATACCACTTGCTTACTCTCTATATTTCATTCATGGTTTTACATTTATAATTGTATTTTACTTTACATTTAATTCTTCATTGTTCAGGCATTACAGAACTTGCATGGTCATAAATAAAAAATACGAACTGCAGTTTAATTTCTTTGTTTGTTCTTAAATTGACGTAGAATGGAGCAAAGACTCCTGGGATTGGGAAATGTGTTTATCCAATAAACAGATGGAGGTCAAGTCTATTTTCGAAAAAATGTAGGGGGATATATGAGTCGAATGGTATGACCCAAGATACGTCAGAGAGAGTAAGCGCGCATATTCGACGGTACCGCCTTGTCATTGGTTTACCCAGGTGCCATTCCAACACCATTGCTACCTCTCATTGGCTGAATCTTTGAGGAAGTTGTAGACTCAATCAATATAAGTCGCGGGGAGACGGAGCTCTGTTCGTTTGTATATTTTATTTACGTGACCATATGTTTGGTTGATGTTAAAAAAAAAGAATCAAAGAACCAGTTCTTCTTGTTTTGGGGAACCAGTTCTTGTCGTTCACGTTCGGGATTCGTTCTTTGTAACGAATCAGTCGCGACCGACACATCCCTAGTGTGTGTGTGTGTGTAGATGTGTGTGCCTGTGTATTTGCATTGGTGCATGCCTGTATGTGCATGTGTCCGTGTGTTTGTGCGAGTTTGTGCTGGTGTGTGTGAGTGTATGTGTGTGTGTGTGTGTGTGCGTGTATGTGTGCCTGGTTGTGCGTGTGTTTGTGCGTGTTTTTTGCGTATGTGTGTGTATTTGTGCGAGTTTGTGCGGGTTTTTTTTGTGCGTGTGTGTGTCTGCATGTGCACGGGCATACACAACCTACCCGCAGGATCTCCTCCACGCAGCTGGAGTCGTTGGGCA
>NC_079421.1:5099892-5108218 GCF_026213295.1 Gadus chalcogrammus | reverse complement strand
TGTTCTGTGTCAGAAGCAAGTGAATAATACTAAAGAGCGAGCGGTAGGGGTTCTCCATGCATTGTTCTGTGAGGCCAAGAGCCATAAATGGCTTTTTTATGTCCATCTTTCTACAGTCGGCAGACATAAGCTGCTACAGAATCCTCAGATATTTTATTTGCCATTCAACTTGGCTCATTCACTCTTCTGCTTATGGGACTCATCTTGTAATGGGCCGGTAAATTGTATAAGCAGCGTTCGTCCGAATCTGGCTAAATGAGCTTCAGAAATCAAGATGTTTTACTGCAAAACATGGAGAAAAGTTAGGTTGACCGGAGAGGCGCAGCGTATGTGCTTCTAATCAGCACCGATAGCTTCGGCCTGCTTCAGATTCATAAACCCTGAAGGCGTCCTCCACCTCATGACAAGGAGAGCGGCCTGCATGGTGGACCACTGGGACCAGACCCGAGGCAGACCAGACCACTGGGACCAGACCACTGGGACCAGACCCCGGGCAGACCAGACCACTGGGACCAGACCCCAGACGGACGGACAACCTGCTCCCTGCTGGACGGGATCCTCTTCGGCCGGGTCTGGAGTCGCTGCAGCCAAGGAGTCGCCTGAGATGTAAACCAAAGCCCCAGGACCCCCTCAGGGGCCCTCTTTAAAGAGGACCCCACCGGACCCCCACAGGGCCGGCGTAAAACACCAGATGGGTAATAACACACTCGCAGGAGAACACGCGGGTGTACACACGCGACACATGCACACACACACAGGGACCTGAGTTCATAGGATAAGGAGGGCTGAGGATGGACGCTATAGAGCGTAGGGTAGATTCTACTTTCGTTATCTTTTTACTTATTGTGCTTTGATTGCGTCATCAAGTACGGCCGTCCCCCGCCTCTGACGATTGGGGAGCGTTTGCCATTGGGCCGGTTCACACTGCATGTCGAGATGACCTAAATCCATGTCCAGTACGGTCGTTTAAGGCGGCTCGGAGTAGCATGTGAGGCTAATTTAGACCCTGGTCGTAACTCGTCCCAGCAGGCCTGGTGTTAAAAACAACCTTTTTTATCTTTCCGGTGAGGCAGTGGTGTGGACCACGCTCTAAATCACTAGGCTACTACCACCGGTAACCCCCTCTCACACACACACACACCACAAGTATCGAGCCCTGCCCCCCAACACACACACACACACACACACACACAAGCACACACATACACACACACACGCACATACAGCACCATTATCACCCCTACCTCCAGCACAAACACTTGCACACACACACACACACACACACACACACACACACACACACACACACACACACACACACACACACACACACACACACACACACACACACACACACACACACACACAGACACACACACACACACACACACATGCACAACAGTATCCCCCGCTAAGCCTCCAAGACACACACACACGCACACACATTACCAGTATCACCCCCTACCAACCAACACACAGACACACAGACACACACACACACACACACACACACACACACACACACACACACACACACACACACACACACACACACACACACACACACACACACACACACACACACACACACACAAACACACACACAACAAAACCCCCCACTTCCCCTCAAAGAGACACACACACACACTATCACAAACAAAAACACGCACACACACACACACACACACACACGCACACTCACACACACAAACACACACTCACACACACACATACACCCCACCAGCAGCTCTCCAAAGGACGGCGTCTCTTGTGATCGCCCCGCTCCCTCTTCCTCATGGTGGTGTTCGTTTCTGGCAGCCCTCCCCTGCTGCCCTGACTTGCTCACCCAGGGTGGGCAGCCCACTCACTTAGGGCTGGGGGGCCGGCTGCAGTTGTTATGGAGGGTCTTGTTGCTCCCGTACTAAGATGTCGGACAGGCTGGCTTGTCGTGCTCCCTCTGTTCCCCCCAGGCGCGCAGCCTTCTCTGGCTCATTGCCGCGCCGCAGAAATTCTCAGACGGTACTTGTTTTTTTATTTTTTATGGGTCTGTTTGTGTTTTCTTTTTTTAAGGCTATCTTTGCATATTTGCGTGTGTGTGATCGGGAGATTGTGTGTGCGCGTGTGTTTGCACGTCTGTGTGTGCATGGGTGCGTGTGTATGTGTGTGCGTTCAGATAAGCGTATAGGTCTGTCTGTTTGTGTGTATGTGTATGTGTGTGTGTGTGTGTGTCTGTGTGTGCGTGCGTGCATGCGTGTGTCTTTTGTGCATGTGTGTGCACGTGTGTGTCTATGTGTGCGTTTTGTATGTGCGTGCGATTGTGCGCGCGTGCATGCGTGTGCGTGTGTGCGGCGTGCGTAGCTTGTATGTCAACATGTGGGAGTTGACGAGCAGCCTGGAGAAAATAGGAGGAGAAAAAAGGGACTGATGGATATTATGCAAATGAGCACAGCTGTTTCCTCCTACGGCGGTGTCCTCTCTGTCTCCCCCCGAAACACAGACCGGGGGACGCTGTGCCGCTTCCGTCCACTCCCATCCCGAGTGAACCCATCAGCCTCTGTCTCCGCCTAACACAATATTCATTGTTCTGCCTTTATCGCGTCTTGTCCACGTGCAAAGACACACTGCTGGACCGACAGACCCCCCCAAGCAGGGGGTTCTGGGGGTGGTTGTCGGGGTCACGGTTGAATAATCATCCGCTGTGTTTTGTTAATGTACCCCTTGGCGTAGTCGTGTTGGTAACACGTCCTGAGCGGAGGCCTGATGTGCGGGTTATTCGGTGGGTGTTAACTAGATACCAGACGATCCGTTATTATTAAATGTTTGTCTTCAGGCGGCAGAGAGCTCCATCGTAACCTCGTCGAAGGCAATGTAGAACCAGTGGGACACTGCGACAGAACCCTGGTTCATCTCAAACGACGGGGGATGGAATTCCGGGTGCCATATTTGGAACGAGTCTCCTCTCTCACATCCTGTCTCATTTCCATCCCCTGCCTCCCACCCTGACCACTCTCATCTCCCACACACATCTACCTTTCACTCTCTCTTACTCTCTCTCACTCTCGCTCACACTGGCTCTCCTCTCCCGGCCTCATCATCTCTCTCCCTCTCTCTTTCACACACTCTCTCGCTCCCTCTCTCTCTCTCGCACACTTGCACTCTGTCTCCTGCCTCATCATCTCTCTCTCTCTCTCTCTGTATTTCTCTCTTTCCTTCTCTCTCTTTCACTCGTTTTCCCCACCCTGCCTCATCATCTCTCTCTCTCTCGCTCTCCCTACCCTGCCTAATCATCTCTCTCGCACACTTTTTCTCTCTCGCTCTCTCCTGCCTCCACTCGTTAGTATGCTCTCTCTCTCTCTCTCTCTCTCTCTCTCTCTCTCTCTCTCTCTCTCTCTCTCTCTCTCTCTCTCTCTCTCTCTCTCTCTCTCTCTCTCTCTCTCTCTCTCTCTCTCTCTCTCTCTCTCTCTCTCTTTCTTCTTCTATCACCTTCCATCAGCCGGATGAGTGTGTGGTCAAAGGAATTAGAACCATCCCAACATTCTATTGAATGAATAATGCACCACTTTCTCTTTTTTGTGTACACATATACTCTCTAACAAATCCTCTTTGATAGTCTCCATCAAACATTTATTCAGGCAACAAGCGTATACAAGAACAATATTATATTTACAACACTTTTATCAAAAGAACCGAAGCAATCACAATAAATAGTTAGTAGTAATTTAAAAAGAGGGGCCCATAATAGCTGTCTGTTCTCACGGGCGCCTCAGCTCCACTGAACTCAGGGCACATGGACGGATGGATTAGGCTCCAGCCCTCCTAACCAGGGGGGCCTCTGGGTACCACGGTAACAACATGGCCACTGAGCAGATATTGACCTCCAGCGGGGAATCAAACCCATGCACTGGGCGATGGAACGACATCCGATGGCCCTTTGTCCTATCACCCGCATGTCCCTTGGAGAAACAGCACACAGCCAGGGAGTGTTTCAATATCCAGGGAACGCATTACTCAATAAAGCTTCTGACAGTCTAATTCCTGATTATATTGAACTATCTGCATCTCAGTATGTACACACTCTGCCTCAAACGTTATGGTGTCTTGGGATCAGCGTGTGCGCGTTTTGTTGCGTGTCCTTTTTTCTGCGCTCGCATGTTCTCAACGCGTTGGAAAAAGCTCTGAAAAACAAAGCTGAACTGAAGCATGAATCACAAGGAAAGGATCCATTACGTTATCTCACAAACGAGTCTAAGAATTACAGTGCTTAGTTACATGCAAGGATTGCCTTGCCAGCACGTTTTTTTTACATGCAAACGTACGTAAGCCACACACACAGAGACACACCCGCACATAATTCAGCACGGAAGTGCTGGTTGCTAATCAATAATTCTATAGTGCTAACAGAAAGCTTCCACAGCAGTTTAGTTAAGACTTATAGCTGTGGATGAGAGCACACACATAACACATACACACACATACACACGCACACGCACACGCACACGCACGCACACACACACACACACACACACACACACACACACACACACACACACACACACACACACACACACACACACACACACACACACACACACACACACACACACACACACACAGAGTTCATAATGGATTGCTGGGCTGAATGCTGAGCATATGAAGCACATTCATAATTGAATATCCCAGCAGTTACACAAAACTTTCTCAGTAGTGGCTCCACTCACATCGCCGTCCAAAGGACTCATCGCTCTTTGAGGGATACTAGGGTTTTTTTTTTTTAATGAAAATTAAAATGAGAAAATTATAATTTCTTTGGTCAAAGGATATGATTAATATGAATGATTGAAACACTGTCATACCTGTCACTGTCAACTTTGGGGAGTTTGGGGTTCTGAGACGTAAAACCCAACCCCTCTTTATGCTTACCGACTGTGTTATAAGCTACACAAGGTCAAGTTCAATGTTAAGAGCTGACCTTAAAACCTAAAGGTTAAGCGATTCACACATCCTTCATGTCACGGTACGCGAAGTGAAAACACAAGAGCGGCAATCACCGATTCATTCTCATCCACTGACGATTGGACGGGAGACCACAGGAAGCGTTTGGCGTGCTGCTGCTGTTGATTCAGTTTCATCACTCTGTCGACTGGTTGCATGAGTTATTCTTTTCTTCCCCCGAATCCTTTCCACACCTCCCTGCCCTCCCCACACCTCCCTCCACCTCTCCACCTCGGCTGCTTGTCTGTGTTGCTCTTACTGCCAGCGCCAGCAGAGAAAAAAGGTGATGAATTCACACGCTGCTGCACACAATGGACTGCAAAGGACCGTCTGATGATCAGTGGGAAGACGCCACCCTCCACCTCCTCTTCCTCCTCCTCCTCCTCCTCCTCCTCCTCCTCCTCCTCCTCCTCCTCCTCCACCTCCTCCACCTTAACCTCCTCCTCCTCCTCTTCCTCCTCCTTCTCCTCCTCCTCCTCCTCCACCTCCTCCTCCTCCTCCTCCTCCTCCTTCTCATCCACCTCCTCCACCTCCTTCTACCCCCAAGCCCCACCTTCACTCCTATATATATCATCTATTTAGGTCCATAGATGTATGTATATTAATCATATTCTCAGTATCTCTGACCAACCATCCACAGCCCTCTGCTCTCATCCAGGCTCCTGCAAGCAACCAATTGGTGGTAGGAATCGTAGTACTTAGAACTAAACAAAGCATCTCCTTCTCCTTCTCCTCCTCCTCTTCCTCCTCCTCCTTCTCCTTCTTCACCTCCTCCTCCTCCTCTTCCTCCTCCTCCTTCTCCTTCTTCACCTCCTCCTCCTCCTCCTCTTCCTCCTCCTCCTCCTCCTTCTCCTTCTTCACCTCATCCTCCTCTTCCTCCTTCTCCTTCCCCTCCTCATCCTCTTCAACCTCCTCCTCCCCTCCCTCCCCCCCTCTCCCCCTCTCCCCCTCCTCCTCCTCCTCTCAGTTTACAACACTTTGAGAGAATGCTGGGAGGTGGAATAGACTCGTGGTTTTATTCCCCCATCACACCCCAACCCGCCGCCCCCCCCCCCTCGCACCATCTCTTTCTCCGCACCATATGCTGCAAGCACCATCTCCAGGCTCATTTGGAGCGTACACGACTTTAGAGAGACGCAAACGTGCACGTGGAGACACACACACACCCACACACACATCCACGCTCGCGCACCCACACAAGTACACACTTAATCAAATTGAAATATACATACAAACGCACCACCACCAGGGTACATACACACCCACACCAACACACACACACACTCAGTCACACACACTCAGTCACACACACTCAGTCACACACACACACACACACACACACACACACACACACACACACACACACACACACACACACACACACACACACACACACACACACACACACACACACACACACACACACACACACACACACACACACACACACAACCAGCTCTATCAAAGCAAAAGAACAGCTGGCTGGCTCGATATGGATGACTACTCGCCTGTCAACTAGTTTCACCCACACACACCATACAGATACACACCACACACACACACACACACACACACACACACACACACACACACACACACACACACACACACACACACACACACACACACACACACACACACACAATCAAGCTTGTCGTTTCTTGCAGGTTTTATTAGGAGAGTGAGAGAGAATGTGAGATTGAGAGAGAGAGAGAGAGAGAGCGCGAGAGAGAGAGACAGAGCGGTAGAGAGAGAGAGAGAGAGAGAGAGAGAGAGAGAGAGAGAGGGAGAGAGAGAGAGAGAGAGAGAGAAAGAGAGATAAGTGATGCAGGAATGGGAGGAAGAATGGGAGGAAGAATGGGAGGTAGAGAAAGTGAGCGGGGGTGAGCCAATGAGAAAGAAGAGGAGAGCCAGTCATGAAGTGAGACAGGCACGTGAACAGAGATTGTCGAGGGAGCCCAGGAGCGCCTGAGCACTGAAACTACAACTCCCAGGAACCCAGGCTCCTGGGGGCCTCATAATTACCTCATTATCATCATTGCAATTAACTCATGCCGTAAACAGATGCTTTCTGCGGATCCAGCTAAACTGCTGATCGATATCCCCCACATTTAACCCCGACGTCTGGACTGAAGCCCAGAACTGATTCATGCCGGGTTCGGCTTCAGGGTCAGCCAGTGACGTCAGCTGATATTCACCATGCAGAGGAATCCAAAAGGTAGCGCCTTCCTACCTCTCCGGTGTGGCCCAGGCTCAGCTTGGGCAGCTTGTTCTTGGTGTTGACCGCGTTCCCGCCCAGCGGCTGGCTGTTGCCGTACCCCTCGGGGACCACCAGGGGGGGCTTGAGCTGGGGGGAGTCACTGGGCGCCGTGTCCTGGCCGTCCATCGGCCGGACGTACGCCGTGGGCTTCTGCTGGACCGCCGTGGGCTTCCCCGACAGACAGGGCCCTGGCGGGAACGTGGGCGTGGTCAAGCAGGACGTGGGAGTGGTCAAGCCGGGGGTGGGCGTGGTCAGAACGGAGGTAGAGGCCAATGGGGAGGAGGTGGAGAAGGCGGCGCCCATCTCGATCTCGGAGGGCGAGGGTTTGGCGTGGGCGCTGCTCTCTGCGACGCTGGCAGGCTTGAAGTGGCCGTCCAGGGCGGAGACTCTGTCTGTGGGATTCAAACCGAACACAAGGTGGAATAAATGAACCATGTCCAACGCAAACATTCAAAAGAAAGGTGAACGAATATCAACAGATAAATCCGTCTCGATTTTTAGCAGGCAAAGAACCAAGCATCGACCCAATGTAAACGGAAACCTAGACGGAACTACTTTACATGAGGTGACAGCTTCTATAAAAGTTTAAAAAAAATAAATAACTGTGTGAAGCAGAAAATACTAGCAGGAGACTCAAGCCCCACTTGTTCAGAGTTCACCTGGACTCTGAATAGCCTCCCCTCTTACCACCCACCATCCCTTCTCCTCTTTAACCCTCTTGAAAACACCCCCTCCGACACACTTATTAGATGTTTGTACATCCTGGCACTTAAGGTCTGCACAAATTTCATGTTGTACATCCTGGCACTTTCATGTTGTACATCCTGGCACAAAAAATAATACTTAGCATCATGTAGCATCTTATCCTAGCTATCTTTGTTGTTTACTGGGAATGGGTGAACCTAGCGATTGTTAGTGCTTTGCACTTTGTTCTGTGAACGTCCTGACTGTACCACAGCGATATATTGTTGCTTCTACTCCTTCTGACAAATGTGCTTATTTTGAGTCTCTTTGGATAAAAGCGTCTTTGCTAAACGCCCTGAATGTAAACGTAAAACACAGATTACAAAAAAC
>NC_079421.1:5079892-5089892 GCF_026213295.1 Gadus chalcogrammus | reverse complement strand
ACTGAAGAAAGCGTCTATATGCGTTTTTTTGTTCTCCAAAACGAACGTTTCAACTCATTATCATACAAAACATATCCCAAATCCGTTTTACACCGGAATTCCCCTTTAATTGGTTGACGGGGACACATTTATTTATTTATTTTCAAGTTGTTTGTTACATCATATAAATGTAAAACTAAATATGGTTCTTGATAAAAAATAATTAAAGTTTAACTATAATGTTAACTATATTATATATGTATGCACTGTAACAACAGCAGCAAGAATCTAATGTGCAGACTATTCATTCATGAAGTGTGGATAATTCACCTCAAAGGTGTTGGTTGTACACCAGTCAGAGTACATTCTCACTCTAGAAGTATTAAATAATCAGCTCTGCGAAGTGCTATAAAGCACTGACTTGGAGTACATATTTTCTCTCTCTGGGGTTCTAGGTTTACACTGCAGGTGTAAGGAAGCACTGAATGAGTGCCCAAAAGTACCACTAATAGAGTACATTTGCACTCTCAAAGTGTTCAAATGTAACTCTAAATTTGGAGTACATATTTTGCTCTTCTAACAGTGTTCAGCGAACACTGAACTCTTGGACCTATATATACCCCGAAGTGAGTGTTAAATGTACACCCATAGAGTACAATGTACACTGTGGTTTTTGCTGTGTAGTTAACTCCAAATGAAGCGGAAAAGCCGATGAAAAGATAATCTGAATGGATTATATTAACATTTCCTCTCGTATTAACGTCTTGTTTCTCGCCTTTTCCCCCCTTTCTCTCTCTTTATCTTTCATCTTCACTTCTTCTTTGATATCAATCTACCGAATTGATATCTCTCTCCGTTTCTCTCATTATTTCTTAACCTCATTTCTGCCTCATTTAGCTTTATTACTTGGAAGATTAACTGATCCTCACCACAGCTTGTCAGCACAAAATAAAATGTGCATAGATCTTCCGACTGCAAAACGGCTGGTAAAGATTAGGAGAGAAAAAAGTGAATTTAAAGCCAAATATGCAATATACTCGAAGAGGCTTGGTAAATATAGATCTATGGCCAGATTAGGTAGGTGGTTTGAGTAATGCTGAAAGAAATGGGACGTTTCTAGCCCTGGCACCCAGGAATCACTCACACTTCCTTCATTCATTATAAACACAAGGTTGGATTCGTCATGAAGCAGAATTAACAGGAAAACAGAGAACACAAAATAAAACTAAAAAACTATTTTTGGATTCAAAGCTAATTTCAGCATTAAATGTAATTTAATGCCTATGTGGAGCAAGTTGGATTTGTGGACGGCTGAGGAAATATTGATATGGTGAGGCAGGAATACTATTAATACAATGTGAATAGAACTGAGTCTGAGGCAGTTTCCTCGGACACCCTTCCACTCTCCCTACCTTTTGTGCATCGCAGCCTAGTGTGTGTGTGTGTGTGTGTGTGTGTGTGTGTGTGTGTGTGTGTGTGTGTGTGTGTGTGTGTGTGTGTGTGTGTGTGTGTGTGTGTGTGTGTGTGTGTGTGTGTGTGTGTGTGTGTGTGTGTGTGTGTGTCCTGGGGTAATGCTGATAGCCAGGGTAAGCTCTGGGAATTTAATCTCAGTAGAGCTATGCTGTGTTCCCCTGATAACTAAACACACATGCTTAGTGCAAAACACACACACTCTCTCACACACAGACACATACACACACACACACTCACACACACACACTCACACACACACACTCACACGCTCCCATTTCAAATCCCTGGATTGGCTGTGAAAAACTGAGCGTTAAAAATTGAATAACTAACCGTCTCCCTTCTGCTCAGCCACTACTGCTACCAAGGATGCCCTTAAGCAAGGCACTACACACTCGCATGTACACACACACACACACACACACACACACACACACACACACACACACACACACACACACACACACACACACACACACACACACACACACACACACACACACGGATCAGTGAGCATGGCTCAGTGGCCAGGGGTGGGAGGCTGGGGTGGGAGGCTGTGGTGGTGCTGGGGGTCCCAGCTGGGAATGCATGTTCATGTAGAGCTTTGAAGCAGGTCTGGGCTGTCATTGTGAATGCGGCTTTCCCCCCAGTCACATCGCCCCAGTCAATCCCCAGTCACATCACCCAAACACACCCATACAGTCACATAACGCAGCTTTCCCCCAATCACATCCCCAAATCATGTCCCCCAGTCACATCCCCAAGTCACATCCCTAATTCACACCTCCAGTCAAATCCCCCAGTCACATCCATCATTCACGCCTCCCGTCACATCCTCCAATCAAATCCCCCAGTCAACCCCCATCATTACACCCCACAATCACATTCCCTCAGTCACATCCCATCAATCACATCCCCAGGTCACATCCCCCAGTCACATCCCCATGTGACATCCACCAGGCACATCCCCCAGTCACATTCCCTCCAAACCACACACCCCAGTCACATCTTCCAGTCACATCCTCCCACTCAAATCCATGAGTCACATCCTCCAGTCACATCCCCAGTCACACCCCCAATCACATCCCCCAGTCACATTCCACCAATCACAGCCCCCAGTCACATCCTCCCAATCAAATCCATGAGTCACATCCTCAAGTGCACTCATCCTCAAGAGCACTCATTTACCAGGATTTACCACAAAGGAAGAGCACAGTGATGACTAAGTTAAAGAATGCCGATTATTTCTGTATGATAATAACATCATATAATACAACATAATATAAGAACCCTAACCGACAAAACTAGACCTTCAGTGACTGAGTGTGATGATCTGTCATTACTTGTGACAAGTATAAAGAGACAAGGGAAGAAGAGCGGGAACTTTGCTTCATGTTTTTCGTGTGACCCAAAAAAGAAATCTCATTGAGTCTCATTGTTTTCAAAGGAATGACACAGAAAAAGACTGGTTCCTCACTTCAGGGAGATCTAAGTCCTATGGATGCCAACACTGAAAGACCTGTTCTTGCCTTTCTCTACGTATTCCTTTGTTTTGGGTACTGCACAATAAGCAACTTAGATCTGCTTGGGTGTTAATCGATTATAATTATTTTTGTTTAGTATAATGGTTACAAATTGGATTGTTATTGTCATGAGATAACAGCAGTTTGATCTTGGTTACATTACTTGTGCATTTGCACAGTGACAGTGACAGAGGGGGAGAGAGAGAGAGAGAGAGAGAGAGAGAGAGAGAGAGAGAGAGAGAGAGAGAGAGAGAGAGAGAGAGAGAGAGAGAGAGAGAGAGAGAGAGAGAGAGAATGAGAAAGCGTGAGAGAGAGAGCAGAGAGAGAGAGAGTATATAGAGTTGAGAGCGAGTGTCTGCTGAAAGTGTTGCATCTTTCCAACCAGCTAGATTTGCTCTGAAACGGTTCATGCTATTTCAGGCAAAGAAGTTCACCCATGTGCTAGATATGTTTTTTTCAGTAATGCTGCCAACAAATAAAGCTTAAGAACTGAGAAACTGAGATAATGTTTTTAAGCTGTTTTGAATGTAGGATTGTTACAATCATTTGTATTTCAATGTATTACACGTGTTCTTAAAAGGCAAGTTCATCCATGTTGCTTTAAGTCGATTTATTGGGGACAATATTTTTATGAGGCAAAGTAAAAAGAAAATCATCTAATTTCATGATATCAACATTTATTTTATGAAATTGTATAACTATGTATGTAAATGTAGTTTCTGGATTAAAAATTTCCACAATAAAGGTGGTAATAAAAAAGTGATATTAATAAAAACCTTTAAAAGAGGCTGTAAATGCGCCGATAAATCAGACGTGATGAGCCCCCTCTCCGCGTGCGATAAAGAGGCGGTAAACTGTTAACGAGAACAGCCAGGTAATATCAAATTAGCTCGGGTGTTCGTAATTCAAATTAATGCACTGGTTGTCTTTATATCCTCTCCTTTATGTAGGTCAGTAGTGAGAATGACAGGGATCGGAGAGGGGGGGGGGGGGGTGGTAATGAGGAAGAGGAGGACGAGATGAAGGGGGAGGAGGGGGAACGGAAAAGTAGAGTTGTCAGACTGCAGACAAAAGCGCCTTTGAAATGTCAGCTCAACAACGTATCGCGTATGCGTTACGTGTGAATACCTTTGTATGTGTATGTGTGTGTGTGTGTGTGTGTGTGTGTGTGTGTGTGTGTGTGTGTGCCACGTGTATGAGTTGGTGAGGGTGTGTGTGTGTGTGTGTGTGTGTGTGTGTGTGTGTGTGTGTGTGTGTGTGTGTGTGTGTGTGTGTGTGTGTGTGTGTGTGTGTGTGTGTGTTGCACGTGTGAGTGGGTGAGTGTGCTTCATTCGTCCTGGGTGGGAAATCAGAGCAACATATCAGTAGTCATTCCTGGATAGACACACCTGGAATAAAAAACTTCCCAAAACATGGAGGAATATTACCGCTTCTTTCTCTTTGTTTATCCGGGATGAAAGGAAAATACGGAATAATGTGGAAACACGCGTAACGCGCGTCTCCGAGAACGTGTGTGCGTGAGCGATGCCGCGTGTGTGCATGCCGATGTTCTAATGAGACGCAGACAGCCTTTGAACATATTGTTGCTGCGCTGTCGTTTTCTCCCGCTCTGAACATGTCATGCAAATGCTCCTTATTTGACGCCTTGACAAGTTGATAAACAGACAGACTCAGACAAAGAGACGAATGCGCGGCTTTGTGCTCTAAGTGGGTGTCATGCGACGGAGCGCGGCACACCGACACAAAGGAAAACACATTATTCACCCTCCGCACACCGGCGCGCTCCTCCATTCAAAGTTTCTGTATAATCTTCAGAGGCTGGTGAAATAGTCATCGTCAATGCACTCGGCAGTGTGTTGGTTAAGGCACTGCAGGCAGGGTTTTCATCATTAAAACACGGTTGTTGGACGATTTGCTTGTCTTTAGTAGGCACAGTGGTGAACCACGCGTTGATTGGCCCCCTATTAGGCTCACAACATGCGTCTTAAAATCGACTAGGTTCAGGATAACACTGTAAATAAATAAAACTCATGTGGCCATCGGACGAGATGAAGACGCAACAGCCCTACGAGCCGCTGGAGCATTTAAGTGGATGAATGGATGGATGGATGGATGGATGGATGGATGGATGGATGGATGGATGGATGGATGGATGGATGGATGGATGGATGAATGGATGGATGGATGAATGGGGTTTCAAGGCCGCATCCCATAATCCTCCACTCAAGTGAAGCCAGAGGCTGGATGAATGGGCCAATCATATAACTGACGAGCATAACAGAAAACCTCGGCGAGATCGCGATGACCGTGGCAAAAGCAGAGCGCTCGTTAATATACACATATTACAGCTCTGTGTGCGCACGGCCCTCACAACTCAGAGACAGTACTAGGGCTTTGTGAAAGCAGATAGAGACAAAGAGCAGCAGTGAGGAGGGAAACACCTTTTAACCGACTGCCACAAATGAACATCCAGGGGTCAGCAGCGAATTTTGGATAGATAAACAGTCCTTCACATTATTAAGTTATTATATACCTGCCTGCCAGAATAATTATAGTTGTGTTGATCTGCATATTAATTACTGCTTTGACAATAGCAGCATACTTGTCATTCTAATGAAGTAAATGAGGGTGAGATATATATATATATATATATATATATATATATATATATATATAGAGAGAGAGAGAGAAAGAGAGAGAGAGAGAGAGAGAGAGAGAGAGAGAGAGAGAGGGGGGGGGGGGAGAGGGAGAGAGGGGGGGGGGGGGGAGAGAGAGTGTTAGTGTGCTTGTGCGTGTGTGTTTGTGTGTGTGCTTTTGAGTGTGTGTGTGTGCTTTTGAGTGTGTGTGTGTGTGTGTGTGTGTGTGTGTGTGTGTGTGTGTGTGTGTGTGTGTGTGTGTGTGTGTGTGTGAGTTTGTGTGTGTGGGTGTGTGTGTTGAAGTTGCTCAGTGACACCGTGGAAGAGGCCCACTCAGGCCCATTACTGAAGAGCAAACATGGCTGAGCTGAGGACCGGTCACCGCGGGAACAGCCTCTTCCTGCTCAAACATCAGCTCACTTCCTCCCCCCCGGCCATCGCCAGACGCCACTTGACCAAGTCACTGGCCACCGGGGGACCGGCAGAGGTTCCTCCGCGGTAAAAATGGAAATGATGGCAGCGCCTCAAACGTTGACAACTTTATTAGCTTTGATGCTGCGGAGGTGTGGCGATGCAGTCTCTGAAACGGCCCACGGGGGGGGGGGGGCAGGTGGTACCGCCGCCGCTAGCTCCAGACGCATTAAAATAACTTTAATTGCTACATCGCCGTCACTGTTTGTGACGTTTGCCCAAAACAAAGCAATGTCAAAACACAGCCGTTGATTTACCTTTTGAGACGAGTTCCTCTCCCTCCATTGAACTGTCCCGCTGTATTTATATCCACGGCGCTCACTTTGTTTGCTGAGGGGATTTCTAGCAGGGGACCGCGTTGAGGACTCTCCAAACGAGGCTCCTTAACGCCGCAGATTAACTAATGAATTGCCGTCGTCATGTAATTGAGCGCCTTCTTATAATGAAAGTGTGTAGATGTTATTTTGCGGGCCATTAAATGACAATAGCTGTAGCCTTAGCCTATAATATACAGGCTATTATTCATTAGCGATATCGGTGCGCAATCGTTGGTGGAGTAACAAGGAGCATTTGAAGAGATTTACACCAGCAACCCCCTCAAAACACCCGCTAATTAGACATTCAATTACTCAGCCCCTCGTTTCCTGGAGAGTAATCTGATTCTGCGTTTAAATGGGATCAATGTCAAACGACATCAAAACAGCTTCAGATCGCGTGTTGTTCTGCGTAATCAAAGGTGTTTGATATCCACTCATGTGACCAATAGAGTCACGCGCATGATCGTTTATTCTGGTTGATTGCCGCAGACGTCCTCCTGGCGAGTCTATGATCACTGGCCTAATCATTAAAGAATGAGGAAAGAAACAATTTTAATCAGGAAATGTATCTGCAATTTGTCTAACCTCCATAACTAAAGGAGCGAGCAGCATGGCGTTTATTTTGCTTTGTGAGAAAATATTCTACAGGTGTGAGAGTCTCATTGCACAGATTCACATACTTTTTTACTTTTTACTTTTAGCCTACATATTATAACATATTTTTATTTTTACTCATCTATTTACTTTATATTGTATTGTTGCTGCTATGTGGCTGCTGAGGTACCAATAATAGTAATTGTACACTTGTGTACTGATTCAGATTCAGAATGTACTGTGCAGCATAGTCACAGCAGAGACTGGAGCAAACATGGGAGCGTATGAGTTCCTCAATTTGTGATTTGTAGAATAGGATTTGTGCATCTGCAGTGAAGAGTTGAGTTTGTGGGAGAGAAAACATTGGTAAAAGTTTGCAAGTTTGTTTTCACTGTGACTTCAAATGATCCGATACACGTCTGTGACCCTATTTTTATTTTCCATTCCACTTTCACAGGTGCTCTGTTGTTTTGCTCCAATAATACCTTTCTTCTTATTATAAGTAGGCGGATCTTTTTGACATTGGAGGAGGAGGTATGTGAAAAGTCGGTTTGTGAGGAGAGAAATGGCGCGATGGCGGTAGAAAATAAATGACCACATTTGATAAAAACATTTGACAATAAATGTGAGGTAAGTGAATATTTTCACATGAATGTTAACAATTGGATGGAAGTGACAAAGGTTATGTCCTATTTTTTTGAATACTATTTATTTTGTGAATGTTTATGTCAGCATTGTTTTAGAGGCTGAACATTTTGTTGCATGGACCTACTGCACAATGACAATTAAATCTATTCTATTTTATTCTTAAGGGCCTGAGTCTTGAGCCCTGCTGGGACACGACCAGGCATCACCTGAGACTGAGGAGGTTCACTGGGTACCGTGATTACTGCGAAAACACTTTCTGAACAGAATGAACCAATCAACACACCGTGAGCAGCCAACCCAACGCTACAGATTCTAACACATTTTTCTATCCCTAATACATACAAATATAATAGTGAACAAACAACAACCCAAGACCCACAGTCCTTAGTATTGGTCTCAAGACTATTATCTAAATGCAACGCATCATTCTTTACGTTGGTTTGAAATCTAAACCCCACAAACTGGCCTATAGCCGGAGGAGTGAGGAGGCCGTGGCACAAGGGACGAACGCAACGTGAACGCGTCACACCTAAATGGTGATGAGGCTGGAGCCCAGCCCGGCCGTCAGACAGGCCGCTCGCGGCGCCTCTGGCCTCACCCACCGCTGTCAGGGTGATTAATGGAACAATAACACAAATAACAGCATCAGGAAGTGAGCCCATTGATTGGCCACCGATGCCCCCTCCAGCCCGCGATAAGTGATTATTTCCTGATTACCGAAATCAATGAAAAGGGCGAAACTCTTGATGGCTATGGGGTGAGCAATTTACCGTATGCTAAATGGACGTGGACACACACAGACACCCACACACACACACACACGCACACGCACACGCACACACACACACATAAACACATGCATAAATACGCATCCATACTTAATCTCCTGACTTTCCTGACATTGGATGATGACATGGAATTAGCGTTCTGTTAATGAGCTAATTAGCTAGCGAGCTGATGAGCGGGTACACATGAATGTTTCTTGTGTTCCTATGAAATCATCGTATGCGAGAGGGGCAGAAAAAAAGATTAGACTGACAGGGAAATATCTATAAAGCCAGAGATGGAGACGGAAAGCCTGCGAAGCCGACAGGATAAATATTCTCCCATTGCGCGCGTTTGCACAAAACACTCAATGATTTTTGACTAGCGTTGTCTTCTTGGGACGCAGAATACCTCAAAGAGATTGGCAGAGACGAAGGGAGAGGGAGACAGAGGAAGAAAGGGAGCTGGAAGCAGAAGAGAGAGAGAGAGACAAGTAAAGAGACGTAAACATGGCTGGCTCTGATGCGACGACCAGGGACACGCAAAGAGCCGGATGGAGCCAGCAGAAAGAACAACTGGAAGGAGAAGACAAAGAACCCAGAAATCATTAGATTAAAGAAAGAGAATAAATTAAAAAAAAATGGCTCTAGTGATGTTAGCATTCGCCTCTAAATGCAGTTCATGCAACACTGTGTAGACACACACAGCCTCACACTAACGCACACACTACACAAACACAAGACTTGTAGCTAGATACACATACACACACACACACAAACATATCCAAACATACCCTCTATAACAAACACACACACAAACACACATCCACACCAGACACACAAACATTGCACACACACACACACACACACAGATAAGAAAACAATGTCAGACAGGCAGTTTATCATAAGGGCTGGAAGAGACAGAGAGAGATTAAAGCCCTGGCTCTCTATTCATCGAGGAGGAAAAAACCTGTGTGTGTCTGGGTGCGTGTGTGTGTGTGTGTGTGTGTGTGTGTATTCATATCCGTGCGTACGTGCGTGTGCGTGTGTGTTTGCAGCACGTTCTCATGTGCTGAAGAGGTCCAGATGTGCTCCCCAGTACATTATCCCGTAAATGACTCAGAAGGACATTTTCAAGAGAAAAGGCTTATTTAGTGGTCATGCTCTTGCGGCTGGATTTAACTCCACATGTCTCTGTTGAAGGCTCCTCCTCTTGCATCACTCCGACCTTATTAGCCGACCGGGAATTGTTTTAATCTCGCCCTCGGGCCCTCGACCGTGGCCGACCACAGGTGTAACAGGGAGAGGTCTCCCTGGCGCTGTACCCCACCCGCTGGTACACATGCAGTCGACGTGTCTGGACAGAGATGTGAGCGCGTGCGTGCCATCGCTGAAGGGGTGGAGGACGCTACAGGTCCCCGTTAATTCCCCCAGTAAACAGTGTGGTTAGGCTTGTTTATATCTTAATGGGACCTGTCAGGCAGAACATAATGGCGTCTGCTAATGTAATCATTGCCCATTACGACACTTATGATCTCTGTCTCAGGAATTATCGCAGACACCCGTCAACCGCACTGTGATCAAACGCTCCGTGTGTG
>NC_079421.1:4997392-5069892 GCF_026213295.1 Gadus chalcogrammus | reverse complement strand
TGTACTACTGAGGGAAGCATGCCTTGAAGAGCAGTGAGAGTAGAGATGGTGTTTTTCCAACATGTGACTCCGGTCAGGTAGATCACTGACATCCAGCCCTGCTCTAAAAGCGCGCGGATAACCGTCTAATCCTCTTGTACCAAGAACTCCGTCTTGTAAACGGTTGGCCCGGTGTCATGACAAGATGTCAGCATCTCCGCGTTTATAGAAACTGAAGCTGAACCAGGGGGGGGGGATCATGAAGTGAACCTAGCAGCTGAAGCAGCGATGGAAATACGCTGTCTAAAAACCTCGTCAGTGATGCGGTGTCTTTTAGTTGGACACATTTCTACATTCAATTACCATGGGGAGAAAATAGATGGGGTTTTAACTGTCGCTTTCTGTCACTGTCAGCATTTATCCCAGGCTTTCCATAAGAAAGTATATATTTATTTATATCCTATATATACACAAAAGTTTGGGGTCACTTAGAAAAGTCTTTATGTAAAGAAAAGCACAGTTATTTTCCGATGAAGATAACATTCAATCAATCAGAAATTCAGTCTAGACATTGTTAATGTTGTGAATGACTTTTCTAGCTGGAAACTGTAGATTTTTTATGGAATACCTACACAGGTGTAGATGGTACATTGTTTAGCTTATCGTCTTAAACGGCAAATTGATGATTAGAAAACCCTTGTGCAATTATTTTAGCACAGCTGAAAACTGTTGAATAAAATTGTGAGTTTTCATGGAAAACATGAAATTGTCTGGGTGACCCCAAACCTTTGCACTGTAGTCTTATATATTTTCTACAAAATAAAATAAAAGTTGTTTTATTGCCAACGGTGAGCTCACAGCCGAGTGTTTCAGCGGGAGTGCAGTGAGGGGGGTTCCCATGCCGTGTATTCCCACACACGGTCCACTGCAACACAACGCAGCATGCCCAGCGAGCCAGGACTCTTGAGGACGCTCACAAAATGGCTAGTTCCTAAAACCGTTGGTGAGTTTCTCACAGAAGCCAATCTCTAAATACTCATGTTTCAAATATAATTTTTTCCAAATCCCTAACATTTAGCGAGAGATCCCGCTGGCTTTCCCTGTCTTTTCGGGCAACCCTCCGAGATGACAGTGTTACACAAACACACACACACACACACATAACACAACACACTTAAACACACACTTAAACCGACGAACACTCACACAGAAGGTTAGTCTTAAGGGACCCGTAGTGTGTCCCGGAGGGAGAGTAGGAGCCATGGAGAGACTCAAATGCTGTCTCTTAGTTATTAAACATACACCACGACTGTTTAAGGTTCTACAAATAATGGAGACCATTAAAACAAGCATAAATAGAATTATGTAAACCATGCCGCAGTTCATGCTGCGTCTGGAAAAAACTCCAAAACAAACAAAACAAAAGCGGCGACTTTGTGGCTATTTATGTGGCTGCCATTTTGTTCCGGTCTTTGAAAAGGTGCGACTGTCGTCGATAACGCCTCAAACACCAACCCCCAGAAGCCTCCAGCTGTGGGGGCCTCTTCCCTGGCCGCCCTGGGCTGGAGAGCCGGGGCGCGTCGGCGTGATGGATCCACTTACCGACAGCGTCACTGTACTGCCGGGCGCCTCCCGCCAGTACACTGTCTCTGCCCCGGGGACCTGCTGTCACTGGCCAGGCTCCGGCTCCTAACCACAGCTGTCAATACACATCTGCAGGACAAACGGCGGGAGCGTCTCTGAGTGGATCCGGGGCCGTCCCCGTAATGGAGTTATACACAGGCAGGCCCACATGACAGAAAACATTAATTAGGTGGTTCTAGGGTTGTCCTGTCGGTGTGCTCCCAGGGCGACGACACTGACTGCCTCGTTTGGGTATTCATGAATCACGAGGAAGTTACGCGCGCTGAGAATGTCACAGAGAGATTCTGAGAGATTTTCGCGTATTGTCGCGTGTGACGGGACATATTGGTGTGTGGAGGGGCCGGTGTTTGCCCTATAAACACGTGCAGTCATTAGCGGTCGCGTTAGCAAATGTCATCAAGGTAGCCCTATTAGCATTAGCGGGCAATTACAACGGCTCAGACACACTCAGTACGCACAAAACACACAGCATGTGTGACACATACACATGCTGTCTTCTATCTTTTCTTTTATTCTGCTCTCCTTCAGACAGTCTTTCTTGTCCTCTCTTCCTCTCTTTATTCTCTCCTCCTCCTCTTCTCGATTCCCTGCTCCTCTCCTCCCCTCTCCTCTCCCCCTCTCCTCCCCTCTCCTCTCCCCCTCTCCACTCCACTCCTCTCCTCCTCTCCTCCTAGCCTTCATGTCTCTCCCTTCATGTCTGCCTGTGTCTCCTTCTCGCTCACCCTGCTGTAAATAATGTAATTTGTCACAGACAGGCCTGTGTGTAAGAGCTGACCTTTTGAAACCTCACAATAAATTGGTCTCGGGTAGAAAAGCTTTGCCATTAGCCAGCTCGGTCTCACAACCTCTCTCCATCTTGATACTCTAGCCATCTCGCTCTCTCCCTCTCTCTCTCACCCCCTCTTGCTCTCTCCCTCTCTCTCTCCCCCTTTTATTACTCTGATATTTCCCAAAGATTTGATTGAATTTATTTCTTTTTTCCCACCTCTACCTTTGTTGACTGCATGATTAATTTGAGTCCTCAAAGACACACAAGGAAAACGTGGGATTCCCTGAATGATACAAGAGCACCAGGCTTAATTGGAAGAGGAATTTGATTGGTTAATTAGAGCTAAGTGTCCCAATTGGAATATGTGCAATCTGCACCACATGCTTATCTAGTTATCATGTTCCTAATGTATTCTTGATAAATGACAACTTTAGCATAATACATTCAAATTACTATGTACATAATCATGGTTTCTGCGGCTGGCCAACTTTACCAGCAATGGTACTGCTGAGTATGTAGGGAAATTATGTATTTATTTACGACTACTGAAATGGTCTATTAATTCCTTGTTAATTGGGGTCTTTTATTGCTTTTCTTTTGTGATCGAATCCAAAAATGTGATGGCATGAAATATGTTTAACGATTAAGTGATTAAGTATGCTATTGTTGAAGAATCAACATTTTAGAGCAGTTATTAAAAATCGGTAGGACACACACACTGACTAACATACACACACAAACACAAATAGACTGTTGTGCGCACACACACACACACACACACACACACACACACACACACACACACACACACACACACACACACACACACACACACACACACACCAGGCTTGCCAAAAAAGATAGGAGAACTACGGGGCTCGAGGTTCAAAGGGTAAGTGTGCTTTTATAAAAAGAAGTAAAAGACAGAGTGTGTGTGTGTGTGTGTGTGTGTGTGTGTGTGTATGTGTGGAGGCACCTGGCCTAGTGAAAGCCTATGTGTGTATCTGTCAATGTGTGTGTGAATCTTTGTGTTTGTTTAGTATGTGAGCATGTGTGTGTGTGTGTGTGTGTGTGTGTGTGTGTGTGTGTGTGTGTGTGTGTGTGTGTGTGTTTTAATGTGTGTGTATTTCTTTAACGTTTCTCTGTGTGTGTATTTGGGTTAGAGAATGTGTGTATGTGTGTGTGTGTGTGTGTGTGTTTGTGTGTGTATGTGTGTGTGTGTGTGTGTGTGTGTGTGTGTGTGTGTGTGTGCGCGTGTGTGTGTGTGTGTGTGTGGTTGTGAATGTATTTGAATGTGCGCGCACGTGTGCTTTTGGGAATGTGTGTCGTTTTGAGTATGTGTGTTTGTTTGTATTTTAGAATGTGTGTGGATGTGTGCGTATGTGAATGTGTGTGTGTGTGATTGTGTGTGTGTGTGTTATCATTCCTCAGCACCATGCTTCTCTTGGCAGATGGCAGCGCCAACCTCAGGGCCAGAAGGCAGGGGGTTGGAGGAGCGAGAGAGAGAGAGAGAGAGAGAGAGAGAGAGAGAGAGAGAGAGAGAGAGAGGAGAAGATAGATGTGAGAGAGAGAGAGAGAGAGAGAGAGAGGAGAGGTGAGAGATAGCGGAGAGAGAGAGAGAGAGAGAGAGAGAGAGAGAGAGAGAGAGGGAGATTCTTGGCAGGCAACGCAAGGTAGCTCCTGCCCCATTGCCCCCCCAAGATACCAACCGCAAAGTAACACACATCTACACAAAACACCCACACCTCAGTGATACCGCACACCAAGCGTTGAACGCAGACATTGTTTCCTTAGCATATCCATGTAGCATTTTCTTAGCATCCATTAACACTGTTTATTTTTTTATAATCCTGGATAAAAGACTAAATAAGACATAGGGGATTGGTATCATAAAATAAAAATGGTTTTATATTGCAATTTCTCAGCGTGCTTAAACACAAATGTTTGGCAGATGTTACAATATAAGCCCAAACATTGTTCCAACAAAGAGAACGGGACGGGAGAAGAAGATGAGGAGGACGATGAAGAAAAGCTGAAGAAAAGGTGAGACGGGGGGGGGGGGGGAGGAGTTTTGAAGGAAAGGCATCAAGATGGGTGCATGTACCCCAAGGCGGCACACAGGAATCACTCACACTCAAAACCAGGGATCAATGCCCTAGAATAAATAAACACACGAGAATCCACGACGTCTGAGCAGCCCAGCTGACGAGCTGACGAGCTGATGAGCTGATTGGCTGAGGGACGCGTTCTGCTGTGACACCCCCCCCCCCCCCCCATTGCAGACCCCCACCAACCCTCTGATACCATGTTGGCCCAGCAGGGGGGGTGGGCGAGGGGGGTAGGCGGGCCGAGTGTGTGCCAGGCCGTCACGCTCTCTGCACTCCCGGGGCTCCGAATCAGCCGGGAGATCTGTGCCGCCCATCGGGCCCCGGGGCGCCTCTTTAAGCGCGCGTCCCCGGGACCCGGGGAGGCTAATGACGCAGACCAGGGTTTAAGGGCTGCGTATGAGCTGGGTATATATACCAACATCCCCCTGACTGGATACACCGTGACAGCTGCAGGGTCCCCGACGGAAACCCTCCCCCAGCGAGGTGCGACGCGGCGCCGGGGGATACCTGACGCGGTACGGGGGCCCTGTTCCGTCTTCAGGGCCTCATTAGCAGCCCGCGTTGCCAGGGGGGGGGGGGGGGGCCCGACGGAGTGTGTAGCGACAGGACGACTCCCAAACAGCTTAACGCAATCATTGGGATATTATCCGACAACAGAATAATGAACTCGGATGGGTTTTAATTCCTGCCGTTTGAGTTACAGAGCGGGCCGGTCGACGGGCGGGTTGTGGGGCTCTTGAGCCCTCCACGCCGCGCCGGGGCGAGATGATAGACGCCACCTAAACCCCGGGGGGCTTCCTCCCCGACAAAGACCACAGCCTCCCAGGCGATTACCTCTCAAGTCTTTTTTTTAGGGAAAAAATAAAAGTATCATAATTGCATTAAAAGCCGATTTGTTATGCAGTTGTGTGGCAGAGGCGAGTATAGACCCCCTAATCTTGGTTCAGGCTTACATGTGTATTTATAATGACGACCCTTGAATGGTGGTGATTCGAGGGAAAGGGTTCAGCACCAGGGAGAGAGACTACTGGCTCCATATGGATAAGCTAGTTAACAACCCCCCCACTCTCCCACGACCTCCCCCCAAAACCCCCCCCCCCTCCCTCCCACCCACCCAAACACCATCCCCCCATAACCCCCTCCCCCGAAAAACCCCATCCCACGAGACCTCCCATCCCCCCCAGACCCCATCCCCCCCAAAACGCAATCCCAAGAGACCCCCAAACCTCAGTCCTCACCACCCAGCCATCACATTGATCGCTCCCCCATGAAAAGCACCAGAGTGTATTATTATTATTTCTGCAGTGGGGGGCAGGCGGGGTCCTTGAGGAGATGCACGGGGGCTGGGAGCCTGGTGTGCGCTGTGGGGGTGGTGCAGGAGGTTGACTGTGACACTATGTCACAGTGGAGGGTGAACCTGCCTGTATAACGCATGGAGACATCAGACCTGCGGCTGGAGGCCATTAGCCTACATCAACAATATAACAGTCCTGCCAACAAGACAGACATTAAACAACTATAAATCCACTTTATAGAGAAACGGAGGCCGGTTATATGCCTATTATATCTCTTTATAGAAATAAAAGAGAATGTGTCTTCATGAAATGATCATTATTAGCTGATATACAACACAGCGCTATGGGCTATAACTTGCGCCATTTCCATCTTTTAGCACAGCTGGAAGCCTGTGTCTGTGGTTCTCTGGTTATTTAACTCTTTCCGTGGTTCAGCCATTCAGCGTCAGTGTCAATTAGGGCAGGGGAGTGATCTCCCACGACTTCAGCGAGCCAGATTAGCCAGTTACATGATGGGCAATTACAATGAGCGCTATGCAGGAATCGATGCGGTAGCTATTACATCCGCACAAAGCCGCTCACATCTCCCTGCATGTGTTGGAACGAGGTGTGTGTGTGTGTGTGTGTATGTGTGTGTTGGGAGGAGGGTGGGGGGAACAAAGAAGAGAGAGATGAAAGGGTGCCTCTAAGGGAGAGGAGGGGGGGGGGGGGTTTGGATGGAGGAATCCAGCGCCCGATTTTCTGAGAATCACCAAAAAGGTGGGAACCGCAACAATTTTCTTGGTCTAGACAAAGTGAATTTTCTCGAAGGCGGGGAACCAATAAAAGAACCTTCTACGGCCCCCTCTCTTTATTGGTGTTATTTCTTAATTTATTGTTGTTGTTTGTTAAAGTTCTACCATGTTTCCGTCTCCAGTCGGTTGCGGTCGGCTCTCATGCTGGGAGGCGGCTCCAGAATTCCTAGTGTCCAGGTTTGCCGAGAGATTAGGGTTCAGAGACACTGTGGTGTCCGAGCCGCACGCCCTGTGGCTGGGTCCGCACGGCCCGGCATGCAGTGAAGCCTTCTCCTTCATACCTGGGATTGGGCCGGGTTTAGTTCTAGGTCTTTTGTAGAGAAAAAAATATCAACATTCAAAGATCGAGGGGACAACTGTGCTCAAGCAGGAAAACGCCAGGCCCGTCTCAGAAGGACCGACTGCAGTGACCTGGTGGCTCAGTGAAGCACTGTCTGAATCCCTGCTTAAACATCCATCCCGGACACCTTACCGTACCGTGGAGGTGGAGGTGGTTGATCCGACGGGAGGAGCAGTCCATTTTTAAAACACAACACAACCTCCATTTCAATCCTTTTCTAAACTCTCCTTAGCTTTCCTTCCATTTTTTTCCATAGAGCAAAATCGAGCGTTCAGCATTGATGCCTTTTGTACGAGCACTTTGTATGTCTCTATCTGTTCCTCTATGGCCTATAATAATAATGGCTGTTCTATACTTCGCAGCACGCCGCCTCCCCCCCCCCCCCCCCTGCATATGGGGGCCATTTACAGCGCCGGCGAGCTGGAGAATCTGGCGGGCGGAGAGACAGGGTCACACACAGCGAGCCGGCCCCATCCAGAGACCCCGGCCCCCCCCCCCCCCCCCCCCCCCCCCCCCCCCCCCCCCTCCCAGCCTCTCCTCCGGAGCAGTGGGGGGTTAAGCACTTTTGCTCGAGGGGCCCCTTGACAGTAGCAGTTAGGGGAGAAGTGTGCGAGGCTGGTCCACGGTGCGTGCGTGCGTGTGCGTGCGTTTGTGCGCACGCTCGTGTGTGTGATAATAACAGACGGATAAATCACAACAAAAGAAAGCAAAACTCTACAATAATGAATCTGGTGGCGTTCCTTCGTCTGCGCTGGGATGGCTTCACAATTGCATAATTATATGTCACTGAAAACGGTTAATACTGAGTACTTGCTGTTTCCTTTCTGTTTCCGGTTGAGCTAACCTATTTGATGTGGATATGAGTGTGTTTGCGGGCCCTTCAGATGCATCACCTCGGTTCATACATTAGCAATGGAACGCTTTACTGTCTCGTATGGTATGTACGGTAACACATCTTCTGCACACATGCAAGACATGTGCACGCACACACACACACACACACACCCACACACTCACACATACACAAACACACACAAATGTGTATGTGCCTGAGTTTAATCACAGACATACACACACACACACACACACACGTGCATGTGTCTAAGCGCTCATACACACACACACACACGCACACAAACTTGCATGTGTCTGAGCATGCTCACACGTATACAAACACACACGCAAACGTGCATGAGTCTGAGCAAGCTCATACACACACAAACACAAACACACACACACGCACACACACACACACACACACACACACACACACACACACACACACACACACAAGATAGATAGATAGATAGATAGATAGATAGATAGATGGATAGATGGATAGATGGATAGATGGATAGATGGATAGATGGATAGATGGATAGATGGATAGATAGATAGATAGATAGATAGATAGATAGATAGATAGATAGAGAGTAGTAGATGGAGAGTAGGAATAGCCTAATAAACAGGCTTAACACATCTTGCTGAATCAAGTCACACTAACCTAAACATAAGATAAATGTAAAAACGCAATCATGTGCCAAAAAGCAGACTAATGCATTCGTTTAGCATGCTCGGAACGAGGGCAAATAAAGTCCGAGTGAGTCCACCAGCGACCACTTTCTTGGACCTCTCAGAAGTGCAGCCAGGTGACACATGCTTGACAAAGGGCGACAGCAGCACAGCAGCGGGCTCAGCGCTGATCACGACATGCCAGTGTCTGATCGTGTTCTGACACAGGGACACACACTCAAATAACGAGGATAGCGGCGTGGAAACACGCCTGTGTGTAGCGTTTGTGTGCATCGCGATGTGCGGCTGAACCGAGCCGAGCCGAGCTGAGTTGGCTCCCGGCTCCTCGCGTTCTCCAGAGCAACAGCGGCAGCGGCTTGTGACAAAGAAAGACGCTGCGTAGATGATGTACGGTTTGTCCACATCCAACAAAGGACACAGTTTGGGTCTCTATCAGCCCGGGACAGCGCCTTATTATAGGGAAGGCTTTAGGTATTGTTTTAAGGGGGTGGGTAGGGGGGAGACGCTGTCATCCTTATTCCCCTAAACGGTAACAGAGGTTTGAAATCTCAAAAATAAACCCATATAAATCGGAGCACTTACCATGGTTGCTCCAGCTCCCAATCTCTGAAAAAGTCGAATTCGAAAAGGTCCATGGTGGGTCCGGTTCGGGGTTACAGTCCCAGCTGGTGCTCCGTGGTCCTACATGCGCCGCTGACACCGAGCACAGAGCGTCTGTATGTCTAAAGTGTGTGTGAGCCCTAGAGCTTGTGAGCGCGTGTGAGCGCGCGCGCGCGCGGGTGTCTGTGTGTGTGTGTGTGTGTGTGTGTGTGTGTGTGTGTGTGTGTGTGTGTGTGTGTGTGTGTGTGTGTGTGTGTGTGTGTGTGTGTCTGTGTGTGTGTGTGTGTGTGTGTGTGTGTGTGTGTGTGTGTGTGTGTGTGTGTGTGTGTGTGTGCGCGTGTATGAGAGAGAGAGAAAGAGTAGACACTAGCGAATGCCGCTGCCAGGAAACTGCTACGTGGTCAGGGTAGGCTGACAGGCAGAGCTGAGGTAGAGGGAGAGGAAGGGAGAGCGTGAGGAGACCGAGGGAGGGAGGGAGGAGAGGGGGGAAGCAGAATACACAGACGTCGTACACTACCACTAGGCTACACTACAGACACACAGACACACACATGCAGGCACACACACACTATCTCACACACAGACGCACGCAGAAACGCACAAACAAACACTCACACGCACACACGCGCACGTGCACGCACAAGCACACACACCAGCACACAAGATGCAAGTATGTATAATGTAGTATATTAATTTAGATTGTGTGTTCTTTCTGTGTTTCAAGAAAAAAATAATAAACAGAGATACCACTTCGAACAACCAACCTCTATGGACCCCAGGGCTGAGATCTGGTGATGAAAAGAGGCAGGGAGCCAAATAAACAGACAAGTGGATACACGGTTGTTAATTAAGAAATAAGAGTAAAATAGATTAAACAAACAGTAACAATAAAACATTTAAAGGTTTAAAGATGACGCATCACATTCCTTGCAGCTGGCCCTATCTTAAGTGACGGCCATCTTTAGGAGGTACGCCGGGGTCGTGGAACATGTTTGACCTTTGGGAAGATCAGCGTCAGGAACAGGGGTCAGAGGTCAGCCGCTCAGGGCTGGGTCCACGGTGAGAAGACTCCCTTGTTACCTCAAACCAGGCTCTGAAGAAGAAGGAATCCGTCATTTAGATCCCAATGGAACAGCCCAAAAGGAGAAACCTTTGTTAAAGGTACGGATCTGTTAAAGGTCAGATTGTAATCAATATTTTGAAAATCAATTGACAAACATATGGGAAACACAAAGGTTTGAAGTAATCCACCCCGATGAAGCTGGCTCTCTCATCTCGTTCACTCTGTTAAGCACTAGTTTCACTAGAATTAAAACAAATACAATATTATAGCCTTTGTTAAGACCTACTAACCAGTAGAGAATAGAATAGGAGAGTAAAGTGTAGTGTATTGTGGTATAACATAATATAGTTTAATATAGTATAGTATAGCGTAGTATAATGTAGTGTAGTATAGTGTGGTATAGTATATTAAAGTGTGATATAGTATGGTGTAGTATAGTGAAGTGAAGTGTAGTATAGAATAGTATTGTACAGGATAGAATGGTAAAGTATTGTGCAGTATAGTATAGTGTGGTATAGTTTAGTGTAGTATAGTATAGTGTAATATTGTACTGTATAGTATAGTATGTTGTAGTATAGTATGGCATATTGCAGTGTAGTGTCATATGGTATTGCATAGTATAGTGTAGTATAGTATTGTATTGTGTAGTGTGGTATATTGTAGTATGGTGTAGTATAGTATTGTACAGTGTAGTATAGTATAGTGTAGTATAATATAGGATGGTAAAGTACAGTATAGTATAGTATGGTGTAGTATAGTATTGTATAGTATAGTATGGTGTAGATCAGTGTCTATTGGGCAGTGATCATAGACCACTATATGTCCAGCACTTTGCCACGAGGGCGTACAGTAAGCTAGTGCATGCAGGACGCTAAGGGTTAAGGGGTAGAGTGGAGAAGTGTTCCCACTGACCTGAGGGTAAACACTGAGGCACCGGGCCTGAGAAACAGCCCAGTGACGTGGCAGGGCTTTCCTATGATGTCAGCGTCCCCGTAACCTTCTCCCTCGCCAGACCCCAGGCTCGCTTGTTCTTTTTTGGGGGGGATTGGTCACAGTTCACAGAGCACAAGGAGTTCACACACAGGGCTGGGGAGAACACACCTCTCCTCAGAGTGTGCACATGTGTTCATACGTGTGCACATGAGTATACGTACTTCCCCTGCATGTGGGCGCCTTTTGTTGTGGGAGTTGTGTGAAAACCCCCTCGAAATGTGTGTTTGTGTGCGTGTGTGTGTGTGTGTGTGTGTGTGTGTGTGTGTGTGTGTGTGTGTGTGTGTGTGTGTGTGTGTGTGTGTGTGTGCGTGTATAAGACACAAAGAAGAGTGTGTATCTACTCTGTATTGACTCTGTTTGTTGGGTATGTCAGTGTGCGTGTGTGTTACTGTGTGTGTGTCTTTATGTGGGTGTGTGTGTGTGTGTGTGTGTATTTTGGCCGGTGCTGGGACAACATGCCACTCTCGCTCTTCATCATACTGGAGCAGTACAGCCTATACAACGCCTCTGACAGGCAGGAGGGAGAGAGGGAGAGAGAGAGAGACAGAGAGAGAGACAGAGAGAGAGAGAGAGAGAGAGAGAGAGAGAGAGAGAGAGAGAGAGAGAGAGAGAGAGAGAGAGAGAGAGAGAGAGAGAGAGAGAGAGAGAGAGAGAGAGAGAGAGACAGAGAGAGAGAGAGAGAGAGACTGAGAGAGATAGAGAGAGCGAGAGAGAGAGATACTGAGAGAGAGAGAGAGAGAGAGAGAGAGCGAGAGAGAGATACTGAGAGAGAGAGCCAGGAGGTAATGTCGAGGCGAGGAAGGGACACAGTAAAGGGCAGGGAAAGGAGGTAAGGGAGTTCAAACAAAAGATAGCAGGTAAAGACTCCTTCTAGTGGCAGCGCTGGGTTTTAAATTTGACCAATGAGATCAGCAGCCTTGTTTGTTTACTCGTTGTGTGCTGATATGAGTCACAACTGCATGATGGACCAATAGAGACACAACTGGTCATACTTGGAATATTTTGTCTTAATTTGTTGCATATGTGTCTCCAGTGTGCTTGTGTGTGTGTGTGTGTGTGTGTGTGTGTGTGTGTGTGTGTGTGTGTGAATATGTATATGTATATGTATATGTGTATGTGTGTGCATGTGTGTGTGTGCGTCTGTGTTTGTGTGTGTGTGTGTGTGTGTGTGTATGTGTGTGTGTGTTTGATTGTGTGGTTGTGTATGCGTCTCTGTGTTTGTGTGTGAGTGAGTGAGTGAGTGAGTGAGTGAGTGAGTGAGTGAGTGAGTGAGTGAGTGAGTCCAGTGCGTGCGTGCGTGCGTGAGTGTGTGAGTGTGCGCGTGCGTGCGTGCGGGAGTGTGTGTGTGTGGGGGTTATGTAATAATACAGAAAAGTTCCAGACATCTCTAAAACACCAGAACACGAATCCCAAAATGTGTGTGTGTGTGCGTATGTGTGTGTGTGTGGAAAAGGATGTCCAAAACTAGGTCAGAGTCTGAGAGACAGAAAATGACTAGAGAGGGGGAAGGGGGGAGGGGGGAGGGGGGGGGGGGGGGCAGAGACAGAGTACATAAAAAATGAGATTCGAAGGAGGCAGTAGCGAGGGAGGGGGGTGGGAGAGAGAGAGAGAGAGGGAGAGAGAGATGCAGGGTGGAATAATGACAAATGAGAATTCATGGGAGACAGATGGGAGCGAGACACATAGATTGAAAGAGGAACGGACAAAGAGAGTGAGATAGAGAAGGAAAAATATTGGTGTAAAAGTGTGCAATACAAAACACAAAAAATAAATGAAACCAGTGGACGGAAAGATAGAATATGTTGACCGATGTACGGTAGCCAATCACGATCAAATATGTGAAAGAGACAGATGCACAAATTAAACGTAATTACATATTTTCCGAATTTATGTTTCATGCAATAAGTGATAAGTCACATCCTGATCCAATTTACAAAGTTGATATTGTGTCCATTCACAGAGGCGCTCTAAATTGACACATTAATAGACAGACCACATAGTCTGAAAGGGCAGCGGTCTGGTTTGAACCCAATATAATTGGTGCTAACTTACAGCTTAGGTCTGTCACAGGATTTTAATGACCAAGGAAGACATTTCTTGGCTCCTCTGGCTCCAACGGAGAAACCGCCGTACCTATTAGTACCACACCTCCCCCAGGTGGTGAATGGAAGGCATTACACTAAAACGTATGTGGCTCAGGAGAGGCAGTGAAGTGAACCAGTTGCGGTTGAATAAAAGGCCACTTTACCGCTCGTAATGTCGTTTCTCTTCCATGCTGGAGGAAAGTCTCATCTGTCTCAACAGTGTGCTTTGGACAATCCTCTAGAAGTACTTAAGTCCCAAAATAAAATTGAATTCTTCGTGCAAAAAAGCAATTGGTATGGGTTAGGCCGGTCTACTTTTTTGTAAATTATGATTTATTTGCTACCTCTGAGCTATATTAGGGTTGTGAGCATTTAATCACATCAACACTGACTGAAGTGGACTGTAGCACATGCTTCATTCACGGCGGTGGAACCACATGCCACTGATGTATGCCACCACTGTGTCATTGACAGCACTAATAACACTCGGGTCTAAATTGGCCTGCTCTCCTTCAAAAGGCTCCTCAGACAGAACCACTCATTGACCTTTTTCATGATGACTGCAACCTTTTCATGGCAGATGGAGCTATTTCGTTGAACTTTATCATTCATCAGGCTTCATAGAGGGGAGAAATTCGTCTAAAGGAATTTTTTGAAAGTGGCCGGGGATTACAGCTACTTTTAACAGGAAATATATTTGTATGCCTTCGTTGGTGAACTGTGGTCCCATTGGTCAAATCCCTGCAGTTTAGTAGCAGTTTCAGTAGTGGTTTGAGATCACTTCATCTTGGGGCCCCTGGGCCGGGGTAGATGATGTCGCTGTATTCAAGGGACCATAAAACCAGATTAAGAACCGTTCAATGCCAGTGCCTCTTTTTAGAACTAGGGACATCTTTGTACTGGGCAACGAGTTATATGGCAATGTTTCTTCATATCCTTTTACGTGAGAATAGAGAAGAACTTGCCACATCAGGAGTAGGGTTCTCCCTTAAGCAAAGAGCATTGAAATGAACTAAAAACGTCTCTCAGGACTCTCGCATATATTTCATGAAAACAAATGTAATACCATATTGATTGTTATAATTAAATAAGTTTCGATATTTCATCCTCGCAAAAACATTGATGTGGCATTATACGTCTGTGTATCAGAATTTGCGAAGTAATATTAAGCAATCTTTACTTTGAACTCAACATTTATTGGGGGATACTCCCCCGAGTTCAGCAAATGGGATGCAGCCATTACCCAGTTCAGCCAATGAGCTGTTCCCGCCACCCAGGTCAGCCAATGAGCTGCATCTGCCACTCAGGTCAGCCAATGAGCTGTATCAGTCACCCACAGTTCAGCCAATGAGTTGCGCACGTCACCTCTAAGAGCCAATGAGCTATATCCGGGACTTACAGTTCATCCAATGAGCTGAACACGTCACCTCTATTAGCCAATGAGATGCATCCAGGACTTACAGCTCAGCCAATGGGCAGGTCACATCAAATAGCACAGACAGACATTTTTCACAGGGTAAGATTTACATTTTATTTATTGAAACTGCTTGCATACAAAATATATTGCACTATAACCAGACATGTCGACTCAGTACAACCCCACACTAATTTTTCCCACCACTATTAGTTATGTACAAATCAACACTTTAAAATAGGTTTTCTAAAGTGCAGTGGAATCCTCCAGACAAGGTTTTGAGATTTATTTAGACTACCCTGGTTTCAGTATGTACAGCATCTCTACTTGTCTTCAGTCTACAGTGAAGCATCAGCTTTGAAAACGTTGGTGTCATGTACACTTCACAAGTTTAAAAGGACACACCTTTTGCATTCAGGAAAATAATATCCAAATGCATTCTGGTAGTTCAACATTTCTTACATTGAAGATCTGAACGCTCAGGGGGCAGCAGGCTGTTCCATCAACCATGATGACCTTAATGTCATTTAGAAGAGCTGTTGTGTTCTTCAATTGGATGGGGTCAAATTGGACTATGGTGGCTCTCGAGACTCATGCATCTTAGGAAGATCTCCTTCTCACTGCGGCCGGCAAGCATCCCAAATGAGTTTCATCATTTTTTGGTGTGTCTTGTACACTGTTATTTAAGACTTATTTTTTTTTTACAAATGTAGCATAAAGCATGCAATGTTTGAATCCTTTAATAAGTAAGCCCTGTTTGCTGTCCCAGACTATAGCATGGGAGTAAATATGAGGCACATTTCTTTTGGAGCGTGAGGGGGGTGTGGGACGGTAGCATCATATGCACGGCTGGCAGTGCTATCTTATCCTCCTCCAAGTCCTTGACGTTAACTAGAGTCATGCGGTTCAAAGTGTCCCACAACACTGTCTTCAATGTCCTAAAGCCTGTGTCATACGACTATTTCCCTTTCCCTCCCCCCCATAGGTGGTCATTTCTCGCTTTTATTTTACAGATAACAGTCCATGCATTCCCCTTACGCCGTTTAAAGAAATCCCATAAAATAAAGACTAATTCCCATGTTGCAGCTGGTGTTGGGTAATAAACATCTCCCTCCTCTACTGACTTCATCACTTTGACTGGACTCTGAGGGTTCTTGGAAGCAGAACAGAATGCACCCCAATAGTTAAACCCTAGAGCTATACTGAGTGGTGCTGATGTTGAATTAAAGATGCAGCATCCAATACGTCACATGGTCTCTCTGGCCCGGTGCAATGCCCGGCTTCCTGGTTGGGTACCAGCACCCATTGTGTCGAGGGGATAAACATCCAGTGGTCCCAGTCCTGTGACTGCAATGGCCATCGACATTGCTTTTTGGAGGCCAAGTCAACTCTTTGATGCAGATACTAAATACTTAAAATTAGTAAATGAAAGAGCACACCACAATATAGATATTGATACATTTTTTTTTTTTTTAAAGCGCACGCTTCAGCCCCAAATGACATTTCCCCACTGATTTCAAGTTAATTTGAAGGATACTTTCCAGCCAAAGTCTGGTTTGTCTCATAAGCTTAGTAATGTACAGCATGGAGTTTAAACCGTCAGGTTCGATAAAAGAGAATAGAACATAAAACCTCTCCTTCTCACCTCGCCTCACAGTGCGTTTGAGATTACAGTTTGGGAATTATTTAATAGTAGTAATGGCATTTTAGGTTTTAATAGGCTTACACGCTCAACCCCAGAGCTGAGGTTAATCCCTAGTGTCGTTTGCTAAAACTGAAATCGAAGAAGCCAATTAGCAGCCTTTTACTGCAGTGACCCCTTTGTTTGTCAAATGCTTTGTAAAAAATAAAATGAAACATGTGACTATTTGTTCCATATAATATATAGAGCAGGCAGTCAATTTGGAGCTATTGTTTGCTAGATCTAGCAGATTGGCCAAAGAAAGATCTAGTCATGTCTCCCCCTGACAGAGTGGACTACAGTTCACACATTTATTATCAAGAGCTCTAGTATTAAACACACAGATCAGGGATAATAAGTGCACGTTTGAAAGAATAGTACAAATAGTTTTTTCTCTCATTAGACAATTCAAGACATCATTATATACAGTATGCAAGTAAACTGGATCCCTTCACCCCCTTTTAATCTTTTACAATCAATGGATAACCCTATATCCAGTATGAACTCAATGGCTAACTACTGTTGGCCATTATTCCAGTTGCTTTCAGATTTGGACCCGAATGCATAGCAGAAAAATAAGGAAGGATGCTAAATGCTTGCAGAAGGAGGTACGGTCACATTAATTAAAAATAAAAATAAAAATGGGGAAACCACTTAGTGACAGGGGTTTTGATTGTGGTCCTAAATGCTTTTCCAACATGATTTTGATATTCCTACATTCTGTTCAGAAAGCACCCATGATGCGACGCAGGCGGGCCGGCCTTGTGTTTAATATTGCAAGTTTAATTCAACTGCTCTCCACTCGGATGCTGTTTCTGTATAAATATAAAAGGGATTTTTTTTCAACGCCATTTCGTGGGTCCTGAACAGTTTAAGTAGCTGCATGCACTGCAGGGCAATAATCATTCAATATTATCAGAGATACCGTTTCTCCCCCCTCCACCCAGGCCATGTGTCCTACCATGTAAAAGCCAAACCAACAAGAGCGAGAATCTACAGGCTGCGAGGGAAATACATCTTTTTACTTATTTTGTGCTAAAATTAGGGGTAATTTTTAGCATTTGTCCAGAGAGATCATGGGAGAGCAAGAGAAAGAAAAAGTCCAAAGCGCCATGGGTAAAAACGTTAAGAAAGGTCCCCAATTCATACCAAATGGACCAGTAATGGGCCTTATGTATACTAGCAGAACCAGTTATAGGCCTTATGTATACTATCAGAACCAGTGATAGGCCTTATTTTTACTAGCAGGACAGACAGAGCTTTGGTGGCTGTCGATACATCAGCTGCATAAAGATGGCAGTAAACCAAACCCCCCTGCCCCCCCCCTCAAACTATCCTCCATGTTTAGAAAAAGCACTAGGCTGGCTCACAGGGCTGTACAGTGCGTCCATGGATGCGATGTTAACCATCTTTTATATACCTGCACCAAAAGTGTCCTCCCTGATTTAGACGTCTACGGTATACTAGCCACGAACTCCAAGGCACAGGGCACACAAACTATGGCTGGGTTTCCCCAAGTGTTCGTAGCCTACTAACCAATCACGTGTTTGCATTTGCAGGACGTAGCGGCGCCCGGTTATCAATCAAAAATAGATTTGACTTTTTTTTTTTTTCTTTTCACTGATGGGACACAAAACACAGAAATACATGAAATAATAATATAAAAGTGCAAACTAGCGCCACATTTTTACAAGCAAAATGCAGTTAATCGATGCTATGTGCAACGTCGAATCTATTGCAGTGCAAAGAAAATAACAAAGAAAAAGTCCATTAATAACCAATAAAGGCTACGAACAGTCTGAGAAGCCCTTACACGGTCGATATTACACGTTTACACACCGACGACACTACTTAAGTCCCTTAGGGTTTAGTCGTTAGGAAATTCTCTAAAGTCTCCATGTCCACTGGTACACACTTAATTGCAATTCTACACAAATCCATTCAAACCACAGCAATCACTTCTAAGTCATCATAAGACAAGTGGACAAGGTGCGGCGGTCAGGAATGGCTTCCATCAGAGGGCCAGCTCGTAGTCCGTTCAGCTGCTGCCGTGGATACAGTTCTAGATGTTTCCATGGAGAACGCTCCAGAGCCATTCATTGAGTTGGAGGTCCACAATGGATCGTTGGTTTAAAAAAGTTTCTGTTTGTGTCATTACTTTAAAAAGGTCTGAGATATATTTCACCATGAGAAATAAACAATTCTGTGCTGGTCTAATGAAGGATCTTGCAGTCAGGTTCTTATTTGGACGCCTCTTTGAGCAGGAGTGGAACAGGAATGGAGAATGTCACCAAGAGGATCGCGGGCAAGAAGACAGCTGTCTCAGTATAGACAATTAGTATAAAAATTTAAAAGGAACAGCATATGCAACACCTAGTTAGAATATACGGTCGGTTGGGTTTCAAACCCACAAAATTTGGTCAAAATAAACCGGTCTAAAATACTAAATTAAAAAAACGGGGCTTCCAGTGGTGACTATTTAAATGGATTCCTCATAAGGAAGCGACCAGGGGAGGTCGTAACGCCGGACTTCATGTACAATTAAAAAGGACTTTCTCGTCAGCATGACGACGCACGGAGAAAGTCAAGCGCTTGAAACTAACTGATATTGGGGGTACACGTTTCACCTAGCCCCGGCAACATAATCAAAACGGCCCATGAATGAATTGTAATGAAAACATTTTCCAGGCCCTTAAACAACGAACCCTCGACAAACGGCCAGCACTTCTTCGGCTGGCCCCTCAGAGACACCACAGTCCCGTTTTGAATTCACCTCACAGATCAGACGCACCGCGGCGGCGGAGTCTAGCAGGGGAAGGTCGAGCAAGGTCAGGGACACCTGTGGTGCTTACAATTACATGCAGCCGAACGTTCACCCCTGCTGCTGGCCTCGTAAACCAATTATTCACTCGATAGTCCCGTTGGTCAGCATGGGAAGGGGAGGGGGGGGGGGGGGGGGGGGGGGGAAGCGAGGAGGAATGTAAAAACTGTGACTGCGATGGGTAGTGGACCGAATCTTGTTCTATTCTACCTTCCCATCGGTACGAATGAGTCACTTTTCTTCAGGATTTCCTCGAGAGCGGCGAGTCCCAGGAACCCCAGGTGCAGATCACAACAGAGCGCGCTAGATAGCAAAAAAACGTACGTAGATACGACCGAAAAACTAAAAGCCATTGAAGTAAAGAATCTCCAGATTCGAAGGAGTGCGTGTTCGCACGTGTATGAACGCCTAACTCAAACGAGGGACAGAGCGACAGAGCGGGGCCCTAACACAGAGGCCCCCTGTATTCTACTGTGTGTGTGTGTGTTTTCTGAACGTATGGAGATGACGACCGTCCACCACGCCCACCGCTGGTCATTAGCACGCCAAGCTCCGCCCCCCCCCCCCGACTCCCCCTCCCCTCCGACCGAGCTGTGGCGCCGCCCTACGACACGCCGTTCAGCAGCGGCAGGGGCGTGTCCTGTTTGTCCTTCTTCACCACCCGCTCCCGGACGGGCCGCGGTGGGTGTCGCGAGGGCCCCTCGGCGCCGGCGCCCGGGGCCCCCTGGGAGGAGGTGGAGGGGGCGCCCCCCGCTAGGCCGCCACCTCCTCCTCCTGCACCACCTCCCCCTCCTCCTCTCCCGGCCGGGGCGTGCTGCACGCTACGCTCGTTATTGCTGTCCACGCGGATCTAGAGAGGTGAGGAGAGAGAGGAGAGAGGCGGGAGGAGAGACAGAGAGGAGAGATGGGAGGAGAGACAGAGAGGGGAGACAGAGAGGAGAGGAGAGGACAGACGGGAGGAGAGACAGAGAGGAGAGATGGGAGGAGAGACAGAGAGGAGAGAGGCGGGAGGAGAGACAGAGAGGAGAGATGGGAGGAGAGACAGAGAGGGGAGACAGAGAGGAGAGATGGGAGGAGAGACAGAGAGACAGAGAGGGGAGACAGAGAGGGGAGATGGGAGGAGAGAGGAGAGGGACGGGAGGAGAGACAGAGAGACAGAGAGGACAGACAGAGAGGAGAGATGGGAGGAGAGACAGAGAGGAGAGGAGAGACAGGGAGGAGAGACAGAGAGGAGAGACAGAGAGGAGAGTCAGAGAGGAGAGATGGGAGGAGAGATGAGAGAGACGGGAGGAGAGACAGAGAGGAGAGATGGGAGGAGAGACAGGGAGGAGAGGAGAGACAGGGAGGAGAGACAGAGAGGAGAGATGGGAGGAGAGACGGAGGAGAGGAGAGACAGAGAGGAGAGACAGGGAGGAGAGTCAGAGAGGAGAGACAGAGAGGAGAGATGGGAGGAGAGAGGAGAGACAGAGAGGAGAGAGGAGAGAGACGGGAGGAGAGACAGGAGAGAGACGGGAGGACAGACAGAGAGGAGAGATGGGAGGAGAGACAGGGAGGAGAGGAGAGACAGGGAGGAGAGACAGAGAGGAGAGACAGGGAGGAGAGACAGGGAGGAGAGTCAGAGAGGAGAGACAGAGAGGAGAGACAGAGAGGAGAGACAGAGAGGAGAGGAGAGAAAGGAGGAGAGACGGGAAGAGAGACCGAGAGGAGAGACAGAGAGGAGAGACGGGAAGAGAGACAGGGAGAAGAGAGGTCATCAGAGCTGACTTGTTATTCGTCTTCATACCCGTGATAGCAGGCTTGTTTTAGATCATTTCAATATTCACATTTTATTGATTGATTTTATTAAAGGGGTCATATTATGCTGCCAGGTGTGAGTCTGATTAGTCATTACAGGCCGTTTGAAAACCTGCCCTTCCCTGTGCCTTCAAACGGCTTGTAATGGCTAATCACACTCTCAGCTGGTGGCATAGCATCACCCCTTTGAAACTATTCAAGGATATTGTTCTCCTTCATGGTGTTGTGGTGGGAGTCCACTGCACTAGTGCGGATCCCAGGTTAGTTTTGATGCTTATAGATATTGGTGAACTGCAGGTTGAGGGTTTGTTTACATTTAGCTTGAAATTTCCCTGATATCCCCGGGATGAAATACTAAACATATGGAAGGCCAAAGATTCCATTGAGGTAACGGTAAGCATCCTCAAAAAGCCTGGCCAAAACCTGGGATGACCATGTCGTCTTAGTTTAGTATTCTGATTTGAGTACATTAGTCAATGCTCTGCAGCACTTTCACACCTGCCGTCCGAAACCGAGAGGCAGACGTCACAATAACTGGTGGTAATAATAATTATATGTGTACATTAATTCAGATGATTTTGGTTGCATCCATATAAAGGTTCAACAGGGACAGGGTGGGATGCTCTGCCTCTTATGTGAGCCACATTAGTGCCTGGCTGCTTCCTCTTCGGGGGAATAGCGGTAATCCTGCTCTGCAGTTTGATCAAAACTTTGCACAAAAGTTCAACCATCCATTTGCTTTGGGATAATTGGAACTGGCTTAGCCCACGCAGCAACCCTACGCGATATTATAGTTTGGCTTTTTGCATTATTTAAATAACCCTGCAGCAATTAAAAGGAAAAAAACGATCCAAACACGATTCTGCAGGGTAGGCACTATGGATCGACTCGTTTTTCCTTAGCAAATATTTAAATATTTTTCTAATATTATTCCAAGGACAAATTATGTCGTGGGCCAGCCCTCACTGCACTATGCTGCATTTTGCTAAATAAACATCCAATGTAACAGTTACTGTACATTGACATGTCAAACACTGCCCTCCAAAGCCCGGCCTGGCTGGATGAGGGCGTGTTGGACGGGGGTGTGCAGGGTTACCTGCAGGGATTCCTCCGGCCCTCTGGTCTTGGTGTCCCTGACGTAGCGAGGTCGCGGCTCTCCCCAGGGAAGGTCATCGCCTGGAGGGGGGAAGAGCAGCCACGACTCATCAAGACACGAGCATATAAAAACAAGGAACACGTCCAACACACACATCCAACACACGCACACGCACACGGACCACATCCAACACACACACACACCTTTATAGCCTCCACGTCCTCCGCCCCGCCCCCCTCGGCCCCGGGGCCCTCCAGACGCCCCCCCCCTCTTCCTCGTGTCGGCGCGGCGAGGCAGGGTCCCGCCCCCTGTCACCAGCTCGTCGGTGGGCGCCAGTGACCAATCGCTGAGCTCGTCTCGGTGGTCCGATTCCGTCTCGGAGGCGTTGGAGGCCTCCGAGTTGGTGCCTGGGGGGGTGGAGGGGTCATGCGACACTGCAGCTATGTTATAGAGGGCGGGTGAGGAGAGGGCGGCCGCGGGTCTTCATGCTAGATCTAATTATAATAAATAGAGTTGCAAGCAACCATGACGGGGTCCTCTGCATGAATAGTATGGTGGCTTGATGAATACATGAGGGCAAACATTATTTGACATTTTGACACGCCTCACAGAAAGGTTGGTTGAGGTTGGACTTGAACCAACAACCTAATGGTCGTTGGTTCGCTGCAGACGCAGTTTCATGCGTAATTGGACTTTCCTAGTGAAAATGGCCGCCAGTTGAGTATGTTGCACTTCAAAAGGCTTGTGATAGCGCCACCTATTGTTAATTCAGGCCCATCCTTTGACTCCCTTACCCATTTTAATAAGTTATCTTTATAACTTTTGAGCTTGTCATTTTTGAGATATGGCTGAATGTCATGATTTTTATTATTTATAATAATACTAACGAATTCAATAGGGTTCCTACGTTTTTCGTAGGACCCTAATAATACAGATGGACACAAATACACTTAAATTAGTGCTGCAACGGTATTTAAAAAACAAACCGCCTTTCAGTGGCGGAGCGTACCTGATGTGAAGGCAGCGCCGCCTCCTCCTCGCCTCCCCCGGCCTCCTCTTCCTCCCCCGCCCGCGTAGCCCTTGCCCCCGGCCCCGCCCCCCCCTCGGCCCATGCCGTTGTCGAAGACGTAGGCCTTGTCCTTGAGGTTGCGGGGGCCTCCCCCTCCGCCGCCGCCGCCTCCCCCGCCTCCGATCTGCCGGAGCTGCTCGTCGATCTGAAGACGCTCCAGACGGAGCAGGTCCACCTCCTGCGGAGAGAGGAGGAGGAGGAGGAGGAGGAGGAGGAGGAGGAGGAGGAGGAGGAGGTTTCAACAGGGCCGAGAGCGGGTCCCAGATCAATGGAAACACTTCAACACGTGCAGCAGAATGTCCTGTCTGCGGCCAGAACTGTGTCCGTAGCAGTATAGTCTTATCAATTAGACTAAAGCAGACTTGCTAGTGTAGAAATACAACTTATTTAAATCCCCATCTGAAAGCTTGGACTACTACTTCCTCGGTCGACTAACTTCCTCCTGAAACAGGAGTCATAACTCTGGTGATCTTGGTTTCCAGCCCGGGCTCTTTGCCGTCTGCTGTATTACAGTAGGACGGACTGCAGACCCCCGGGGTTAAAGCAGAACACTGCCGGCATGGGGACGCTCACCTTGAGGTAGTTGAGGTGGTAGTCCAGCAGCACTTTGGCGTTGGAGATGCTTTCCTTGGTCCCCACAAACACAAAAGGCACCAACCCCTGGTGTGGAGAAAGAGGGCGACAGGGAGGGGATGAGAGGGTACAGTCGCCACCGTGGGACCCACATGAGCGGCTGGGTTCGTTTGGATCCTGGGAGCATGGGACCCACGCACCTCATCGGACGGCGGGCTGGGCTTCTTGTCGTTCTCGGGCTCGATGCGGACCCGCACCACGCCAGACTTATCCACCACCTCCTGGATCAGCTTGCCGTTCTTGCCGATCACCTTCCCTGTGGGCCGGAGGGAGAGGCATCACAGGCAAAGACCACCGTCAGATACTAAAAATAGGTTTTGTGCTTCATGACTGTGCACATGCACAGCAAAATAGTGCTGCACGATTCATCGAATCGCAATATCAGCCTTTTGGGATTGTATAACCGGCCGCAGAAGGCTGCAATTTAATTTAAAAAAAATGAAAAATAAATAAATAAATATGCATTTTCTTATTTATTATATTGATTTCATTTAGTTGTACTATAGAGAAAACCTAACAAGTTTACACAGCAGAAATGCCTTTATTTTGAAAAATATATATTTATTTTTTTAATTCTGTATAATGTCCTGTAAAATGTACATACCGACTAAAAGCCTGGGAACTTTGATGACGTCTTCGGAGAACTCTAGGAAACTCCTGGCTTTACGCACGGCCTCCTGGTCCTGAAAGCACATGGTCTGAGATGAAGCCACTGTTCCAGCTTGTTCCAGGGAACATGTACTACTAGGACAGCTGACGGCCAATACAGGAGGCACCATGACACAACATGTGACAAAACGCTCGCTCACGAGTCACGAGTCAACCGTTTGTCAAGAACAAAATAAAATGCACGATTCACTTCTCCAGCGAACTGATCCGAGTGGTATTGCAAATAAACTGTTCATTTAAAGGGGACATATTATACCACCAGGTGCGAGTGTGATTAGCCTTACAAGCCGTTTCGATAATCTGTCCCATATGACATCACTAGTGGGCGTGTCCACCTAGATCTGCGCTGGATAGATCAGTCTACCAGGCTACCCAGTGGACTGACGTAAACGTTGCTCATCTATCCAGCACAGATCTATGTGGACACGCCCACTAGTGATGTCATATGGGGCAGATTTTCGAAACGGCTTGTAAGGTGGTATAATATGTCCCCTTTAAAAAGGTGCTGCAGGTCAAATTTAAGAGCTATTCTTTGAGTGTAGTTTGTTGGAAATGGCACAGCGATCTGTCGGTTTCTAGCAGCTGAAATACACTGTGAGAATATCCATCTGTTTCTAGTTGACTGCCCCTGCATCTGAACGAGCCAATTTTTTAAGGCTCCCAGCTGCCCAATCAGGGCATCTCTTCTCTGATTGGAGCAGAGAGCGAGGCGATGTTCCATTGTTTTTATTATCTTGCTCTCACTTCATTCTACTCTCTGCATTTCCAACTCGGGAAATCTGCACCACAGCAGCATTAACCCTGGAGCGGTCGGCCCTCCCCTGCTGTACGAGGGTGCTGTATGTATGCGTGGGCGGGCCCCCCACCTCTCCGTAGATGTGGAAGGTGCAGGTCTCCTCGTCCAGGTCGATGGTGGTCACCCCGGGCACCTTGCGGGCCTGCTGGATGTTGGCGCCGTGCGTCCCGATGGCCAGACCCATCAGGTCGTCCCGCACGGCGAACTGCTCGTGGAACCGGGACGCCAGCTGCCTGGAGCTCTGCGACCACGCAGACGGAACGTTGTTAATCATGTTCAGTGTTTAGGGCCAGGCACTGCCAGTGTATTTAAACTCAATAGTCTCTTCCGGGCCCTTTATAGTCTCCATGAGTCTCATTGCGGTTCTTGGGAGTGTTTTCTGCGTTCCTGAGGCCTTTATGGCCTTTAAAGCCCTCGTCAACCTGACGAAAACTACAGTGAAAGAGGCAAGCAGTGGCGCAGGGCTGCCCGCTGAAACCCTTGAAGTGGAATCAGCGTTTGCTCTCACCATCACTTTACCGATGGGGGTTGTGCCTCAAATCGGATTTGAATGCCATGAAACAAGTTTATTGCATTATCTCATGAAGTATACCAGGCTTTTAGATGCGTATCATTACTGTTCGATTGAATGCAGATGCTGGCGTGAATGGATGTGCAGTCTCATCATGTTGTGAAAAGGTCATTTGTTGGCGGAGGCGATGGGTTATTTAGTGGAGGCGCCTTGCCTATAGAGAGCTGTGAGACACCCTGATTTAGCACAAATTATGTTTAAAATAATACCTCCAGTTGTCGACTGGCCTCCTCGTTGCGCTGCATGAGAGACATCTTGGTGCGCAGGCTCCTGAAGTGCATGTCACTCATCATCTGGGCCCGCTTGGCGCTCACCTCGTTCACAGACTGCAGACCATAGCCACCAGTTAGTACCTGAACCACAGCATGCGTCTCGCACGTGGCTAAAAACAAGTACAGGTGGGTCTCATCCATAGAGGGAATCATCTGTGACGTGTAGCCACAGGGCCGTGGGCATTTGGTTCTGGTGGAATGAGACCGACTGGGAACTGACCAGTATGATGAGCTGCTTGGCGTCCGAGTCGTACGTGATGCTGAACGCTCCCACCGCCTTCTTGAAGTCCTTGTGGGTGGACTCCTTGGAGCACCTGCAATGCAGAGAGAGACAACACTCAATCCGAGTGGATCGCACAATGCAGTCCCGAGATCGACCCACATTGTAATCCATCCATATGGAAAACGACAGATATAGAACGTTGTGTTTGCGTTGCAAATCCCGCATAAAATGTCATAAACAGCTGATGATGCAAGTTAAGTTCTGAGAAGAAAATGTACTTTAAAATGTGAAGCCAGAACCTTGTTTAGGGACTAAACCTGGGAGACCAACTCATGGCAGCCTGATCTCCTTGCTTCACTAAAACTTCCGATAGCATAGAATCAGGCCAAATGATTTCCCTGGACAGGTCTGCCGAAGAAGAGCAAGGAGCGTGCGTGCACCTGCCATGAAGTGTAAAATGAACATAGCACCTTTCCTATTCAACACTCACAATGAGCTACTACTACTACTACTACTTCAATGAGGTACTATCCCAGGTCCCGTTCACCATCTATTGTTGCCAATCTCCGTCCTTTCCTCACCCTTCTCCTTAACACCTCTTGGAAACTAGTCATTTTCTGACAATCTGACAATCTGGCGTCTCCCTTAGGGATAGGGTGAGAAGCTCAGCCATCCGTGAGGAACTCGGATTAGAGCCGCTGCTCCTTTACTTAGAAAGGAGTCCGCTGAGGTGGTTCGGGCATCTGGTAAGGATGCCCACTGGGCGCCTTCCTTGGGAGGTGTTTCAGGCACGTCCAGTGGGGAGGAGACCTCGGGGAAGACCCAGGACTAGGTGGAGAGATTATATCTCAACACTGGCCTGGGAACGCCTCGGGATCCCCCCGTCAGAGCTGGTCAATGTGGCCCAGGAAAGGGAAGTCTGGGGCCCCCTGCTTGAGCTGCTCCCCCCGCGACCCGACCCCGGATAAGCGGATGACGATGAGGATGAGGAGGACAAAAGTAGCAAGAGGGAACCCTGTCTTAAAGGTCCCATGACATGAAAATCTCAATTTATGAGGTTTTCTAACATAAATATGAGTTCCCCTAGCCTGCCTATGGTCCCCCAGTGGCTAAAACTTGCGTTTGGTGTAAAACGAGCACTAGCTGTTCTGCTCGCCTTTGAAAAAACGGAGGCTCAAGCGCGCTGATTTGGAAATCTGTGCTCATGACGTCATGAGGAATCTCAGCTCCTCCCCTTACTCTGCCTGGCCCGCCCAGAGACGTTGGCCCGCCAATGAGACTCGACCGTGCGAGCGCCACGTGTGTGTGTGAATACACACACTGTAACGCAAGTGTTTCTTGTCTGTTCTTTGACGTGTCTTGTATTTCCACAACGAGACTGTCGTGGGGGTTATCTGAGCCATGGTTGAGAAGGAATTGGGGGAAAGGAACTTTGGTTTGACTCGCTGAAGTACATGAACTGCGACATGCCGCCGGTTGCCGCGAGGCACCATCGCCCGGCAGCGGGCAGCCGGCAGCAGGCAGTGCGCGGTTCAGTCGACTTCAGGTTGATGTGAAAGTGGAAGAACCAGAGACGTCGCAGAACCCGACAAAGTCGTTTGTGTTTCATAATATCGTCTGGAGGCGCACACAATATGTTATATGATATAGATATCTATGTATTATATGATATTATTTAGATATAGAGCTCCAGGACTGTAACGCAAGTGTTGTACACTTCCTTGTTATTTGGATAACCGTTCTGCTGTTGGTGTGATGGCGCATCACGTCGGACTCTCGTCTCTGGTATTTCTACAACGAGACTCGTATTGGGGGTTATCTCAGCCAAGGTTGAGAATGAATTGGGGGGGAAGGAACTTTGGCTTTGACTCCCTCAAGACCATGAACCACGACAAGGAGGAGAAAGGGATCTTTGCCGGGCAGCGCTTATGCACCTCCGCCTCCGGCGGTGGTCCCTCAGCGGGGCTCAAGCGGGAGACATTCGCCGCCAACAATCCCTTTCTCCTCCATGTCGTGGTTCATGTTCTTGAGGGAGTCAAAGCCAAAGTTCCTTCCCCCCAATTCATTCATTCGTGTTATGCGCCATCACACCAACAGCAGAACGGTTATCCAAATAACAAGGAAGTGTACAACACTTGCGTTACAGTCCTGGAGCTCTATATCTAAATAATATCACATAATACATCTATATCATATTGTGTGCGCCTCCAGACGATATTATGAATCACAAACGACTTTGTCGGGTTCTGCGACGTCTCTGGTTCTTCCACTTTCACATCAACCTGAAGTCGACTGAACCGCGCGCTGCCGGCTGCCCGCTGCCAGGCGATGGTGCCTCGTGGCAACCGGCGTCATGTCGCAGTTCATGTACTTCAGCGAGTCAAACCAAATTTCCTTTCCCCCAATTCCTTCTCAACCATGGCTCAGATAACCCCCACGACAGTCTCGTTGTGGAAATACAAGACAAGTCAAAGAACCAACAAGAAACACTTGCGTTACAGTGTGTGTATTCACATTGATGTGGACGTTGAAGAACCAGGAACGTCGGAGAACCCAACGCGGTCGTTTGAGATTCATAATATCGGCTCACACAGCTTTTGGCCGTGATAATATATATTATATGATATAGATATCTGTGTAGGCTATATGATAATATTTAGATATAGAGCTCCAGGACTCCCGTGTGTTCTAGAATATTTACAGAACACGGCTAAAGGGTGTGCGCCTCGCCATTGCGATACATCCACTGTAAACAGAGCGCATGATGGCTGCAAGCTGCTCAGGGCCACACCCCCACCCTCCTCCTTGACACGCCCACCGAAACAGCGCATTTGGGGGAAGCTCAATGTGCGACTGGCTCGGAGTGGCTGTAACTCTGCACCACGGCTGAATTTAGGGAACGTCTTTGAATACTGTGTTAGTTGCCCGCTAATACCTATATTAAAGAATACATAAAATAGCATGTCATGGGACCTTTAAGGAACCACCGACCTGCCTCTCTCCTCATTTCCAAACACTTGAGCGTTAGGGGTGGGAAAAACAATCGATTCTTCGATGCATCGCGATTCTCGCTAGAACGATTCTGTCTCGATGCAGATAAATTAATAATCTGAATAAAAGAAAAAACGTTTTGTTTTTTTTGCCTGCTACAACATTCTGTTCGCCAGAGAGGGATATTTTTTGTAATTTTAAAATTATTGAATTTATCTTCAGTGTGTATTGGCCAATCTGATTTTTCCTGACCCAATTATGATTCAGCCTACGCATAGCATGCGCGCAAACTCGCAGCCAGACACAAGAACTCAAGAGCAGCTTTTCCTTTAATGACATAGAAAAGAAAGAAAGAAAATAAAACTGAATCCTATTTTTTTTGCATTCTTCCGTATTGCGTCATAATGCACGCTGCATTGATTATTGCTTTGTTCATAGAAAGTCATATTTGTGAAAGAAGCTTTCTCTCTTATGAAATATTAGATAAAAAAGACAAAAGTAGGAAGTGATTAGCAAACTCTGATTAGCAAACCCAGATGTATATACGTATATATTTTTGAAAATCACGCATGGAAATGTACATAAAAAAAAATTGTATTGTCGAATCGTTGACCTCATAATCGGAATCGAATCATGAGGTGCCAAGAGATTCCAACCCCATTGAGCGTGCAGTCTTTACCAAACTCCCTGCCAACGTCCACCTGAACAACCTCCTGGTTCCTCACCAGTCTGGATTCAGGTTTGAAACCGTGATAAATCCACGACCTCTCCTTAATATCGACCACTCTATAGTAACAAGGACACTGCATGACCAGCTGTGTTCACGTCAATCATCGCTGCGACCGCCAGCTCGCAGCTCCTGCAGATTCATGCTGTACAACAACATTGCCCAAGACCCCCCATGTTTAGGAGTACCAGTCATCTTGTGTCTAGACGGTTCTCCCGTCTGGCTGTCGTCCTCTGGAGCTCCACCAGGATGCGGCACCCTGGCTTGTCTGCACCATACCACAGTTCTCCCACACTACACAACTCCTCTGTACTCTGCTCCAATCCGAGTCAAGTCACGGGTACACGCCCAACATGCTGTACTGTCCGAACCGTCCTGTATACATATATGGTCGGCACATCCACCCCAGCCTGTCCACTGCGCTCTCGGACTAACACACGGCTTGCTATTCTTTTACTAAAGACAGAGGGCCCTATCTTGCATCCGGCGCAATTGACTTTCTCACTGGCGCATGTGTCGTTGCTAGTTTGCAACTGGCGCAGAGCGTTTTTTTTCCTGTTGCGCCACGCGTTGGTAAATTAGGGAATGATCTTGCGCCCCAAGGGGCGGTTCAGCGAAAGGAGGAGGCGTGTTGTGGCGCAAACGTTCCCTGGTGCTATTTTGCAGTTTCAGAAACCACTTGCGCCACAAACAAGGAAATACCTGGTTTAAAGCCAGTGGCGCGTTGTTCGGATGCTATTTTAAGGGCGCATGCATAATGTTGCTTGTGCACCTCGCGCATACACTTTGCTTCTCTCATCTACCTAGCCACACATTCTTGGCAAATTATTTGGGAAAGAACAGCGGTAATAAGTTGTACTTTTAAATCAATGCATCTGCAAACACCGTACAGCAAACACATATTTTCTTGACACAGACATCGTGTACATCCATGCCCACAACTTTCAGGATTGATGAGTATTTGATCGTGAGAAAACATTGTTTTACCGCGAGGGAGTGTTAAAAAGAATGAATGAATACGGGCGCGTGCGTGTGTAAAATAATTAATGAATGCGGGTGCACGTGTGTGCGTCCATCTGTTTAAAACACACGCAAACTAAACACGTAACGCATAATACAGCCCATGGCAATGTATATAAACGGGGGGACACGAGTTGATAACGATAATGCATACAATACTGATAAGAAACTATGTTTATAATGTATTGCGTACATCATTAAATAAAACCACAGTTACCACATATCATATGTGTGTCAAGTTTTCTTTGCCGAAATTTATTTGAGGACTCTGTATTTCTGAAGCTGTGGAAGAAAACCTTATTCCATGTGTGAATTGAATCAGCCATTTGAAGTTTGAAATTCATGTGCATCTGTCTCATCGGAGACTGCAGACGCGCTGTCAAAATATCAACTCGTCAAATTCAAATGCGCTCATGGCTCTTAAAGGGGATGGGAGCTGGCACTCTCATTGGTTTATTGCACGTTACGCCCAAACCACACCTACGGGTAATTAGGCTTCTTCAGACCAACCCTGCGCCGGTAAAATGGATCACCACAACTACTATACGAAAAGTCTTATCACAAAGACCAAAGTTCAGCTGCTGTTGATATGTGTGCCAGCTGCACCCATTCTAAGTGCCCATTGGCAGAATAGGTACCAGGAAGTAATTTTTACAAATGATGCTGGCTAGGAAGTGAAGCCTGGAGAGGGTTACGGTGGTTTGATCACAGAGACTGCTATTGTTCAAGTTGCTAGAAGAACTTTGGGGGCTGGATGAGTTTTGATTTACTACCTCCTTGTTAGCTACACTGAAGTCAGGTTAAATAATAAAAAATATGTTTACTCTATTGAGCCTTTGTTGATCTGTATTGTTTGCAGAGGTAACGATACAACAAAATCCTGACATTTTTTGTTGGCATCCGGAATGAAAAAATGCCAATAAAAAATAAAATGCAAAGTAAAATGTAGATCTTGCACCTGCAGCGGTGTGTGTGTCTGCATACTTGAGGTGTGGGAGTGAAGGAAGTCACGTGTCCCCCTCTAAAGCATCCTTCCCATCTCCGTCCATGCCCTGCAGTGGTGTGTGTATGCGTGTTTGTTCACTCGAGGTGTGGGAGAGAAGGTAGCCATGTGTTCCTCTCTAAAGCATCCTTGCCTTCTCCATCCATTCATTCAACGGTGTGTGTGTCTGCACGCTTAAGGTGTAGGAGTTAAGGTAGCCATGTGTTCCTCTCTAAAGCGTCCTTGCCTTCTCCATCCATTCATTCAACGGTGCTTGTGTCTGCATGCTCGAGGTGTAGGAGTTAAGGTAGCCATGTGTTCCTCTCTAAAGCACCCCATCATTCCCTTCTCCGTCCATGCACTGCACTGTGTGTGTTTGCAAGAGGTGTGCGAGGGCAGCGCTCACATCTGCCGCAGGTCCTCTGGCACGTCCAGGTCGATCTTCAGGAAGGTGCTCTTGGTGGCCGGGGTGTTGGGGTTGACCGGCCTCAGCCGCTCCAGCGTCACAATCTCGTTCAGCGTGGCGTCGCAGGCGGCGTACTCGATGACGTAGAACTACGGAGGGAGGTCAGAGAGGGGCGGCAGTTAGACCAGAGACCCCTTGGGGCTGTGATCCCAGTGGCTTTGAACATCGCAAGAGAAGAAGAACGAGGAGAGAGAAAATAGACTAGAGGCTATAGAAGCAAAACCACTTGAGAGAGGAGAGAGATTGATAGAGAGAGGGAGCGTATGTAAGATTAGCCCAACACCAAAAGAGTCATCGGGGCTACAAGACACAAGCCTATCTGACATGAATCACCGAATAATAGTTCGATTTTAAAACCCAACTAATGGCTATGACTAACAGAAAAATTGACATAAATCATGTTTAAATCCCTAGACTGACTAGAATGTTCACTATCAGATCACAAAAGACGTCCATGACCAGGGAATCTATGTACACATTTTTCCACAGTATATTTTTATACAACAGATGAAGAACCTGTGTCAGCCGGTTTATAATAGTTTTGCAAAATATAATTGGCCTAACAAAGAGGCTGGCCCAGCGGACCAAACTAAAAACGTAACAGAGGTTCAGATATACCACACTTCAATGAAGACATACCTCTCCTTTGACCATGCGAACCTTGGCCAGCCACCACCCACAAGGTTCCTTGTCATTTGCCCTGGAATAGACCTTAAAAAATGAAAACATAAAGCAGACATCCAACTTATCAGGCAAAAAATCGAACAACTCATGGTTGGTTCAACAACAAAAAAAAAAACGGATTGATAGCGCTGATACAAAAAATACAATCTGATAGTTTTCTTGAGGGAACCCCAAGCAAAGACCAATGCTGAGCAGTAGAACAACAAAGGCTGCTCAGGTCCTAGTTTCATCACAGAGGCAGCCCTCCGCCGCTTTTGTAAACAACAACATGAGGCCATGACAACACAACAAGAGAAGACGGGCCGCAGAATACATGAAGGATCCTACCTCGACCTCGTCATTCTCGTTGATCTCCTTGAGGAAACCCATCGGGGGAGGGAAGCGGACGTCCTGGAACTGGATCTGACGCTCGGGCTGCCAGCTGGATTCACACGCACAGAAAACCGATTAGTTCACAAGCGTTGGATGATGGATCGCTGAGCGAGACAATGGGGAACAATGTGTGTGACTGCTTGAGTGTGTGTGTGTGTTACTTACTTGTTCTCAAACGCCACAGTCACAGTTCCCTCGTGAACATCTTTTATGAAAGCCTGCATGACAGCCAAATACTCAAGTCAGCCAATCAAACACACTCAAAAGGCATGCACTTAATACCCATGGTGAGTGTCAACTGCATGTTTTGCCATTGTCTTAAATACACGTGACTCATTTCCAACAGCCTCTCCTAAAAGCAAGTTATACTGCATGTCTAGTGCATCATTCATATATTGCAACTTTAGAGGTTGACTACAACGCTGAGCAGGCCTTTATGGGCGCAAACACACACACACACACACACACACACACACACACACACACACACACAGAAAGCAATTTGGATTAAAGATCTTTTTAATTACTTAAGACCAGATCACTCATAACAAAAAGCAACAGGTTTAAAGCAAAGTATACCAATGGCTAACGAGCTGCTTGGTCGACAACTGGCAGGGTTGTCGTCAGCCAAATCTTCCACCAAACTTCAGAATCATACACACTCTGTTCATGAAGACAATTACTGGAATGCAAGTGTGGATTCAACGAGATCGTATGAGCTACATGGTCATAACAATGAGGCCAGCTAGATGCAACTTGGTTCAACCCACAAAAGTGGGTTGAACCCTGGTCCAACTCAAATGGGCTCCTGGTCCCTTTGTTGAAATGCAGTGTCACGTTATCACACACAACAACTGATGCTTGTTTATTCCTGCACACAGATCATGCAATCTGCAGGTTAGCGTTGGGAGTTACACGCCTCCCACTAAAACCATCATCTGTCCTGCTAAACCAATACACGTACCCCACTTAAGCTAGTTTGATCTGGTTAGTACTATGAACACCACTATAGACACACCACTACAGCAGTTAGGTTTGTAGTGATGTGCTTTTCTGGGTGCATCACTGTGTGTGTGCTAGCTGTGTGTTCTAGCATTTAGTGAGATAGCTCGCTAGCTCCTTAAAACCAGCGCTCATGAATGCAAAGCTCTACTCAGTACCAGGATAATTATGAACAATAAAAAGTGGAATTACCTTGTAGAAAGCCCCGCTGGTGCCCCTCACCTCCACCACTAGCTCGTCCATGGCTCGGATAGATCCTCTGGGCTCGCTCGCCAGCTAGCTAACTACCGCTAGCTGTGCAAGGTAGCCAGCTAGCTAGCTAGCTAGCGGGAAGCTAGCCGAGGCGGAACGAGTTTCACTTTGCTCTGAAGCTAGCCGATGTAGCCAGCTAGCTCGAGGTAACAGGCCGCGGCGATCCAGTGCTGATGCGTGTTTATATCCGGTCGGACCTGGTCCCTCAGACCTCAGAGTTTCGTTTTTTTAGGTGTGTGGTGTCTTGTATTTCGTCATCGACGAGCAATTACAGCGGAGCAGGCGCGGTTGTGTTGACGTTAAGTGGTTATTAGTGCATCGCGCTGCTATTGGCCAGTGTTGCCAGATTGGAATAGACTTCCCAGCACAATGTAGGCTGGGATTGGTCTGGGAAATCTAGCCCAATCTGGCAACGCTACTATTGGCCGGCCGTTCCTTTCTTTCTCTGCCCCGTGACGTCATGGCTCCTGCCTCCTCCCACTGGGATAATATCAAAATACTAGTACGAATGGAAATACTTTAACCATGAGATCATTAAAATGGTGGTTAAAATAATTTTGTCTGCACTTTGATTTTTTGGTTTCAATATCAGCCTGTTTCGTAGACATGTGTGTGCGTGTGTGTATGTGTGTGTGTGTGTGTGTGTGTGTGTGTGTGTGTGTGTGTGTGTGTGTGTGTGTGTGTGTGTGTGTGTGTGTGTGTGTGTGTGTGTGTGTGTGTGTGTGTGTGTGTGTGTGTGCGCGCGCGTGTGTGTGTGTGTGTGTGGGGGGTGACTTTATGTGTCTGTGTGTGAGTGTATTTGTGTGTGTGTGTGTCTTAAAAAGTAGATCAACAAACTACAATTATTTTTAAAGTTTTACATTATACCGCCGAGTCACCAACATCTCGATAACCAGAACTTCTCACAAACTATATGATTGTTGTGCAACTAATTAGTTAGTACAATTTAGTGTAAATATGCTTTGAAACTGATATAATTACTCAAGTTTATATAAAATCATCCAAAATGCTATTTCACACAACATAGTTATACTAGCAAAAATTATGGAAAGGAAAACCTATCAATAATAGAGTTCTTTAATATACACTAACTTGTCAGTGAGTGTAACTCAGACCTATGTTTAGGCTGAAGTGTAGTCTTGTAGGCTTGTGTCACACAGCATTTATGTTTGTGCCCAAAACCACCATAAAAAATAAATAAAATAGAAAATGTATATTGGCCGTTTCAAATGACACAGCAATACATTGTGTTGCTTCAATGTTTAGAATAAATTAAGCCATTGTTTAATGGTATGTTATAGGCTATGGCAAGTTTTGCTGTTATGAGGTGCTTGTGTCATAACATATCTATTACATGTTGTCAGTTAAATCGCATCTATTTTCACACAAGCTCTACAAGCACTATAGCCAGATGCAAAAGTCCCCAAATTCCCCTCTGTGCCAGATATAACCTTACTATAGAGCAGGATTAAATCTCTCCTATTGAGGCTTGAGGGGAATCAGCACCTCGGATAGCAACCCTTGCCCCATTTAGGAAAACTAAATCACTGATCTGAAACAGACGTGAACTAATAAATGTGTTAGATTGCCTATCAACGCTCACCAACAATCGATTTATTTCCTAAAACAGCCTGGCAGAGCTACCTAAAAGATCAGTTGGCAACAGTAGTGACAGGCTAAAGTATTCTGGCAAATTGGTGAACGGAATTTCGACTGATTCCTTTTATTGGCCCTTGGATGTGCTAAACAAGATTGACACATTAGACCAGGCATTTGGAACTGGGTGCTGATTGGAAGGAGTAATTCCTTGATACTATATCATTTGCATGTATTTCTCTTTGCACATGTCCGTGATAGATAGAGTGTGTGCGCTCGTGTGTGTGTTCCAAATTAAGCTGGCTGTGGGGAACACATTATAAGATATTCCTTGAATTATAGGCTATGTTGTAGTTGCACCGTAGTTATTCATTGCATCATCAGAACCAGTTTTTTTTGTCAAACACGTTGCAAGGAATTCAAATGCAAGGCGTTTGTCGTTGTGAACTGCTACAAAAAGGACCAATAGAGAAATCCAAGAGCAAATGATCATTTTTACAAATGTACAGATTAAATTACATTGGTGCATGCATGATTATAATACCAACTTAACATCACTAATTATATCAGACATGTATGTAATGGAATTAAAGATGAGATGAATAAAAGATCTGTCTTTGCAATATAAACCTGTCAGCATTGCAATGTTTCATTCAACCGGGTAACCCATCAATCTAGTCAGAGCAAAGTGGAGTTGAGGACTGAATTCAGCACAATGTACTTAACATATGGGTGTGGCTAAGAGGGATGCAGAGATACCATGTTGTGTGTGCTGCCACAAGGGGAATGACTTGCACCAGCATGTACTGGATTTGCTGAAGAATGCTTTGTAATTGAAAAGTGAAGACGCGGAAGAGTGCAAATAAAATGAATGATCAGAGAGAAGATTCTGAAAGCAGGCAGGTATTGGTGGATGTGCCTGGAGCAGCACTGTGGCATTGTCCTGCAAGACTGGACGACACCGCCTGACCTGGGAAGGAGAGCAGGGGGTGCTACTGTGGTCTGTGGTGGGAGACAGGTGAGGTCTGCTAGTGCAGAGGCTCCCCCAGACCCAACCACAATCAGTGTGGTGGTGTTTAGGTTTTTCAACACACACATAGCTTGTATCTACTTTCCTCAAAGTCCATTATTGGTTTGAGGAGGAGTTGTCGATTTGGAAGTATTTGTCAAAGAGACGGTTGAGGGTGACCTGTAGGAAGCCGTTGACCAGTGATGAGAGAGGTTACAGGAAGGCCAAACCCTGACGGATCAACTCGGATCATTTGGTTCCCGTGTTTCAAAGCAGCTTTGACTTACATCCGCAAGATGAGCTGCAGTGAGAGAGGTAACAATGTAGCCTACCAGCAGACGGTAGCGATGATAAGAGTTGATCATGGAATCATGAATTCATGTCATCGACAGAGTATACAAATACCTCTGGCTGGCTAGGTCCTTCAGTTCGGACTGGAAACAGTCCTCCCACATCAGGTGAAGAGGACCTTGACAAAGCAGGCCTGTAGTCCAGGTGTCTCGGGCCTTGATAGTGTGTCTCCAGACATCTTGTCCTCTGGCTCTGAGAACAAGGGATTCTTCCTCAAGATCCTTCCTCTCCTCGAACTGTTAGAATGCTTCTGATTCATATAATTTATTTTTGTTTTAGGTAACATATAGTTTATTGACAGATCTTTTATATTGATTCACTTTTGTTTGTTTTCTGGCTGGTAGAATACATGTCCCACACATCAATGTTTCTAATGGAAGACAACATGCGTTTCTGATAAAGTGCTGATGAAGTTATCTTTCCTGAAAGCAGAGCACAAGTGGAGACATGTTGATAAGTGAAGGCAGAATAACGATAGGTGTTCTGATTGGAACCCGTTGTGTCACATGGTTAGAGTTAAATCCAGTAAGTCTAAATGCATCCCCAAATCCCGGGATCAACAAAACAGGAAAGATAAGGATATGTTTACATTTTAATAGGAACACAAAGTGTCGTAGAGCTGCATATTATACAACGAAATCAGACCCTGGTTACTGAAACCTCAGAGAGGAAATGTTTCATTTTTAATCTTTATCCGACGCCCTGTGTAAGATTGGAACATAAATAGTAGGCTAAAACTGCACACTAAACCGACAATCAATCACAAGGGAATATAGGCATAAACAACCACAGAATGGAACAATCTCTTCTCATCCTGAATAAGGATACAAAAATAATAGTTATATTGTAAAAAAACTCAACAAAAATAATTAAGGCTTTTGGGGTAATGACTATTGAAGAATATAACCTAGACTGGTAGCTGCCAGCATTTAGGGCCACATATATTTTCAGAAGAAGAAAAAAATGACACAATACACACCACATTTTCTTGTGTTGTGTCCTTTGGCCCAATCAAAATAAAGGAATGTCACAACTCTAACTTGTGTCATATGCAAAAATGCTAATTTAACTTAACATTACACATTCTTTCTTGTGGACAAGCATACTCATACTAAGAAAATAAATCATAGTTAATTCTAAATTATGAAATAAATTGGGGTTATGTATTATCTTACTTATTCATATACTGGAAATGATTTGGACATTCACCAGTCATACATTTTATTGATCATCAATCTAACCTGTATTATAAACATTTAAAAAGTGACTTAGGCTGTACAATTCAATGCTAATCAAGATAGAAATCAAATCATCCTAATACTTTAAGATAATTCACAATGTTATTCTATTAAATTCTGTTGCATTCATAAATTAAATCCAGGCACAGATTTAGTATTTTAACCAAAGGGGTGTTACATTACATCAAAGGACTGGGGAGGTGAAATTGCTACAGGGTACGCACCCCTAACAAAATGGCAGTCTAGCCACCTCTTTCAGTATCTTTCAAGTAAAACACCATCACATACTTCCTTATTTTATTTTACTGCATTGCTGGTGGACATATGACTATATTCAAATGTAAATTTTAAATCCCTTTTTCTAAATCAAAGTCGTATATCATAGTACGAGACTGAATGCAGAAGGGCTTCTTCCCTCGCAGTGTGGTGGTGGGGTTACCCTCTCAACGCTCTGACAACGCAGTCACAGAGCTTTGGTCGCGTAGAACATTACAGTAAACAGTGTGTGTACTTAAAGCGGTAGAGACGTCCGAGTGGATGCACCCACTCAGAGATTCATCTCCTCCTAGGCATTGGAATGAGTCCAGTGGCGCTGCTCCGGCACATACAAGCCTTGCGTTCATGTGGATTTATGTGGGGGGGGGGGGAACCTTTCCATACAGTCCATTATCGTGGGAAAGGTACCACATTAAAAAAATATCCCATCAAAGAAATCAATGAGTGAACAAAGCTTATACTGGTACCATGTCTGTGTAAATGCCGGCCACTCTAGTGCCTTGAACATTAAGGAAGGAAAGACACAGCAATTCCAGCAGAAGTGCGTCACAGTAATGTCTTTTAGATTAAGGCCTGGTTTTTCACACCAACAAAAAGAAAGCCAAATGGCTCGAACATACAGCACACGTCCCAATATCAAACAGGGTTATTGGATTATGTAATGGTCATTGAATGCTTATATTTAACAGAAACATCTTCATGCTGAGCCGGTCACTAACGAATCTCTGACAAATCCTCTCTAATTTGTATATAGACCTCACTTTTTCATGAGATCAACGTTTTCTCTCTGAGTCAGCTACAAGACAGATGGAAAGGTATTTTGGATATTTAATAAACATCCTTCATTGATACAAAGTGACTTCCAGTTGTCTTTCTGACCTGAATTGAACAACAAATTTCTGTTATTTTGCCGAATAGATAGTAGATTCCTCTTTGGAAAAAACAACCACAAATGTAAAATCTGTCCAACAGGAATAACGTGGCCTGGGTGTGGTCAATGAATGTAGATATTGCTTTGTAGTAACGTTTCAAGGTGAGTGTAGCTCAGGGGAGCTCAACAATGGGAGCAGATAATGATGGATCGACCAGCCTTGACAACCCTGCTAAGGTAAATCCCGCTGCTTTGATAGTCAGTATGTCACGTACACTGCAATAAGCTTTCTTTATATTCAGTATTTAAAAAGGAGCTTGACCCTCAAAAAATTTCCCAAGTGAGAGATGTGTTTGCAGATGTGTTTGAATCTGCCCTGCCATTTCCGTGTGCAAATCTACTTGACCATACTAGCAATGTTGGGGAATTTGCTTCTTAGATTGTTCCTATCTAAAGTCAAATAAAAATTAATAAATAAAAAACAACAATCGTCCAAAAATTACGGTATAAAATTATATAAAAAAAAACAAAGACAAAATAATACATTAAAAGACAAAATAAAATGGCACTGAAATTAACACAAGGTAACCTTCCCTTATTCTGAGTCCGTACCACTGTTTCACGAGCATGGCCTTACAATACATGACAGGCCTGTCACCTCCTACATTTTGAAACCCCTAGGCTATTAGTATGTGTGTTATACATGTGTCTTCCTTCAAAGGAAAAGCTAGTAGAGCTACCAGTGAGCGAGAAGGAGACACAGAGAGAAAGACTAACAGTAAGGGTTGATGAAGAGGGCAACTCCTTGGACCTGGGTATTGGTACATAGGCATAGTTTAAGTAGATATATATGTTACCTCGATTATCATCTCCTCCTCCACAGAAACGACCACACCACGCCCTATTAATCATCCTTCATTAAGGACGGCTCGGGACCCAATATTAAGTTGCTTATGATCCATGCCTATGCTTTCTTTTCTTATGAATATCTATCATCTCCTATTATCCCCTCTTTAAATAGCTTCATTTCCACACCTTAAAGGTGCTGCAGGTAAGATTTGATGGTCGTAAAGAGAGAGAGAGAGAGCCGAAGAGTGCAGAAGATAGCAAGATTAGGACAATGAAAGTGTGGCATTCACAAACTATGCTATGATACACAGTGAATGTGATTGGCAGGCAAGAAGGATGACCTGAATCAATCAGACTGAAATGAACCTTACTGTAAATGGTCTCATACATGCAGGCATGCAGACAACCAGAACAGAAACTCACATATAGCATTTCACCAGCTAATGGCTAAAGGATGGCTTCGGTAATTCAAACCAATGACAGTCAAATTATAGATCTTAAATCTTACCGACAGCACCCTGAACAAAGATGTCTCCAAACCAAAGATGTCCACTCTGTCATAGACCACCCCTACCCCTTTGCCTCTCTCTCTCTCTCTCTCTCTCTCTCTCTCTCTCTCTCTCTCTCTCTCTCTCTCTCTCTCTCTCTCTCTCTCTCTCTCTCTCTCTCTCTCTCTCTCTCTCTCACTCTCTATCTCTCTCAACAGGGACAGTTAGTCTTTGTCTCCGCCTCTTGCGTGAGCCTCACTCGCCCGTCCTCCCTCTCCACGTCCCGGTAGAGCAGGGACTTCTGGGCCTTGAGTCGGCAGGCGAGGGACATGAAGATGGAGTCCACGTTCTGGCTCTCCCGGGGGTCCTTGGCCGACGTCTCGAACAGCAGCATGTTGTGAGCATCGGCGAACTTCAGCGCCATGTTGGAGGGAACCTGAGAGAGAGAGGGAGAGAGAGGGAGAGAGGGAGAGAGAGGGAGAGAGGGAGAGAGAGAGAGAGAGAGAGAGAGAGAGAGAGAGAGAGAGAGAGAGAGAGAGAGAGAGAGAGAGAGAGAGAGAGAGAGAGAGAGAGAGAGAGAGAGAGAGAGAGAATGAGAGGGAGCGGGAGCGGGAGAGAGAAAGAAAGCGAGAGAGAGAGAGAGGGTGAGAGAAAGAGAGAGAGAAAGAGAGAGAGAGAGAGAGAGTGTCTTTCGGGGGGTTCTTTATTTTTCTTTCGTTCAATGCATTTATGATTAGGCTATTCTATCTTACTATATTTTGTAATTGCTTTGGCAATGCCAGCCTACATTTCTTCCAGGCGAACATGCAGTGACCAGTGGCTCCTGCCCTCACCTGGATGTGGTCCACCAGGTCGCACTTGTTGCCCACCAGGACCCGTGGGACAGACGCAGAGACACGGTGGCCGTTGCACTCCTGTAACGGGACATACCATCTCAATCACCCTGCTGTGGTCCCCTTGACGCAATGCCCCAAATAATACACCTAAACACGCAACAATTCAGATTAATTGGTCCAATTTATATGAGTATGACTAATCTATAATAAAATATAATTATTTTCAAAGTTAGCAATCCACCTCCACAGGGTGCATCGCGAGACCGTTCCAAAACAGAAATTAAACGCAATCAGATCCACTCCCATCAGTGTGAGAACTATGAAGAGACGTTGGGCGCCATCTGGTGAGGCAGAACCAAAAGACCGCCAGAGGCAGCGACCTCTAAACATGGCCGCCACAGCGTTCAACACAACGTGAACTCCCCCTCCCCTAAAGTCACAGACAGCTAATGGCGGTCGAGCAACGGTACGTTAGTCCTCCGAAAAGGTAATTCCACGTGGTGCGGCGGCGCGTCGACTGACCTGGATCCACGTCTGAAGGTTACGGAAGGAGTTCATCTTGGTGACGTCGTAGACGAAGACCACGGCGTGGACGTTGCGGTAGTAGTGCTCCACCATGGACTTACGGAATCGCTCCTGGCCAGCGGTGTCCCAGACCTGGACCTGGCGAGGCACACGGAGGGACGGCTGTTTGGTGGTACATTTACACCACAAAATATACAAGCCCTCTGCCCCCGAACTCACAGCAGGCCCATGGTCACAGGACTTAACATGACTCATGCAATACATACTGTACTGTATATATATATAGATACATTTATATATATTGTACATATCTTACTACCAACCTGCATCATTTGTTATCTTACTGCACCAGTCTACTTTACTAACTATATTGCACTCTATGCCAATTCATGTTCAAACTGCACCTTAACTGATCTTTTGCACTTCTGTTCAGAATCACCCACTACAAAAATATTATTATTTTTCTTTAATTTCTTTATTCTAGCCATGGAATAGGCTAGCCACAGGCTATGCTGGGTACATTGTTTATAATAGGGAGCCACTGATTAAGGGTTGATACTCAGTAATGATAGGTTACATTATAAGATGAGTCATTAACAACAGAGAGCCGATTCTGACTCACATTCCCAACCCACTTAATTGCATTGTGTTTTCTTCTTCTTGAAAGACACTTGGTCACAGAGTTTGATGTGTGACACATTGCATTAATTATTAATTAAAAAACAGAGTTGGTTCAGAGGCGTTTTTAAACATAGTGAGTTATTTATTTTGTGACATCCTTGATGCATGTCACTTGTGCACCTTAATGTCAGTCAATACAGTTGTGTAGTAGTAGTACACACATTTACAAGCGTGTAATAGCCTCTGAAATGACAACGATTACTTTGGAGGGTTTGAAGACATCATCTCCCTCTTCATCCATCTTAGTCACAGAGGAAAGGGCAACAGTGATCCTATATACCCCATTAACTACGTTATTTGGTTTACATAATCATGCTTATGCAAGGACGATGACATATCTCTCTGAAGTGCATCGTGAAGCCTCTTGTTAAAGGCCCATTGCTGCGTTAATACCGGTCATGAGGATAAACCTTTACACAGCCTATAGGACACTTCATGCTAAATGTACATTTTAATTCACCAATACACATTAATTGTGGCATTCCTAATAAGTTGGAGGTTCTCATCCACACAACAACATCCATCCTCCTCAAGTGTGGATCCACAGAAGCACCTGGATGCATGGCAATGTGTTTGTCAGGACATGAGTGTGTGTGTGTGTGTGTGTGTGCGTGTGTGTGTGCGTGTGCGTGTGTGTGTATGTGCGTGCGTGCGTGCGTGCGTGCGTGCGTGCGTGCGTGCGTGCGTGCGTGCGTGCGTGCGTGCGTGCGTGCGTGCGTGCGTGCGTGCGTGCGTGCGTGCGTGCGTGCGTGCGTGCGTGCGTGCGTGCGTGCGTGCGTGCGTGCGTGCGTGTGTGTGTGTGTGTGCTTGTATGTGTCTGGTAGGGGGCAGGTAGAGGTTGCAGTCAGCCTGACTAACAGAAATTGGAGAACTGTGAAGGTTGAACTAGCGGGGAAACGAGAGAGAATATGTGAAAATAGACATTTAACCTTTTCGGTAAGAGATGTGAGAGCAAGGAATCTGATGAACAATGATGTTTGCAAGAGTTATAGGATTTCATTTTAGCATGCAATTCGATTTTTAACAATGTGGGAGGATATACTATAAATAAATATAAAAGTTAGCTGGCAATTGAGACTTTTCATATAAGATCACAGCCTCACCCGTTGCCTAAGTAAAGGTCATCCCTAGCATCACGACCACCAACCTGAGCTAACCAGCACCACAAGGCCTTGGGACCAGCATAGGGCTGCAGGCCTCCGTGTTTATGTTGGTGTTTGCACTAACTGATGTGAGACCATACTTATTCATCCACCACACCAGTTTGCAGACTGGCACATTTTCCAGAAAATTGTCTACCAAGATTAGCCTATTGAGAGACAATAACAAGATAATGTTTAAAGCTGATCTCTGCATTGTTGGATGGCAAGCCCACAGACATCTCATGCCCCATCCCTACAACTAGAGTAGCCTTCAAAATAAAAGCCAACACAAAAACAAAACAAAAATAGGTCGTTCATTATGAACACATGAATAGGCCTTAAAATGAATAGACATTTTAATCTACATTCTGAATAGGAGACAATTCGATGTGATATTTCATATCGCTAAGAAGTGACATTCATCCGTACACCAATCTTATCTAAAAGGAGTAAAAGCCTCCTTTGTCACGGATCCCCATCGCTTACCTTTATCGTCTCTCCTTCAATCTCCACCGCCTTCTCTCTGAAATCCACGCCGATCGTCGCCTCCGTCTTGTCCGGAAAGCTTCCGCCAGTAAAGCGGAACGTAAGGCAGGTCTTCCCGACATTGGAGTCTCCGATAACGATAATCTTAAAGATCCGCGTCTGGATGCTCAGTTCGAGAGACGTGGTCAGCTCCAGGGAGGACGAGAGAGCCGAGGCATTATCCCCGCTGTTGCTCGGCCGGTGGCCCCTGCTGCTCCGCGCTAGATCCACCGAGGACGTGAGGATGGTGACATTGTCGTTGGGCCGGTTTCTGGTGCTTTTCGGTCCTGCACCCCCACCTCCGGACCGGGTCTCCTCCGGTGAGTCGTTGGTCATTATTCCGGAGGAATGATGCGCGACGCGCAGGGTGCGTGTTGAGCAGGGCGGCTGGCGGGGGGCGGGGCTGACGGATTGAGGGATGGGGGGGCGCTGATGGAAGCAGGGATGGGCGGCGCTGATGGAGGCGGGGATGGGAGGGGCTGACGGTTGGGGGGATGGGCGGGGCTGAAAGGATGGACGGGGCTGACGGATAAAGGGATGGGCGGTGCTTACAGGTTGTGGGATGGGCGGGGCTGACAGGTGGAGGGATGGGCGGGGCTTACGGATGGAGGGATGGGCGGGGCTTACAGGTGGAAGGATGGGCGGGGCTGAAGGGCGGAGGGATGGGCGGGGCTTACAGGTTCAGGGATGGGCGGGGCTGACGGGTGGATGGATGGGCGTGGCTTACAGATGGAGGGATGGGCGGGGATAGGGAGACAACTGGCGATATGAGACTGATGACAGCAGTGGCCAATAGCAGACCTGGATGCCGTGGGATAAGAGAAAGAGAAGAAGGATTTTGCAATTGTCATGAATTTTAATAGTCCAGTTAACCTTCAATTAAAACATCTAATAACACGTACAAGTGTGTGTGAGGAGACAAATATTGGTCGTTAATAAAGTTTTCTGTTATTTAGGGCAATAAAATATTTGGTAGACTTCCTAATTTGTATTTATTTCAGGGACACCTCGACACTCAGGTAGGAGGAGAAGGGGATAAAACCAGCGACATCAGGTTACCAGCCAACCCGCTCTTCCTCCTAAGCAACATGCCGCCGAAACACTGATAACATTAGCCAGAAAAAGGTCCTTCCACTTATGTTTGGCTTTCTCACGATGTATCATGTGACCTGACCTGCTGATCGACTGATCCTCACATTCCAGATAGCCTACCGACCTTTGGGTATAGGAATTAGACGAATCACTGAACGGTTACAAATAATTAAATATAACTCAAGGAAGGTGTAATGCCAAAGTAAAGAAAGCTAATAAAAACAAATTCTAGATAAAAAATAATATTAATAACATACAACTACCACTACTAATACTACTACAAATATCACTAGTAGTACTACTACTAGTAATCATCATCATAATAATACAAATCATAACAATCCTCATCATCCTCATCCTATCTGGTGTTCCCCATGGGTCATGAGTCACTTCAGACTGCTGGGTAAGCACGGGTGCAGCTTACAGTGCAGCCGTGCAGCCCACCATGGGTGTGTTTGAGGCCAAGCCCGGAACGACTCTGCAGCATTAAGGGCCCCAGTCCCCCACTCTCAGGCCTAATTGATGCAAAGCTTTCTGTGATGTAAGATCAATAACAGTCTGACTATAGAGGAGACACACGCACGCACGCACGCACGCGTGCACACACACACACACACACACGCACGCACGCACGCACGCACGCACGCACGCACGCACGCACGCACGCACGCACGCACGCACGCACGCACGCACGCACGCACACACACACACACACACACACACACACACACACACACACACACACACACACACACACACACACACACACACACACACACACACACACTACTATAGCCCTCTCTCTCTCTTTTTCTCTCTCTCTCACACACACACACACACACACACACACACACACACACACACACACACACACACACACACACACACACACACACACACACACACACACACACACACACACAGCCCCCTCCTCCTCTCTTCTGAGAAAAAGAAAAAAGAAAGAGAGACAGATGAAGAGAGACAGAGACAGGGAGAGAGAGAGAGAGAGAGAGAGAGAGAGAGAGAGAGAGAGAGAGAGAGAGAGAGAGAGAGAGAGAGAGAGAGAGAGAGAGAGAGAGAGATAGAGAGAGAGAGAGAGAGAGAGAGAGAGAGAGAGAGAGACACACCCGTTTGACTCTTTAGAAGCCAGGTAACCAAAAATACAAGAGCGGTTTTCCTGGAGTACTAATATTGTGACTGGTAAAGCATTTAACAGAATGCTTTCATTGTAAGGCAAAACCTACATTCCACACATGAATTAATTCCAAACAAAGCATATATTAATGTAGCAGTGATCATTTCAAATGAATTATCTGGAAATTCAAAGTTCTCGGAATCTATTCACTTCGGTGGCTATTCTAGGAAATTATATATCACAAGCAGATGCCATGAAAAAAACATTTAAATAAAACTGGCCTGTAGGATCATGCAACAGGCCATACCGTACATAATTGAATTTGATTGAATTAATTAACTTACTTTGTGAGTTTTGACAAGAATATTGAGGTTCTCCGTGAATATGTTGCTACGTCTCCATTTTGATTCACTCTGTGCACAACAATCCTTTCCCCCACTCACACACGCACACGTTCACACACACACACAGACAAACCACCACACACACACACACACAAACTCACACACACAAACATACACACACACACACACATACACACACGCACACTCACGCACACGTACACACACACACACACACAAACTTACTTACAACTAACAATGTGCTTTTGAGTTCTTGGAGTAATTTGCGTTGAATAATTTTATAATTAAAATGTATTTATCAGAAACTTCTGCTAGTCTTTGATATCCCTCTGGTGCCACTCTCTGACAGAAACCGGTTCAGATGGAGCACACTCTCACACACACGCGCACACACACACACACACGCGCAGAATTTGATGTACAATGCATCTCAAAAAGCAGACACAAGCAGTGTTACTCTCGGCGACTCTCGAATCTCTCTTTCAAAGACACAGAAATAAATAATGTCTTGATTTGTTTGTGCGTGTGTGGAAACACACACACACACACACACCCACACACACACACACACACACACACACACGCACTTAGTGTCTCTTTTTCTCACGCATACGCCGGACACACACACAAACACACACATACACACATTGATACACTGGATCTGACTTTAACAATGCCGGCGCTTGTGTCAGACAAAGGTCCCTTCTCCGTTGTGCGTCAAAGAGCCGTCTGTCTGGAGGCCTCAGTGGAGCCTTCACATTCTGCAGCATCAAGTGAGCCCTGAAATAGAGCAGGGGACGTCCGAACACATGCAGAGCCACTCACACAGGGACACGCCCGGTAGTAAGTTGTTACTTTGTTATAGGCCCCCTATATTGCATTTACATCTTGCTCAGGGACACTGCGATACTCGGCTAGGAGGAGCTGGGGATTGAACTAGCAACCTTCCAGCGAACCTGCTCTACCTCCTGAGCTACTGCCTTCCCTATTGGGCAGGAGAATACGAAAGGATGCGTTGAAGGACGAAGCAAACCCACAAGGAAATGCACATTCACAGGTGGTTGCAATTGTTGGGTCTGATTGGTTCAAATCGCAATATGACCAGTAGAATCCCCAGGCATGATGATCAGCCAATCAGAAATAATTGTACAACTTGTATACAAATTGATCCATACATATATACAGTTGATGGTGCTGATGTCCCTGAGCTGGGGTTTGAGTGTTGGTGTCCTATCAGTGGGCATGGTGTTAAAACATCTGAAGAGCCACTGCTTCAGTACAAATACTGCAATCTGGAATCTGGGTATTCAGTCACAAGGAGTACTGATGACTCAAACACACAGTTGTGATACTTTTTCTACCAATCCCCACATTATACTTAGCTAATGTGCTTCTCTTTTGTGAGATTGTTAGTAGGTTGTAATGAGTCCATCGCATGATTTGTGTTTCTTGTGTGCCGGAACAGATTAGTTGATGATGAATAATGATGCACTGAATCAATATTAATATTAATATTAATGAATCTAAATTATTTAAAGACAAACTAAGTTTGTCCTCATTCAATCACATCAATGCTTTGATTTAATTGTTAAAATAATAAACAAGCACATGAAATTTTAACATTTATTTAGATTTTCTTAAAACATGATTTCAAAAATAATTGTAAGTGTTGCACAACATCACATTCGTTTAACATGACCGACGTTGAATGTTGAATACCGTGATGCTGATATTTCAATACCTTCTTCAATGATAATATCATTCTGCTTACCTTCCAGGGGAAAAGGGGCATTTTCCACTGACAGTACCTGCCTAACTCGCCTCGATTCGGCCAACCTTTTTTTGCGTTTCGATCACCAAAATGAGGCACCTGGTATCTGGTACCTGATACTTTTTTAGTCTCACCTCCATCGAGGTTCCAAGAGAGCTGATGTGATACTTTTGTGTGACGTAAACAGGCTGCTGGCCACTGATTGGCCTGAGTGACGCTGTCACACCAAAATTGTACCGGGGGCGAAAATTGAACCGCCTACGTAATCTGCGTCGAAACATTACGTCATCGATCAACGCGATTGTCCGTTGCCAGACAAGTTTTAAAAAAACATTTGCGCTCATCAAGACGAAATAGCATAATACAGATAACACTTGTTTATACTTTATATTTGTATTGCATTGAATTTAGCTACTAAACTGAGTGTTTAAAGTGTATCGTAGTTTATATTTGTATTGAATTTAATTGTTTAATCGAATTTAGCTCGTAAACTGAGTGTTTAAAGTGTAACGTAGTCTAGCTAGTTTGTGTTAATTTAATTTAACAGACGTCGTCGTTCGACGCGAACGTCCGTTGCCAGGCAACGTTCGACGCGATCATCAGTTGCCAGGCAGGTTTGGAATTTTCGACCGTACCCGGTACAATTTTGGTATGACAACGCCACTGGACGAATAATGATGAGCGCGACGCGCAAGCCGGACACCCGACACCCGGCCGCCGACACCCGGCATCTTTAAATACTAGCATCAACGGTCAGTCAACAATAGTGATTGATTATTGAGCATGGCCAATCAGTGCGCAAGAACTCGCCGTGGACCGTGACAGAGATGGAAACGCTCCTGTGCCTAACTGTACGTCCAAACCAGAAGAGAATTGAGCTACCAAATCGCCGGAAGTCATTCACTTTCTGTGGGCAAGAGCGACCAAAGCGACCAACGCTACCAGCGGCCAAAGTTGAGCGACCAGAGCGTCCAAAAAAAGTTGAAAACTGTTGAACTTTATGCAAATAACTATGACGCGTTTCAGCGGAAAAACACTGACAGCCAATCGGAATGTAGACGCTCTCCTCGCTTGCGTGGATCCCAGGGAACACCGGCAGGCACTTTTGAATTGTACGTCATGAGCGACTTGAGCGACCAAAGCGAACTGAAATATTTGCAGAAATATTATGAGCGACCAAAGCGTCTTTGACGTTTTGGTCGCTTCTGGTGTGGACGTACAGTAACCCTGTCTGTTTATGCATCGCGTGGTCGCTTATGTGTCGCAGTTTCGCGCATGCGTGCTATGAAGACCCGCCCACGTTGAAGAGGTACTTTAGATGGAAACACGATGTTCCCAGAACCAAACCAAGTCGTGCCACGCTAATGGCGCGTTTCCACTGCAGGGTGCGGTACGGTTCGGTTCGCAAAGGTGCGGTACGGATGCGTTTCCACCGCCAAAAGTGGGCGTGTCCCGGACTGAGCCGTACTCGTTTTGCCCTCAGTACTCCTCCTTTGGGGTACTGAGACGCCTGAAAGGGTGCCGGAAAATTCTAGCTACACACCCCCTCCGTTGATTGGTCGACAGAATCGTCATTCCGGGCGACGTGGGGATAAAAACAAACAAACAGTAGCCTCGAGGTATGATTCTTTACAATGAACATGTCGCGTAAAACGCTTGCTTGGGCGAACAAGGAGGTGGAGACGTTCCTCTGCATTCTTGGGGAGGAAGACGTGCAGAGGGAGCTTGATGGAGCAGTGAGAAACGGTTGAATGTGTCGCGTTCAACCTTTCCATTGGTTTTTTTGAGCAGGCTACTCTCTGTCTCGCTGCTATGATGTCACAATGTTTACGTAGCTGCCGCGGCGATCGACATCCGGCCTACCATAAAGGGTACTGTCGGCGGTGGAAACGCGACCTCGGAACTGAGCTGGGCTATACCGCCCCCTCCCTACCGGACTGAGGCGAACCGAACCGTACTGCACCCTGCATTGGAAACGCGGCATAAGTCGTGGCGAGTTGAGCTGGTACTGTCGGTGGAAAAGGGGGGACAGGTTAGATCATTTGTGCTGTTGAACTGCCGGGTACAGGCTACTGTTTGCTAGATTACCCTATGTGGCAGTAAGTGGATTGTAATACACTGATTGGTTTCAATTATGCAAGCATCATATAAACATCTTAGTATGAAATACAATCTAACAAGCTCTTAAGCTAGTTAACGTGATTTCCTTACTAGTGAGATGAAATATGATAATATAATAATGTCAAAAATATATATATACAAAACTGAAGGTTTAAACTTTTATAACAAAAAACAGGTTGCAATCGAAAATATATTTCATCAGGGGATATTTGCTTATTCGGCCGTTGTAATAAAACACCATAGCGGACAGAGGACTCTTCAATGCTAAATGCACACTTCCTGTTATAAAGCCATCAGTTGGTTAAGTGGACACAGTTCAGCCAGCTTTTCCCCAGCACAAGTTTCAGAGAGAGAAGATCAATGATCTCAAAAGTGCTGCTTCTTCACTGTGAAACAACCGTTCTCCTTTAGATCACCTGCAGGTATGTGGACTTAAAGTCTGTCCCGAGGGCGTTCTTAGCGTTGCATTTGTAAATGCCCGAGTTTGTCAGCATGGGGTTTTGTATAACCAAACTCCCGTCTTCCATCATGTGGATGCCCCCCTGAACGGTGAACCTGCTGTGGGGCACCAACGTGGTGCGCCCTGGCAGCGTCCACGAGATCTCCGGCTTGGGGACGCCTGAAGCCAGGCACCCTAACGTCACCGGGGACCCCCTATGGATCCTGGTCACCGAGGCCGGGGCCTTGGTGATGCGCGGAGGGAAGACCATCACCGTGACCGGGTAGGACAATGTGTGTGAGCCAAACGTGTTTGAGGCTTTGCAGACGTAGGTTCCCTTGTCGAACGTGGCCACCTCTTTGAGCTGGAGCGTCCCGTTGGCGAAGAAAGAGAGCCGGCCGGTGTGTTGGGGTTTGTCCAGGAGACGACCGTTGGGTAGGGTCCATGAGATGGATGCCTGCTGCCAGTCGTCCACAGAACAGGGCAGAGACAGACTGTGGCCATAGGTGATCTTCATCCCACCTGGATTAATTACAATGTATGCTTTTCAATATCACTGTTATGCATTGGTAACGCTTTGCTTAGCAATTGGACATTGGACAATAAACGATTGTAACATATCATGGAATATTTGCCTAAGTCATATTTTAGCCAAATTGTGATGTCTAGACTAACTACTATTCTAACGCTGCTGATTCACTGTGGCTCATTGGCTATATCCTTAGCCAATCAGATTGCTTTTGACATTCCATGTCAAAAGTTTAAACTAAATACAAGATTACCCTTAAAATATGGCTTAAGCAATTATGATGTGAGGCTAACGATATATATGGACCTGGCCGTGCAGAGATGAAATACAAACTGGGGTTATTGGAACTATGGATGAACTAATTGCAACAGAACAGCTTTACCTGTAACTCCTCTGATCACCGGCTTCCTTCCTGCTTCCAGGGTGTAGCGCTTCTCGGCTTGACCTGCCACGTTCTTCGCCACACATCGGTACACTCCCTTATCGTTCGCACCTGGATGGGAAATCCTCAGAGTCCCGTTCCCGAGGTGATGGACGAAACGCTGCAGGGCTCTGCCGGGGGGAAGCATGGTTCTGTTTGGTAGGATCCAAGCAAACTCTGGGTGGGGCTTACCCCGGGCGGGGCACTCCAGGACTATCTCCCTGCTGTCCTGTTTGATCGGTACCATTTCAATGTTGGGAACGGCGAAGCTCGGCTTCTCAGCTATCGAAGCCACCTCAAGCTCCACCCAAAACGTGGCTTCTCCGCGGGTGTTTTTAGCCACACACGCGTACCTCCCTTCGTCGGTTTTCCTCACGCCTCTCAACTCCAAGCTCCCGTTGGGGTGCACTTGAAAGCGACCGCCGGCGTAAGGTGCGGGGAGCTGTTGGCCGTAGGGCGTGATCCAGGACACCCGGGGTTCAGGGTTGGCCTCCGCCTTGCAGTCCAGCTGGGTGGTCTGGTAGGACACGGCCAGGACCCTCGACGTACTCCTGCCTGTGATTCCGTTGATGGAAGGCTCCTGGGTCTCCACCTCCATTTGGAAGTTTTTTACATCCTCTCCGATTGGGTTTCGTGCGATACACGTATATTTCCCTTCATCCGCGAGGGTCACCCTCTTTACCACTAGTACTCCGTTCTCCATGACCTGGTACCGATCTGAGGACACAGATATTATGTGATGGCCAGGAGAGATCCACAGAATCCTGGGCCTTGGCTCCCCTGTTGCCTGGCAGACAAACTTGGCCGACTCTCCGAGCCGGGCTGTCGCCAACAAATGGGATTCCGGACTAATCTTCGGAGCGTCGGGCGTAACCGTAACTTTAACTTTTCTCTCGTCTCTGCCAAGTTTGTTCTTGGCATGGCAGGTGTAATCGCCTTCGTCTTTTTTTCCCATCTGCTGGAGGAGTAACGTCCCGTTGTCAAAGATAACAAAACGCCTGTTGCGAACACCGCTGTCGTCCGATTGGAGGGCATTGTTGATGACTGTGCCATCCGGGAGGCTCCAGGAAACCTCTGGATTGGGGAGGCCTGAGGCCACACAGTCAACCTGGGAGGAAGAGGAAAAGGAGGAGGAGAAGAAGAAGAAGAAGAAGAAGAAGAAGAAGAAGAAGAAGAAGAAGAAGAAGAAGAAGAAGAAGATGTAGAAAAAGGAGAAGAAGAAGTAGAAGAAGACCAAGAACAAGAAGTAGAACAAGAACAAGAAGGGAGACGAGGAGAAGGAGAGTAATGGAGAAAAGCAGACCATCGAATAGCATTCAAATATGTTCAATGAGCGGATTCTATCTTCATTTTGTTTTATTCTTATTTTAGAAGTTTGAGAGGGGATACCTGGAAGTTCTGTCCATAGGTAGCATGGGGCATCGGTCTCAGGTGCTCTATCCTTGGAGCGGTCATCAACACATCCACCTGATACAACACACAAATACAATAAGAAAAAATTGGTTTGAACTTACACACCAATGATTAACATATAAACCAATATTAACCAGACATAAAACCTTTCAATGAGTTAATAAAGGTGGTTAAAGCCGGGTCAATGTCCTCAAGGTATACAGTGATATTTTGCTGATCACTAACGACTGACCTGAAAGAGTTCCATGTCTTCCCCGTTGGGACGCTGAAAGAGACACAGGTAGTTTCCGCGATCTATTTCTGTGAGATGTATGATCCTTAGAGTCCCATTGCGAAACACAGTGATGGATCTCTCAGGACTGCAAAGAAAAAGGGAGTTATATTCAACATTATATTCCAAGAACACCCCTTTGAAATTCATTCAAATAAGGCAACATTTGAACGATGATGAAGAAGGTTTCACGGACCTGTATTGATCCATAATGGTCTTGGAGGGTAACTGCCAAATGGTTCCCCTTGTGGATTCAGTGGACTCAGGGCAGTGGAGGAAGACCGTGGACCCGTACATGGCGGAGACCATGTGCTGCTGGGAGGGCCGTGGGATGGCATCGTGTTCGTGCGGCCGCGGGATGAGTGCGGCTGTAGGAGGAGGGGGTGGAGGGAAGGCTCGGGCTTCGGTTCTGACCACAAGCTGGACTGTTCTCTTGGCAATCCCCACTGCATTTTTTGCTGAACACTCATAACTGTAATAAATGTCAATTGCAACGTGAATAGATTGATTTAGTCAAACGGATCCAATGGAATTGGGTTAAATAAATTCAAAATATAGCTAGATGGCGTTCATACACAGCATATTTTTGAAGTAAAGAAAAATAAGAGAAATATCAGTCCCATACTTCCCACCATCAGCCAGTGCGGCATTCCTCACATACAGCGTCCCATTGGGAAAGACAAACAGCCTGCGCCCCAGGAACTGGGAAGGTTTAACGTGGACCCCTCCTGGGATGGTCCACTTCAACACAGGCTCTGGCTCTCCTTTAGCGGAGCAGTGGACGTACACACTCATCCCTGTCGGGACCGGGACACGTCACATGCAGCACATGTTACTTACTTTGACTCCTCAAGTTTAAACAGTGTTGTTACTTTATAACTAGACTGCTCCAGACCTGGTTGGACGTGGACGGCCTCCGACGGGTCTTCGTTGATGCTCGGGGGGAGGGCAGCAACGTGTAGGTTGTAGGTCACTGTGTCGGCACCCGCTGCATTGCTTGCGATGCACTTATAGTCCCCTTTGCTTGAGAAATTGGCTGACTGGATGTGAAGGGTCCCATTGGGCAGCAGAGCCACTGGGGATTGGGGGGTCTGGGTGGACCCCACATCACGGACCAACGCCCTGTTGGGAAGGATCCATGAGATCTTGGCAGGCGGTTTGCCGGAGGTGAGGCAGGTGAGATGGACGTCCCTTCCCAGGTAGACCGCTACCTCCCTGGACGCGGGAGGGTGGATCTTGGGAGGCTCAGTTTGGACGGCCAAGGTGATCACAACGCGGTCCGACCCGAAGCTGTTGCGTGCCGTGCAGAGGTACTGGCCTCGATCCTGGAGCTGCACGTTCTTAATGACGAAGGTGCCGTTCTTGAAGACCTCGAAACGCAGTCCTTGCTGAGTGCCGGCTGGGATGCTAGCTCCTAGACCAAGGTCAACGATTTAAAAATAGGTTAGTGAACACATTTTATGTGTCTAAGAGTATCTTTCATACTTAAACTCGATTGACTGGCCTTTGCTTCAAACTTTAGTTGTACTTTGAACTTAATCACTTGATCTCTATCCAGCATGAAAGTGTTCACCTGCGATAGCAGAACATTTTGATTTTGATCAATGACGATTAACATCCCTTCCTCCCAATCTCGTACTGGTCCTTTCTTACCCGTCGAGACCTTGGTCCATGCGATGGTGGGTGCTGGGTGTCCTTTCACCTTACAAGGCAAGTACACATCGCTTTCTGCGAGCGCCGACACACTCGTTGTGGCTGCCGTGGCGATAAGGGGTTTGTACCCTGCTCCGCTTCCCACAGCGTCCATCGGCCCGGGGAAAGGCGGTACCGCAGTGGGACGTCGAGAGCTGATCCGTCCTGTCAGAAGATAGTTCCACTTTAAGACATGGCCACTCTGGCTGATACCCCGTCTTAAGGTGCTTTGCACACTGACCACAACAACATGTGCGATACCCTTTGAAGGGGCGTTCAATGTTGTCAGATTCAGGTTTTTGTTAGCAAACATCAGTGTTGGTCAACTTCTGCAGTTATCTAAAGTTTGGTGTTGGTGTTTGTTGGGGCAGTGTGTCAGCACCTTTTATAAAAAACGAAACTATTCTTAATGGTAAACAAACCAACCTCCAATACTGGGCCATCGACTTCCATAAAAGAGCACTGGGGTGGTGTTAGGGCGTGGCAAGAGGGTCGGGGACAGGTCAAATGTGGAGGACAAAGGGGGGAAGGCAGGCTGGATGGGCTTCAGTGTGCTAGGCGCATTCAGAGCAGGCGTTGGCACCGTCGCTTTTGGGTTAGTGTTCGGGTAGGGTTTGAACAGCGGTAGAATGTGGGGTCTGTGATTGCCAGAGGATGAGGGATGATGGTGGGGGATTAGGTGGGGCTTGGGGGTGATCGGGAGGGTCAACCGTCTCCCCAGCTGGGCGATGCGATCCAGCTGAGCCTACATCCACAAAGAAGATTTGAATTCAATTAAAGACAGAGGTTGAACCATTAGGCCCTGAGGTATCAACATTGGTCAGATATCTTATTGATTATTTCAAAATGTATATAGATATATTACTGAAAGGAACAAACCTGTCTCAAACCATTTAAATAGTCTCTCCTGGCCTCACTTAGACATCCATTACCAATATAATTAGTGAAAACCACAACGTTCGACCGCCTTGCGTGAGCACGCCTGCCATGAACGTAAATATTAGCAACAGCACTGTGGTCTTTGTGATAACTAAGACATTATTTCTGGTAGGATACAATTCAGAAACTCAATACTGACTGACATGTACAAGTGCTGTATCGCTATTGTCTACACTTGTGGCAAGAGCATGCTCGCACTAAATGCCCTTCAGCAGAATCGGGACAACAAGACATTCTGACGAATTGGGTATGGATGTTTGAGTGAAGCAAGGAGATTCATGATGGTTTGATTACCCTGACAGGTATTATCCTTTAAATGCCACAATCCCGTTCCCACACCTCATCCTTCTAATCCAGCAGTTACCAACAGACAATGAATACCTCTCGTCCAAAACCTGAAACAAAAGAACGGGAGAACAATAGAACAAAACATCCCAGTTTGACCTACTTGTCTGTATCTGTTCCTGAGCTTGGAGTACATGAGATAATCCCTGGTTTGGGTGTCGCTCCCTGGGTTGGGATGAGACCATCCACCAGCGCCACCACCAGGATGATAGTGGTTGGGAGTCAATGCTGGTGGTGGGGAGGTAGCCGGTTGGGACTTAGTGCTCAATGAAGCCGTGGGCTTGGCTGTGTCTGCTGTGATCTCTGGGCGGTTGGTCACCCCAGACCAGGTTCGGTATGTGGGGAAAGGAAACAGCCCGGGGCCTAGGAATGGAAAACAATCCTAATCATGGCACTCTGACAGAATATTCTTTGATTAATTTCATGATCATGGCTGCACAGTGGACTTAAAAGACTGAAATACATTTTGGCAGCTGCCCCTTAATTATCAGGTACACTGAGGGCCTCCTATTCGCAATTAAAAAAATGCGTACTCTCTCCTATTTCTCAGTAAATAATAACATAGTTGTACGTAGACAGCCAACTGTGTCTTCTCATTCTCCTCTCCCGCACTTGATTCTGCTTTTGTGCTTAAGCAGAAATCTGACACTCACTGGACTGCAGAACAAAATAACACAAATCAGAGGGAAAGCGTACCTTTCCGGGGCCGAGGAGAAGATCTCTGCCCTGACCCTGAAGGATGGAGGACATGGTGGTGATGATGATGATGATGATGTAAGGAAGGCCAGTTTGGGGATGGGGGGAAGCGAGGAGGTGGAGCCGCATTAGTCTTCCCTTGTCCTTCTGATTTAGCTTCTACTCGACCACCTTCCTTTGGCACGTTCTCTTTGCTTTGTTTTCTATTTGAGTTGTGGTCTTCTGATGGCGTGGGGGCGTGTCCCCCTCGCTGGGTTGGTTGCTGAAGCCAAGGGTGGACGGGGTCCGATATAGGAAATGCTTGGCTGGGTTTGGTTTGTGGCTTTTCAGTATGCCTCCCCTCTGTTTTGTGCCTGGGGTCTAATCTTGTCGTTTCTCTGCCTGTTTGTAAAACTGTAGGATCATTTTCCTGTGAGGGACTGTGCGGTTTACTGTGAGATGTTGGTCTATTGCGGTTGGTTTGATGGACGGTGCCCTGTGTGTGGTGGCCTTGCAGAAATCGATTAGGATTTGTTTTCTCTCTCTCTTTGTTTTCCTCTTCAATCCTTGTTTTCTGGCTCTCCTTATCTTCTGCAGGCCTGAACGCTTCTTGAATTGTGTCTTCTTCTCGCCTTCCGTTTGGTCTTGAGTCTGTGTTGCGATTCCCAACCGCCATTTCAGTTGGACGCAGCACATTGTCTGGTTTTGGTTCAGGAATGGTTTTTGGATCTTGTAGATGATATCTACTTGAAGAAGGAATCACTTTGGAATCAACCTCCTTTTTTGGTGTTGTACTAATCATATCTATTTCCCTTTCATCCGAGTAATCACTGTCCTTGTAATCATAAACTGCCTCATCATAATCCTCTTCATCCTCTGGTCGGTCGTCTCTCACGGTGGTTTGAGCCATCGATGTCCTTTTGTTTGTTGTAGTCGATGTGGTTGTTGTCATTGCTGTGGTTGTAGTTGTTGTCGTTACTGTGGTTGTTGTTGTCGTTGCCGGGGTTGTTGTGGTGGGTGTGGTTGTTGTGGTGGGTGTGGTTGTGGGTGTTGTGGTTGTAGTTGTGGGTACGGTTGTTGTGGTTGTGGTGGCTGGCATGGCGGTCACCTGGGTAACCGTTGTTGGTTGTTGGTTCAGATGAGGATGAAGTCTTCTCATTGATGGGTGTCTGTGTCTGTAGGGGGGCCTCCTTCTATTGGGCCATCTTTGGGAGTACTGGGAGGTTCTGATTCTCCCCCCAACGACCCTCCCTCCAGACGGTTGGTTAGGGGGAGACATGGCCACTATGGCAGGGGAATTGGTTCTGCTGTCAGTTATGTCTTGGAATCTCTCATTGACTACTTTGACGGGTGGTGCTTTACTACTGCTGGGCTGGACCAAAGGCCTTCTCACTACTGGTCTAAAGTGCTCCTTTTCGGGATTAACATGGTCCTTATTCCTTGTCTGTTCCCTCTCACTGGAGTAGGACTCTGTAGCAGTCTGTTCCGTTGTAGTGTCTGGCATGATTAAATGAGTGTTATCAGTTGTAGTAACAGACGTGGTTGTAAAAATTACAGCAGCAGCGGTCGTAGCAGTAGTTGAAGGAGCGGCGGTATAGGTCCGTCTAGGGGTACTCGTTTTAGCTAGTTCAGTAGTCAGCCTTTTTGTACTAAAGTCTGTGTGCATAGTAGGAATGTTAGTGTATGCTTTAGCATTGACTTTAGCCAATATCTCTGCCCAGTGATTTGGATCTAATTCCTTCACAGGCTTGTAAGGCTTTCTCTTTGGATCTTTGATTATTTTCTTTTTCATCACCCCTCCAGGAAACCGCTGTGGTGTTCCAACCCTTCTAGGAGACTGTGTTGCAGAAGGGCGTTTGATTTCCTGGTAATCCACCCCTGAGCCCTCGCCTTCCTCCTCAGCGTTCACTAAGACGGTCGGCCCTCCCTCCTTCTGCTCAGTGGGCTTCTGCTCTTCTGTGACTTCTACCTGGTGTGAGATCATGTCTACTCCGTAGATGTTTGAAGCCATGCAGCTGTACTCCCCCGCCTCGTCTTGGCTCATCTTCTTCACCACCAACGTCCCGTTTGCCAACACTTCTGCCCTTCTCGCCTGTTGTGTTGGAAGTAGAATCCGGTTCTTTGGCAGGTACCAGACTGTCCTACTGGGCTCCACAGTGGTCACGTTACAAGGCAGAAAAAGTGTTTGTCCCTTCTTGACGCTCATTTTCTCCCCGTTGAAGGCGGTAGGACTCAGCGAGCGTTGTTTGACAGTGAGCCTCATGGGGACCAGGTCGATTCCAGCTTGGGTTTTGACCATGCAGTGATAGAGACCTGCGTCTGCCAGGGTCGTGTTCAGAATGACGAGCTGCCCGCTCTCCAACAGCTGACTTTTGCCATCGATCCCCTCGATGACGGACAGGTCAGGATGCATCCACTCGACTTTTACCTCCGACCCTGAGGTGATGACGTCACATTCCAGATGGGCCTTGGTGCCCTCAAGAACCGACTGCACCTGCCCCGCGGTCCCTCGCCGAATCAGGGCCCAGGTGGTCTCTATGTTGCCTTGGCCGTCACCCTGCCTGGGGCGAGTGTTTAGGGCCTCAGAGATCAGAGTGGAAAAGTCCATCACCAGGTTTTTGTTTGTGGTCTGGCGCCGGTTGAGCTGCAGCGTGACCCGGTGCTGGAGCAGCCAGCCGGGCTCGGCCGTCAGGTAACCCTTCAGGTCGGTGAAGTAGGGGGAGTTCTCATTGATGGCCTGGGCGTACTGGTAGGTGGTGCTGTTGGCGTTGTCCCTCGGCGCCCCCCTCTCCAGGATAGCAGGGCTCTCGTAGTAATACGCCACCAGCCGCCACAAGTTCTGCAACGCCTCCCGGTCGATCTCGCACTGGAGGACGGTGGCCAGCGACACGTTGACGGACACCTCCCCGGGCGAACCGGGCCGCTCCGACCACGTCATGGCCACACCCTCTCCTGGCCGCTGCACGTCACACAGCACGTGGGCGCTGTTGCCGTGGCTGTCCGACAACACGAAGGTCAGCTGGCCCAAGGGTTTCTCCAGGTCGCGGGTGTACGGGAGGTCCGGCTCCGCCTCTGTTTCCGCCCACATGGGGCTGTCCCACCGCTTGAGAGGGGAGTTGAGGGTCGGACGCTGGCAGGACAGCTGGTCTGGGGTCAGGTCGAGGAGCCGGCTGCCGTTGAGGGGCGGGGAGGAGCACTGGGCGCACGTCTCTGCAGAGCCACGCTCCTTCTTGCACTTGATCACACCTGGGGGGGGGGGGGCGGGGTCAGAGAGAGGATCATATAGAGATATAAACTGTATACACATATGTCAACAAAGAAACATTCGGTCCTTTGACAGACACACCGAGCTACAGCCTAGTGTGTAATGTCGTGGGGTAGCTTGATGCCAGGTTGAGCTCCGATGCTCGTCCCATAGTGAACGCAGACGCTTGGATCTTCTGAAGCTTATCATGGACATGGGGCCTCAGCCCAAAACCTTTCAAGTCAAAACCACAAGACTTATCAGTTAAACCCAAGAGCTAATTTTAGGGAAGGACGTTGACAGAGAGAAAGAGAATAGGACTTGGGGACTGAGTTGCACAAAGTTCAAAGAAATCGCTATGATGGGAGAAATGAACATCAAAGGGAGGAGAAAAAATAAAGATGAGACTTTCCCAGTAACTAAATGCAGGCCATGAAATGTTTTATGAATTGGGAATGGAACCATTTAAACATATGGGAAGCCAACAGATTCAGGGTTAGATAAATCCCAGATACGAACAAACAGTTAATTAATAACTTCTTGGCCACTGACACGTCAGACTTCATATGTTCCCATGCATACAATATTGTTTTTTACCGCATTATGCATTTTAAGGCTGTAGGTGTACCATTGCTGATTCATTTTTTCACGACTAAGCTACACAAACAGTCAGCAGATTAAATAAATTACAGCTTTTATACAAGATAGTGACGAGGCAACCAGAAAGGGTCATGACTCACAGCACATCTGTATAATGACAGATGTAGGCAGCGATTAAGCTAGCGATACTCAGCATTAGGAAAGCATTAGAATGACTTTTGTTTGTATATTCTGTGTATAATACTAAGTGCATCTAGCGAAACAAACACAAAAAGTTGACTGTAGCAATATTATAATCTTGTTCCTTTAACAGATTCCTGCCACATGGAAAAAGAGCAGTGTATTGTTATAGTATTGTCTTAAAGCGAGCGTCATTCAGGTTTTTGTTGGAACATCTTCAAGGGTACCGGCCTCTGTTTACCCTCGTGCCTGGAGTTCCAGTCCAGCAGCCACCGGAGCTGGCAGTCACATGACCAGGGGTTTCCGTGGAGCGAGAGGACCTCCAGCCTCGGGGCGGTCTGCAGCGCCGCCGCAGGGAGTTGCTCCAGGAGGTTGTCCGAGAGGTGAAGGTGTCTGAGGGCATTTCAATAAAGATAAAAACGTGCAGAAAATTAATTGTACGCATCATACCAGAAGAATCAGACATATAATTATTGTCTGTATCTAGAAAACTCCATGGAGGTCACGGGATGAAATAATACCCTAATAACGTAAAATACACTTGTTTTTTGTTCCAGGTGCAGCAATCTTTGTTGTCATGTAACCGAAAGGTTGCTAGTTCGATCCCCGGCTCCTCCTAGCTGAGTGTTGATGTGTCCCTGAGCAAGACACTTAACCCTAACTGCTGACGAGCTGGCTGTCGCCTTGCGTGGTTGACTCCGCCGTTGGTGTGTCAATGAGTGTATTGACCGATGTAAGTTGCATTGAATAATAGCGTCTGCTAAATGGCCTAATTGTAATTGCATGGATAAAAGCGTATGCTAAATGTGAAACATAAGTTTGCGTACTAAGTTAAAACGTTTTAAAAGTTTCAAAACACAGTCAAATATGATCTGACAAGTGGAACTGTGGACATTTGTCTGAAAGGGAACCCATTGATCCAGTGTGGAGGCTCTGGATAAACAGAGATGGAGCTGAAAGGGACCAGCCACTCTCACCTGAGCCCTGAGGACCAGAAGGTGCCCAGCAGGGAGAGCGTGATGAAGGTGTGGGGGTGGAGGTCCCGCAGCACGTTGCCCTCCAGCTGCAGCAGCTTGAGGGCGGGCAGCCCGGAGAAGGAGTAGGGCTGGATGAAGCTGATGAGGTTGTGGTCCAGGTGGAGGCGAACCAGACCCACCAGGCCCTGGAACAGGCCGGCGTCCACCTCCGTCAGCTTGTTGTAGCTCATCTTCAGGATCTGGGTGGGGGTGAAGGTGGAAGTATCAGGGTTGGGAATTCTCGCTTTTTAATTTCCATTGCTGCTGCGATCAATACAACATTCAGGTACAATACCATTCTAAGCTTTGCGGTCACTTAGTAGAACCGTCTTAAAATAACTTTCTTTCAATGAAGATAACATTAAATTAAACTGAAAGACAGTCCAGACATTGTTAATGTGGTAAATTACTTTTCTTCTAACTGGAAACGGCAGATTTTGAATGGAATATCTACATAGGTGTACAGAGGCCCATTTCCAGCAACCGTCACTGCTGTGTTCTAATGGTACATTGTTTAGCTAATCGTGTTAATAGGCTAATTGATGATTCGATAACTCTTGTGCAATTATGTTAGAACAGCTGAAAACTCTTAATTAAAAGTGTGAGTTTTCAGTGAAAATATGAAATCGTCTGGGTGACCCAAAACTTTTGAACGCTAGTGTACAGTCCAAGACCACAGTATTACGTTATGCATTAGTGGTGCATTGATTATGGAGGCCGGCTCGACTGGGCACTGAACAGGGGCGACGGTACGACTGTTACTATCACTGACCAGGGGCTACGGTACGACTGTTACCATCACTGACCAGGGGCTACGGTACGACTGTTACCATCACTGACCAGGGGCTACGGTACGACTGTTACTATCACTGACCAGGGGCTACGGTACGACTGTTACCATCACTGACCAGGGGCTACGGTACGACTGTTACCATCACTGACCAGGGGCTACGGTACGACTGTTACCATCACTGACCGGGGGCTACGGTACGACTGTTACCATCACTGACCAGGGGCTACGGTACGACTGTTACCATCACTGACCAGGGGCTACGGTACGACTGTTACCATCACTGAACAGGGGCGACGGTACGACTGTTACTATCACTGACCAGGGGCTACGGTACGACTGTTACCATCACTGAACAGGGGCTACGGTACGACTGTTACTATCACTGACCAGGGGCTACGGTACGACTGTTACCATCACTGACCAGGGGCTACGGTACGACTGTTACCATCACTGACCGGGGGCTACGGTACGACTGTTACCATCACTGACCAGGGGCTACGGTACGACTGTTACTATCACTGACCAGGGGCTACGGTACGTCTGTTACCATCACTGAACCGGGGCTACGGTACGACTGTTACTATCACTGACCAGGGGCTACGGTATGACCGTTACCTGCACTGAACAGGCGCTACGGTACGAGTGTTACCTGCAGGGATCTCAGGTTGTAGAAGGCGCCAGAGTGAACTGCGCTGATGTCGTTGCCGTGCAACATGAGCATCTCCAGTTTCCGTAGCGACCGGAATTCGGAGCCCTCCACTTCTGTCAGGCTGTTGTAGCTGTTGGGAGGAGAGAATGAACAGTCAGGTAGCGGGTGTCATGTCGTCAATGTTAACGTAGCGATGGAGGCGGGAGGGACAGCAGACATCTGGAGGAAACATGTGAGAGAGGACAGGGTTGTTTATGCTCACACTCAGACTAACCCTGTAAATTAGACAGAAATTGTCTTGATTTAATTGTAATTCAATTCCTGGGCCTATATTTAGGCCTATTCTGTTTGTTTTGTGCATATGTGTGTTCATGCAAGAATATGTTTGTATGTGTGTGCGTGTGTGTGTGTGTAGGCCCTATATGTGTTTGTGTGTGTGTTTGCGTGTGTGTGTGTGTGCAGGCTCGGACTGGTAATCTGTGATACCGGGCATTTGCCAGAAGGGCCGGTCCACATTTCGGCGTGCGAGGGCCGGCCCTCCTTCAATCATACCGGCCCCAATACTGATTATACGACCGCCTTACTTACCTGACAATACGGATAACTCAAAGAGCCCAAGAAAGAACCTAACGTCAAATTGTTGCAATGGTGCATCCAGTATATATAGCGCTTCCTTGTCATGCACATCTATGTGACGGTTGGTATATGGTATAATTTTCTATTTCTTCAAACTGTAAAATCCTGTTTCTTCAAACTGTACAATCATTGCAACAAACTAAATTAAAATAAAACTAAAATGCTTTCTTTAAAGTAAACTACGATTTTCTTATATTTGGCGAATTTATGTTAGAATATTTTGCAAAAATATGTTGCGGTGCACGATGGGATTATACATCTAACAGCGAACGTTAACGGTCCATGGATGCTGCGGATGTTGCTTCGCTTATATTTTAATTTCAGTGGATGGGCTAAAAATCATGGAAAGAGTTGGCAAAAAGAAGAAAGGGGGAGCGGAGAAGATTCGGGACAAAAGGCAGAAATCTCTACAAGCTGAGGCGTCTGGATGTTTTAAAATAGATCTCTTGTTTGCTGTGGCCAGTGCTTCAACCGTTGCTGCTAGTGCCCCCGACGTCCCTGCTGCTACAACCTAACATAATCCATTGCTTGCTAGCAGGACTGTCCGGGTATGTTAAACCGTGTGGATTAATGTGGAATAATTGCAACTTGCAAGAAGCCCCGCGATCAAGACAGCGTCAAGGTAGGCCGTTTGGTTTTTAATTGTGCCCACCACGACATGTTTAATTCGGCTCACAGGTCTTTCTTAAAGGGGTAGTTCGGAATTTTGGACATAGGGCCTGATTCCGAAGTGAGCATTGGTATTCTATATCACTTGAGACAGTTTTCAACACATTTCATTCAGTCCTTCTAGTTGCAGAGTTCGCTCGTGCTAGGCTAGCGCACGTCAACGGGCAATGCTAGCCTGCTATTAAAAACAGCGGACTGATACCTAGGTTACCTGCCGCTGTCATTGCTACAAACGCAGAGTACAGTGAACGAAGGAATTCTACAAGCGTATTAAATTAACAAGATATGGCCACGTTTGGAGGAGTTAGCGATGCATCTGCTTTTGAAGACGATTATGAGGAATTTGTTGTATCCAACGAACCGTACATGTACGAGTCGGTGTTTTGAAGGACTGAATGAAATGTGTTGAAAACTGTCTCAAGTGATATAGAATACCAATGCTCACTTCGGAATCAGGCCCTATGTCCAAAATTCCGAACTACCCCTTTAAGTAGGTTCGCTGAAGTTGGTTCGGCTCATTTGCGCTAAAGGGGGGGGGGGGTCGGTCGGTCGGTCCATAAGGGGCCGGTGTAGATGGAAAAATGCCAGGGCCGAAAATCGTTCCCAGTCCGACCCTGTGTGTGTGTATGTGTGTTTGCGTGTGTGTGTGTTACGCGGGGTGCGTGTGTTTCTATGTGTTTGTGTTTGTGTGAGTCTGTGTGTGTGTGTGTTTTTTCATGTTTGCTCTGGTGGATGTTTGTGTACATGTAGCAAAGGACAGAGCAGATGTGTTTTACGGTTGGAAGGGAGTACAATGTAACCTTTCAGTGTGAGAAGCGCAAGCTGGAGGGGAAGAATGAGAGTTGAAAGAAGCCAGGAGGGGTGACAGAGATGTGCCAATAGGACTAACCTTTGACCTCTCAAGTGACCCTCTACGGGAAAACCGCTTATCTGAATTTCCGCACCTTTGCAAAGAAATGCTTCATGTTTTGTTTAAAATAGAAGTTATGACACTTTTACACATCTCTCAATGGAACATGACAAAAAGGAGTGTTGTTTACGTTTGATGGCGAACAACATCAGTTAATGGTGCTGTAGGCACGATTTTGGAGCTGTAATCTGAATTGAATGTGAGGTATGCCCGAGCCTTCATGCAGCAGTTTGTTAGTGAAATGCTTTGTGACAATGTCGGTTGTTGTTGACTGCGCATGCATCTGTGTGACAAAAAGCGTTTTAACTGGTGTAGACATCTAGGGAGGGGGGGGAGGGAGGGAGAGGGAGGGAGGGTGAGTTTTTTTGAGGTGAGCCAGCCCCAGGACATCAGAGCGCTGTCCTGTCCCACTGCCAGCTCCTCCACACAGGGTTGTAAATAACATTGCACCGCCCTACGGGATGTGGATAATTTGCGGAAGGGATTGATTCCATGTGGGATGATCTCAGAGATATTTGCATTCCTGCTATGATCAATAAAGATTGAAAGGAACATTCAATGGAGTAGCACATTATTCCATTTACGATGTGTAGTAAATTGATTTTGAATGGAGGCCTTCAACGATTGGGCCCTGAAGTTGGCCTTTTATATACCCTTGGAGATTTTAATAAAATACAGTTGAGATACTGTTGATAAACCAAGACATTTAAATGTATTCATCTTCGGCAAATATTTTCTTCTTTTCTTGTGAATGTACTTCATCATAAATCTCCTTGGATAATTACTGTACATGTAAATGCAAAGGCCATATGGTATGATGAATATAATCTACACTTTTGCTCAGGGATAGCAAATTGTGGTCGCCATGATGCTTAATCAACTATAGATGGGTCAGCATCCGTTGCCCCAAGCAATGCCCTAACATCCTTTCCGCTCCAACCACAACACAGTGAGAGAAGAACATCTTGTGCGGGGATTCTCCCCCAAGTGAGTGTCATGTTTTCATTCTCTGTCGGAGCAATCAATTTAATTTGGAAATAATCCCACCTCTTCAAATGTTCTTGTTTATTTTTCTAAGATAACAGCAGTTGGTGGTTTTATTACGACTCAAACAAGCTTCTACAGCTAACCGCTGGCTATAAATCCCTTTAATTCCACATTTGGCAATTAAATAAATGCTGCCTGTTGACTGACCGTTCTGCTTGGTTGCTTGTATGTGCTTGTATTTTTTGTGTGTGACAAGGCTGTGTGTGTGTGTGTGTGTGTGTGTGTGTGTGTGTGTGTGTGTGTGTGTGTGTGTGTGTGTGTGTGTGTGTGTGTGTGTGTGTGTGTGTGTGTGTGTGTGTGTATATGGGTGTATGTTTAGACACCAGACAGTATTTGTTTGGGTCTTAAGGTATCACTTCATCCTAATGATCCTGAAGAGGATGGTATTATTAAATGTCTTTACAGCAGTGTGTCCTGTAAAGTCCTGTTACTTAGATTCCTTAAGGGCCCCTGGTTAGCTTCTAGTGGACTCACTGCAGTTACAAGTTACATACACACACTAGTCGACCATAGGGGATCATTCACCACCTGAAATACTTCTCCCAAACACTTGTGCGGTAGTGAATAAAACTGCAGATGCCCTGAGGAACCTGAAACATGATTGTCAGAGAATTTAATAGTCTAAAAATAATGGGTCATCACCAGACTGTCCGAGTGGCTATTATTATGAACTACCGCCCTGCCCATCTCGCTTAGTCAGTGTATGGTTTTGAACAAGCATTTGTGGGTTTTACTCACACTAAGCATGTGTATGTGTGTTTGTGTATGTTGGTCAAACCATGTGTGTTGGTGTGTGTGTGTGTGTGTGTGTGTGTGTGTGTGTGTGTGTGTGTGTGTGTGTGTGTGTGTGTGTGTGTGTGTGTGTGTGTGTGTGTGTGTGTGTGTGTGTGTGTGTGTGTGTGTGTGTGTTGGTAAAATGATGTGTGTTGGTAAAATGATGTGTGTGTGCGTGTTGGTAAAATGTTGTGTGTATGTGTGTGTGTGTGTGTGTGTGTGTGTGTGTGTGTGTGTGTGTGTGTGTGTGTGTGTGTGTGTGTGTGTGTGTGTGTGTGTGTGTGTGAGTTTGTGTGTATGTTGGTAAAATTGTATGTTTCTGTGAGTGGACGAGTCTCACCCCAGGTTCACCCTCTCTGTGTCCGGGGGGAAGGCCTTGGGGATGGAGGTCAGGTGTCTGAAGGTACAGTGGACCTCTTTAGCCGCTTGGCAGGTGCAGCTCCGCGGGCAGGAGGGGAGGCCGTGGACCAGCAGAGAACCAGGAGAGAGCTGGAGGGGAGAGGAGAGGGGAGGCAGGAGAGGGATAGGAGAGGAGAGGGGAGGCAGGAGAGGGAGAGGAGAGGAGAGGAGAGGAGAGGAGAGGAGAGGAGAGGAGAGGAGAGGAGAGGAGAGGGGGGGGGAAGAGAGGAGAGGAGAGGGGAAGAGGAGAGGAGAGGGGGAAGAGGGGGGAGGAGAAGAGAGGAGAGGGGAAGGAAAGGAGAGGAGAGGAGAGGAGGCGAGAGGGGGGGAGGCGGAGATGAGGGGAGCAGAGAGGAGAGGGGAGAGGAGGAGAGGAGATGAGAAGGAGAGGAGAGGGAGAGGTGGGGGGAGAGGAGAGGGAGAGGAGAGAAGAGAGTAGATAAGTGGGACTTAATAGGGCTGACAGAGTTAGCGCAATACTATTTCCAATCACTGTGTGTTAGTGTACGTGTGTGTGTGTGTGTGTGTGTGTGTGTGTGTGTGTGTGTGTGTGTGTGTGTGTGTGTGTGTGTGTGTGTGTGTGTGTGTGTGTGTGTGCGTGCGTGTGCGTGTGCGTGCGTGTGTGCGTGTGTACCGTTTGCTGAAGGAGGAGGAGCATGAGAAGCGGGCGCCACACCGGGGCTGTTGCACGGAGGCTGGACCACCACCAGGCTAGCGCCATGACTGGATGGCTGGGCTGCTCTCTACACCCTCAGGCCCTCCATACACCTATCGACACAGAGCAAGCACGCGTAAACACCTGCTCCGGTGTTTTTGCTCTGAACATGGGGAACAATCCAGAAGTCTGTTTTAACGTCACATTTGTATAGTCGCTAACAAACGCCTGATCTGAGAATGCATTTGTTCTGAGACTTGTGTTTTACAATCCATTATTACACTATAAATATCATAGTATCCATTGTGGTTGGTTTTGAGCTTTCTAATAGCTAATTCTATTGGATAACTGTCTAAGTCGTGACCATGGCATATTAAGATTCTCTCGGGGGGGAAATAAAGGCTGAAGGTTGTGCAGAAAGGCGAGAAGTTTTTTTAACTCATAAATTCATAAAAATAGACGTATCAAGGATTTTCACGTGTGGCTTTCTAGGTTGTGTGTTCTTTTCTTTGGCTTCAATGTGGAGCGAGACCAAACTTGTTTTGACCATATATCCTTTAATTTTGTGCTTCCTGACTTTCTCACAACTATCCTAAAGATGTAATCAGGGATATCCTAAACATTCTCTTGTTTCATGTCCTCAAACAGGAGACTTTGGCCCAGCGCGGTAAAAGACTAAATCATGACAATGGCTTGATGAATACATTTAATCATCAGAAGGTTCAACACAAGCTCATGCTGGTTCGGCAGATACAATTACGCATTGAAAAAGGTCACAAAAGCAGATGGGAGAAACCATATTAATATAAAGCCAGTCAAGTGAAAACTGGTTGGAGAGAAAGACAAAAATGAGAGTTAATAAATAAAACAAGCAATGTTTTGTTCCACACTTAGATGAGACGTTAGGTAATAGGAGTCGGCCTAACTCAGGAGGTAGAACAGAACGAAGGTTGCTAGTTCGATCCCCGGCTTCTCCTAGCTGAGTGTCCAGGTGTCGCTGAGTAAGACACCTCACCCGAACTGATCCCGACGGGCTGGCTTCCTTACACGGTTGACTTCGCCATCGGTGTGTGAATGTGTGCCCTAGCCATTGTAAGTCTTTGGATAAAAGCATCTGCTAATTTTTAAATGTAAATGTAGGCAATGTGTTAGCAGGTTGCCTCCCAGCGACAGCGGCTCTATGGATTTGCCGTGGGGGGGCTGCTAATTTGTAAAACCCATCAAACAGCCTTGTTGGAGCACTTCGTGACATCCCCTGTGCCTGAGGGAAATCCACAGAGCAGATCATGTGATGATCAGGGTTAATGAGGATGAACAGGGCGAGATGAGGATGCAAGATCCGTCCATGCGTTCACATGTGCGCTGGGATTAATTCTCGAGGCCGTGTGTGCAGAACGTTTTCAGGACACCACCTTGTCCCAATAAGCATCAGCGGAGCTTTGGTGGTGTGCTAGTAAACACGTTGGTGGAGGCTTTCCTTTGATTTGCCAGAGGCAGTGTCGGGGTGTGGTTCTTAAGAAGCTGTGCAGAGCTCCAGACCCCGGGCACTCTGCTGGCAGGGGGTCTTCCGACCGCTGAGGCTCCCCAACACAACACCCCACAGAGCACCTCACTCACAGAGAGAAACCGAGGATACCGTCCCAAAGGCTAATGTAATTATAGTGATATTGATCTGAATCGCAATCTTTATCAAAATCAAACTCTTAACCAATCGTTGTGGTTTGCGGCGACCTCTAAGCTGGCTTCGACATCAATGCATCGGCCTACAGCTCTCCGTTGCTGAAATACCGTCTGCATCCATCCTCACACACCCACGTGAAAACCCCGTGCACAGACATGCTGAGTGACCTGAAAAATAATAAGACTGGATCTAAGTGCGTGCCAGCTCAGATGCTCAAAGACGAATTCACAGAGAGAATGAAAGCTTGGGAAAGAGAGAGAGAGAGAGAGGGATGAATAGAGAGATGGATAGAGAGAGAGAGGGAGAGCGAGAGAGAGTACGGAATACACATGTGAAGAAAACATGCACATATCCACACCCCTTCCAGAAACCATTAGAGGCCAGGTCAGGGCTCTGGTTTCCATGTCCGTCGCTGTGTTCTTTCCTCAATAGGAGGCTAATTAACCTACCAGCTGTGCGTGTGTGTGTGTGTGCGTGTGTGTGTGGGTGTGTGACAGGAAACGAGTGGGAAACTAGCCAAAAACTGGACCTGGAGCCTGATGGGTCATTATCATGCCAGTGACAGATCCGGAATAAATCGCACAAACACATACACGCACACAGGCACGCATGCACACACAAACACACACACGCACATACACAAACGAAAGCATGAACGCACACATACACACTCAGACACATTATGGTCATACATTTTGAGTCAGTTTTAAGATGTGATATTGAAAAGACATGTGTAACACGGTGTGTAGTTTGTGGTTCAGCATCATTCAGCCTACACAGCGCCTTGGTCCGCATCCAGTCATCATCTCTAACGTGTGTTTTAACAGAGTTGTTTGCATGGAACCAGGACTGTCAACACCCTGTATACTGGACCCCACTGCCCCCACAGTCTGACCCCATAAAAAACGCATGCCCTTT
>NC_079421.1:4965493-4987993 GCF_026213295.1 Gadus chalcogrammus | reverse complement strand
GTTGTTTAGCACTGCTGATTTATTCATTGTATTTTATTATTATTACAAATCAGGAGTCAAAGCGCTGTCACACACAGCTCAGTGAATCGTTATGGTCAACACATTAGTGGGGCCTGTCTTGGTCAACTGCGGGACCATAATGCCAGACATATACAATACACAGCATACATGTGTCCACTTGGACGTTTGAAGATGATGATCGTGCTTTTGCCAAAGGTGATGCTTTGATCAAGAAAAGTGGCTTCTTAAAAAAAGTCAGGCTAAAATGAATTAAAGCAGATATTGTTGCATTGCATGATAGTCAAATCTCACAGATAGTTAATCACTTCTTATAATTGTAGCTTCAACAGGTGAGTAATTGTGTTGTAATAGTGGGTAACAGTCAGACAGATGTGGTCATTCATTCCGTCTCGGTTCCCAGGTGTTCAAGCCGTACAAGGCCTCTCAACACGACATGTGCCGCTTCCACTCAGAGGACTACATTGACTTCCTGCAGAAGGTCAGCCCCAACAACATGCAGGGCTTCACCAAGAGCCTGAACACCTTCAACGTCGGTGACGACTGGTACGCTCACTCCCTTCAGTCTCAACATTTAACCTTCATTTTTTATTCATGATTTGCCTTTTTTTTTAAATTCATTTGCAATTCAAAGGTGCCTACAAGTGGTTTTGTAAATTGTCAAAAGAGACACACTTCACATTTGTGTGTGTGTGTGTGTGTTTAGTCCTGTGTTTCCAGGCCTCTTTGAGTTCTGTTCCAGATACACAGGAGCATCATTACAAGGAGCTACGCAGCTCAACCACAAGGTAAACCTCCCCTCGACCACCCAGAAAAACAGAAATCATCTTTCCATCTCCCTGAATGACTTCTACAGCTCGCAATGCTTGAGTTGAGCAAACCCAACCTCTCATATATTCATTTAGCAGACACATCTATACAAAGACACTTCCATGTGTTGACATTCAACGCATACAATCCTTATTAGGCAAACAACAAATTAAATTGCTTGCTTGACCAAATCAGACCTGTGGCAGATATTGGAGTCTGGGATATTGGAGAGCATTCCTCCATCGTCAGAGCTCCAAAGTGGATCATGTGTTCAGATATTTCCATGGTCCGCCGTGGAAGTCAAGGGGAAACAGTTCAGAGCCATTTCTCCATCCATTCTGCAAATCCAATCAAAATCACAATAAGTTTCCGGAGTACGTGTTCACGATGTGTTCTTGTCTCGCCTTTCTTCAGATCTGTGACATTGCCATCAACTGGGCCGGGGGGCTGCATCATGCTAAGAAGTTTGAGGTAAGTCCTCACTCTGGTCCTCACTCTGACCCTTATTTTTCAAGGATACTAAACACACATATCTACTCCACAAGGAGAAGTGCCACTGATCTGGTGTTCAGATTTAGATGTTGCGTGGGAAAGGGCTATTTTTACATTCAGCCGCGTTTTCAAGGAACGGGTTACCTGCTAGTATGAAGACAATTGTTTCTCTTTTCAGTTTTAAACAGTCTTAGAGAAATGGTTGAGCAGCAGACGCTCATAGGGTTGTTTACTATTGTGTCTCTTTTATAGATTGTTTTAAAATGTATATTCATATGAACTGTGAAGGTGTGATAGTCATATCAACCTGCCAGGCGCTTTAACGCATTAAGGTATCCAAATCTCCCCGTTTCTAATTTCAGGCTTCAGGGTTTTGCTACGTCAACGATATCGTCATCAGCATCCTGGAGTTACTCAAGTACGTGGGCGAGTTGTTGAGGAAATGTTTCCCTCTTTTGTGTGTGTGTTGATGCAGATATGTTTAAGGTCATTAAGTGAGAACGGCCAATTTGCCAATTTTATAATGGTTTTATTTAAGTGTGGGGGTTCTAACATTGTGTCTGTCTGCATGTGTTGTAGGTACCACCCTAGGGTGCTCTACATAGACATCGACATTCACCATGGCGACGGCGTACAGGAAGCCTTCTACCTGACCGACCGCGTCATGACCGTGTCCTTCCACAAGTACGGGAACTACTTCTTCCCTGGCACAGGTATGTTCCCGCCCTCAGATATTACCGAATTAATTCCTGTTTAATTTTTTATTTTTTATTATCACAACATTGCTATTGAACTTTGGGCGAACCTTGAATATGTTACGGATTGATCAAGAATCTTTTGTTAAATATTCCAAAATATGTATTATTTTCTTTATTTTTTTCAGATTCTCATTAAAAAAATAAAAGATTTTCCTGATGTTTATTTGAAAATTTACCTGTGGTGTTGAGTGTGTATTAATGTGTGTTGCATCATGCGGTTGATCAGGTGACATGTACGAAGTGGGCGCCGAAAGCGGCCGCTACTATTGCCTCAACGTCCCCCTCCGAGACGGCATCGACGACCAGAGTGAGTCCCCAACCTTGAGCTGCTGGGCTTTCACTTTCACTTTCACTTTCCCTCCAAACCACTGCATCCAGCACCTTCTGTTACTACAACCAGATAGTATAGCTCAAGTTCAAGTTCATTTTAGAGCCCATTCATTGAAAACAACAACAGTTGACCAAAGTGCCATACATTTCAACTATCTAGTTATAAAACAAACAAATAAAATAAAAACAATTAGACGCACAAAAAAGGACACGGTAGACAATAATATAACCTACATGGAGGTAAATGCAATAGAATATGAATGAGCTTTTAGGAAGGATTTGAAAAGTGGCAGGTCTGACCTCTTCAGTGGTGTTACCTTATAGCTGTTGTCCGATAGAATTGGATTGGATTTAACTTAACCCTGATTTATAATGCCTTTCTCTTCATATGCGTGCGTGACTCTATATCTGTCATGTGTATGTTTGTCCACTAGGCTACAGACAACTATTCCAGCCGGTCATCAAGCAGGTTGTCGATTTCTACCAGCCCACATGCATAGTTCTGCAGGTGAGTCTCAATACCAAACTCAAACACTGCTTTTGTTTACCTTGATGGGGTGTTCACTGATGACCACTGAGGCCGTATTGGCCCGCCATGCAGAGTGCAAGGGGATGGATGGACTTACAGTGACGGTGTCTAGTCTTGTTCTGCGGCTCTGTTCACCACGTGGCTCTTGTGGAGGGTCCTGCTTTGGGGCTTCTTCAATGCCCTGCTTGTCCACATTTTTGTGAAAATAGCTTTACGTGATAACATGTATTCATCATGGCAGCTCGAAAACCATATTTTCAAATTCATTTTCAGGCGGTTCCTGTAAAGAAACCATCTATCTTTTCTTTTTGGGGGATTAATAGTAAGGGATATTATGAATTAATTATTAATTCCTCGAGTAAACGAATGCTGTGTCACCTCTTTCTTCCAGTGTGGAGCCGATTCTCTGGGCTGTGATCGACTGGGCTGCTTCAACCTCAGTATACGAGGACACGGGTAAGATGTCGCCTTCACCTGATCACACAGACCTCACGCAAACTCAAACACCTCATAATGTGTCTATAACATGTACATTTAGCAGACGCTTTTATACAAAGCGACTTACAACCATTAATACACAATCACACAGTGATGGCCGAGAGTCAACATGCAGGGCGACAGCCAGCTCGTCGGGTACAAGGAGCCGGGGGTCAAACTAGCAATCTTCCAGTTACATTAAATTCCATGAAGCCAATACATCAGCATGCTCTCATGACGAATGTTAACCCATTAGTGTGTGTGAGTTAAACCATACGTGTGTGTAAGTTAACCCATACGTGTGTGTTTGTTCCACAGGGAGTGTGTGGAGTTTGTGAAGAGCTTTGGCATTCCTCTGTTGGTGCTGGGTGGCGGAGGCTACACCGTCAGGAACGTAGCGCGCTGTTGGTGGGTACTCAGGGACCACTACGGAAATAAGCCTTTATTTTTATATTTTTATATATTTTTTTTTTTATTATGTCATCCCTGACTATTTACGTATTTTAATTAGAGTGCTGTTTCAAAAATAGTCAAATAAAATCCATCCATCAATCAATCAATCAGCCCATGACCACACACACACACGCACACACACGCACACATGCGCACACACACGCATAACCCTAATGTCCAGCAATCAAGCGGCGTGATTTCTAACGGGTTGTTCTGGCGCCTTCCAGGACCTACGAGACGTCGCTGCTGGTCGACGAGCCCATCAGTGATGAGCTGCCTTATAGCGGTGAGAGAACCCTTCCTGTCAGGTCCAATGGACCTATCGCTAAGCCCCTCCCATCAAACGCAGCCGACCAATGACGATAGTCTATCAACCAACTACGGGGCGGGGGCGGAGAATGAAAATTATCCATTGCTAATATATTTGCATAACTCACTTTTTTAGTATATAGTTTATTGTATAATAAAAAAAAAAGGTTGTTTTTTTAAAAATACCTTAGTTGTCCCGTTGATGTCTCCTCATACCTCTACCAAACTCATATCATGGCTTTTATACTTCAACCCTTCTCTCCACCAGAGTACTTTGAGTACTTTGCTCCCGACTTCACCCTTCACCCAGACGTCAGCACCAGGATAGAGAACCAGAACACCAGACAGGTAACCACGACGACACCCTTTCACCCCGGGATAACCCTTTTAAAACGGACACACGGCCTTGTTCTCAAACTCAACGACCCTGTGTCGTTGCTGTCAGAAACACCAATATATCGCTGTCAATACAGTAAGGATATTCATAGAAACATGTGCAAAGCACTAACAATCACTAGGTTGACTCATTCCCCGTATAAAACAAATGTCTGAGTGGTGAAGCTCCCTCCGGCCCGGCCTGTTGGGAAAACGAGTCGAGTTCTAGATAGAGATGTGTAGAACATTCAAATGAGGCTATTGAAATGTTAGTGTTTAGACTTTCGATCTGCAATTGTGTAACACAAGACAAATTGTAAAGCAAAATATGCATTAAGCCTATAGAACACAAAAATGACTGTGTGTGTGTGCGTGTGTGTGTCTTTGCGTCCGTCTGTGTGTGTGTGTGTGTGTGTGTGTGTGTGTGTGTGTGTGTGTGTGTGTGTGTGTGTGTGTGTGTGTGTGTGTGTGTGTGTGTGTGTGTGTGTGTGTGTGTGTGTGTGTGTGTGTGTGTGTGCGCTCGCCCCCCCCCCCAGTACCTGGAGCAGATCCGGCAGACGGTGTTTGAGAACCTGAAGATGCTGAACCACGCCCCCAGCGTGCAGATCCACGACGTCCCCAACGACCTGCTGAGCTACGACCGCACGGACGAGCCCGACCCCGACGAGAGGGGGGCCGAGGACGGCTACAGCAGGTACACACACCTACGCTGTACTGTACTGTATTATACTGTACTACACTATACTACAATGTACTGTACTATATTATACTGTACTACACTACAATGTACTAGACTAGACTACACTATACTATATTATACTGTACTACACTATACTATACTACAATGTACTATACTAGACTACACTATACTATACTATACTGTACTACACTATACTATACTACAATGTACTATACTAGACTACACTATACTATATTATACTGTACTACACTATACTATACTACAATGTACTACTAGACTACACTATACTATACTATATTATACTGTACTACACTATACTATACTACACTATACTATAATATATTATACTGTACTACACTATACTACAATGTACTATACTATACTACACTACTATATAATACAAATAAAAATCCCTACTTCCTAAAGGCCTGAAGTCTATTTCAGACCTGGAGATTCAAAACATAATCTCGAAGAGCGTTAAAAGTTAATTAACGTTCTGGTATCGCTAGAGATTCATTGCAGTTAGTTGAGGAATGCCCAGAGGTCCCAGCTGTGTCCTCACGTCCCCCCTCATGCCCCCCCCCCCCCCCCGTGACCCCCAGACCCGAGGCTGCCGGCGAGTTCTACGACGGCGACCACGACAACGACAAAGAGAGCGACGTGGAGATCTGACCCGGGACAGACGGACACCTGTCCACCTCTTCCACCTCCCCCACTCGCTCCCTCGCTCAATCCATCCATCCTCCTCCTCCTCCTCCTACCACAACCCCCGAAGACGCACCCTCTGCGAGGGCCCCTGGCGTACCGTCAGACGCCATGTGGACCCGCCATCGGCCCCGTTCACCTAGAGGCCATCTTGGTTCTGAACGCTATCTTGGGGAATAGAGGGCAGATCCACGATCACCCAGATAGGGTTTAGAACCAGAATCGAGTCAAGATGGCCGCTAGGTAAATATGGCCCATTTCCGAGACACCTCTAAAGCTCTTGCCCTTGGGTCATCCCCTGTGGGCGTGTCCATGGTTAGGACACGCCCTCATGTGATTCAGTCCACATGACCTCTGGGGGTCAACATAGGGGCCCCTTTGAACCGGTCAGGGTTCACCACCAGCGACCCACGTTGTGTATTGTATTGTTTTCATCGTCACACACATTGTAAGGATGTTTTGTCCGGCACCCTGCTGCCACTGAGGTGTAAGGGTGATTCCTTCCAGACCTTGGTTAAAGCGTTCGCGTCCTAAATGGATCTTGTTGTTGTGGGCTTAATGTAGATGCTGGAATTTGTGTTGGCAGGTCTGTATCTTTCCCAAATTAGACAATTAGGAAATGAGCAACAAGAGATATTTTCATTCGAGCCCTTCCCCCAGCCCTGGCTGCATCGCCCCCGTGGCTGGGGGCGTGGCTGTTGGGCTGGGAGGGGTCAATGTGCTACTTAGCTGTGGATCATGTGGTTACTAACTGGACTTTATTCCGGGCCCAAGCCAACAGTGAAGCAGGACGGTGGCCACAGTGGAAAGTCTTTTTTCTATCGTCTGAACTCCACAGGCCTGGTGGATTTTTAGTCCTGCAGGTTAAATGTGTTGTTTTTGTTTTTTATACATTGATGCTTTTAATAAAAAAAATATAACCCTTGAATGATTGATTCCCCTTGCTTTACACATTATGCATGCATTATATACGTTATTTATTTTTCATTTTATTGCCTTAGGTGGTTTTGGGAACAAACATAAACGCTGTGCGACACAAGCCTGCAAGAGTAAGCTTCAGCTTAAACATAGGTCAGAGTACAAGTGCACACAGAAAGATGACATTTTGCTTGACAATAGCAGTACTGTATTACTTATGGATAGTCACCTTAGTGTTTATTAAAGAACTCTTGAGCTTTTGATAGATTTTCCTTTCCACAATCCAGCCCGGGCCAATTAAGGACAAGCATAGCACCTGAGGAACAGATGGAGAAGCAGGGCTTCAATAGCCCTGCTTCTCCACTCATTCGGGGCTCTCCCAGCCCTGGGGCTCCTGTACGGAGAGACCGGTCCTCGTGGGTGACGGGATTCCACCCACGGGGGATAAGACCGTCGATTCCTCCCAGGTTTTTTCGTTGTTGTATTGTTTTCCATATGAGACTTTGTTTAATTTAGGATTAAACATGCCTTTTTGGCTTTTTGCCAGCTATGTTGTGCCCTGTTTGGGAGGAGGTGATTCGCTCACTCTGCCGGGTTGCCAAAATGTCTATATATAAACTTGAGTACCCATATCTGTTTTAAAACACATTTACACTAGCTTTTATTTAACTACACAACAATCTCAGTTCTGGTCATCGAGGTATTGGTGGTATAATGTACAACTTACAAGACACACACACACACACACACACACACACACCTTTTCTGTATGTAACCAAGCGGATGACACCCTTCCAATTCGACCCTGATTCAATGTTCGTGTCCCCTCTGGGATGGTCGCGAGTTTCTCTTTGCCTTCATGAATGACAGGACAATAACCCTGTCAGTGTCAGAGTTTACACGCATCCTCAAGGACCAGCAAGAAAAGTGAGTCACTGAGTGTCAAACTTGCAAAATGGAGGACCTGGCTGCCTTTATATCACAAGCCCATGAAGCACATATATTCAAGTGCAATATATTCAGGAATGCCTCCTCTCTGCCACACATTGTGACCTTCCTCCCCCACAAGACCCACGAGTCCTGCATGTGGATGCTTAGAAAGAGAGACGCATTGATGGACCTGAGGTCATAAAGGACTTTATTCCTCATTCATCCAGTGGAATATCAACCTGTTACACAACAAACAATACATTAGGAGGATACACACAATACTATCTGAAGAAAATCAACCTCTCACAACCAAAGCCAAGGCCCATGTTCCCAAATGCCTTTTGAAAAAACATATTTTGTTGAACCGTACAAGTATATTCTCATGAACATTTTATAGAGAAAACCAGGTGGCACCTTTTCTGTTTTTGTTCACTAACTGGCTTTAACAACTGGAACTAGCAATGCTGGTTAACATGAATGCACTCACACACAAAGCTAATAATAAATACACTCTGAGGCTCATGGGGAGTTTGGCTTCGGCTTAATAAAACAGCTTCTGACATGAACCCCTTCAGTCTCGAGCTTGGATTGAAGCTGGTTAGAGTTTGGCAAGTCTAAACCTGTTTGACCTTTGACCTTCCCTCCGTTTTCATATTCTCACTAGTAGAGGCCTAGATTTTTGCACCAAAGTTCAATGAGTAAAAGCTTCTTCATTCATCCTAGCCATTTCCAGACCTGGATCTCACAGTTATGTCCCAATGCAGTTGTCACTTATACTCCAAATAAATAACCTTTTCACTTGCTGTTTCAGTTCCAGTTTGCACACACTATGAGGATCCTGAATCAAACCGATGTGGAGTATTAGGCAGCATGCAAACTGGAACTAACAGCCTTTCCTGGGAGCCTAATGAAAGGGATTTTCTTTCACCGTTTGAGGAAAATATTTTCTTATTATTACTCGTTCAATTTCTGTGATGCCACTGTGAATTCAGCTCTCCCTCCTTCAAGGAACCACAGCAGCAGCTGTAGTTCAAACACAAGTTAACGCACCGTTTGACAGCATTATCATTAGAGTCAAGCACTGACAAGGGCAGTAGAACAGAGAGAAACACTAATGGAGGCAGAGAAAGGCAGAGAACCAGGACTAAAGTGCAGGGTGGAGACAGAGGCCGAGGGAGGGTCGACTGAGATATTACGGCAGTGTTGGATTACGGGTAGTTGTACCTTCCTTTTTTCTCAACGAGAATAAAACGATTACTAACACAGGGACAGATAGCGGCATCAAAACATGTATCAAACATGACCAGCCAGAAAAATAGAAGCTAAGAGTTCAAGACATAGACACAGTAATATATCCAGGGCACTTCACCATAACGAAAACCTTATTCCTTCGAATCCCACCCTGAGCATCTAAAGAAACAAACCAGTAGACCGGGGCCTCCCACTAACAGGTAGCTCTGTGCCTGACTGGGATGCTAGCCCCTCTGAGGACCCTCGAGGGGGGGGGGACCCTACAGGCGGTCTGGGGACCTAGAGCTCCTCGCTCTCGTACAGCGGGGCGTTGTGTTGGGCCGGGGGGGCCGCAGCGGGCGGGGCCAGGGGACTCAAGGAGCTGAGTAGTTTCAGGGTTTTGGAGCCAGGGGGCGCTGTCTTCATGGGTTGGGTCGTCCGGGCTAGGGGCAGCGAGGAGGCGAGAGAGAGAGAGAGAGAGAGAGAGAGAGAGAGAGAGAGAGAGAGAGAGAGAGAGGGGAAGACACATGTGAGAATGATGCAGCAGCACTACCTGTAGCTATCTAGTGGTTCTGTTCTCTGTGATCCTGGGAGCCGATCCCAAGGAAAGGTGTCGTCGACAACGCGGCATGTGGCTCAGGACTCGGAGGTAGGGCGGGTTGGCTGGTAACCGGATGGTTGCTAATTTGATCCCAGAGTCCTCCTGGCTGAGTGTCAAGGTGTCCCTGAGCAAGATACTCCACCCTGACTGATCACGAGAAGCTGGCTGTCGCCTTGCGTGGCTGACACCACCGTTGGTGTGTGAATGTGTGAATGAATGGGTGAATGTTGTGAAATATTGTAAAGCGCCCTTGAGTGGCCACTGGTAAGAAAAGCGCTATATACTAAATGCAGTCCATTTACCCTCAACCCATACCACCGAGAGAGAGCAAGGGAGAAGGAGAAGTGGATGTTAAAATGTAGAAGCCTAAATGTGAAGGATTAACAGTATCACCATCAACAACAGTGAGTCACATCTACGCCTGAACCGAAGCAGGGTGTAGAGTGCAGGCACACTTTGTGAGCACTAGGGTATCATGGATCGGTGTGTTTGCCAGTGCCGTTGCCATGGTGACTATGTCCCTGCAGATAGAGGCCAGGAGAGGCGCGGTGGAGACGGTTGCTCCGTACTGTGACCGCTTGGTTCTGCTGTGAGACGAGCTCCAGCCAAACATTCCTCTGGTGCCAGGGTCTAAAAATAAGGGCCTTCCTCTCTCTCGCTCTCGCTCTTTCTCTCTCGCTCTTTCTCTCTCTCTCTCTCTCTCTCTCTCTCTCTCTCTCTCTCTCTCTCTCTCTCTCTCTCTCTCTCTCTCGCTCGCTCTCGCTCTCACGCTCTCACGCTCTCTCTCTCTCTCTCTGCCTTGAGCCCGGCCTGTGTAAAGCACTGCTCTCTGGGTGGGAATCCTTTCAAACATTTACAGGATATTGGTTCTGGAGAGAGCCATATGTGGCTGAGAGATAGAGAGAGAGAGAGAGAGAGGGAGAGAGGGAGAGAGAGAGAGAGAGAGGGAGAGAGAGAGAGAGAGAGAGGGAGGGAGGGAGGGAGGGAGGGAGAGGGAGCGAGAGAGAGAGGGAGAGGGAGCGAGAGAGGGAGAGAGAGAGAGAGAGAGGGAGGGAGAGAGAGAGAGAGAGAGAGAGAGAGAGAGAGGGAGAGAGAAGGGGGAGAGAGAGAGAGAGAGAGAGAGAGAGAGAGAGAGAGAGAGAGAGAGAGGGAGAGGGAGAGGGAGAGGGAGAGAGCGAGAGCGAGAGCGAGGCAGACAGATTGACAGAGACAGAGACAGGGAGAGAGACAGACAGTGTGACAGAGACCGAGAGACAGAAACAGAGAGGGGGCGAGACAGAGAATTATAAGGCCTAGCCAGCTCCGGTTACACGTCCATGGCAGCGCCATCAAGGCCACATGGACCCCAGGCAGCAGCGGCTCAGCGCGGTCAGGGATTCATACGTTCACTCGGCCGTGTGGAGCGCTGGCTCCCATCTGTTGTTGACTCTGTGGCCCCCGTCACCGTGGAAACCAGTGTGCAAGCTCAAACGGAGCAGAGAGAGCAGGGCTTGTCGATGTTGTGTCGCTGTGTCTCTGTGTCTCTCTCTCCCTCTCTCTCCCTGTCACTCTCTCTCCTTGTCTCTCTCTCTCTCTCTCTCTCTCTCTCTCTCTCTCTCTCTCTCTCTCTCTCTCTCTCTCTCTCTCTCTCTCTCTCCCCCTCTCTCCCTCTGTGACCACTGAACCATCGAGGCTCAAGGGTTAATATTAGGACTGATCAAAAGTCCTCTACTGATACCACTCCTACCATTCATATCCCTACTGGAGGAAGGCTCTACTTTAATAAATGACAATGCCCCACAATGCATCATATCACTTAAAAGTAAGCCGTGAATTTGTCTCTCTCTTTTTGCACAGTTTTGTGTTTCTTGCAGTGTGTGTGTGAGTGTGAGTGTGTGTGTGTGTGTGTGTGTGTGTGTGTGTGTGTGTGTGTGTGTGTGTGTACTCACTGCTTACGTCCAGCCTGGCATTGCACGTGGACATGCCCGCCTCGTTGATGGCGGAGAGGGTGTACCAGCCAGCGTCCGCCTTGGTCAGCCTCTCCAGGAGCAAGCACTGCCTGCCTGAGCCGTCCTGGTACAGGCTGGGGGACAGGGGGAGACGGGGGGAGACATGGGGGAGACAGGGGATCAGGTGAAAGACCCCCAGAGCCGGGAGGGCTAACCCCAGCCTCCCGCCCTGGCTCTGGAACCAACCTGCCCCCCCCCCCCCCTTATCCTCCCTGGTCCCTGATTGGATCGCATCCTTCCTCACCTCTCCACTGGGAGAGGCAGTTTGGGGTCGGTGTTAAGCCCTGCAGTGCTACACACTGGAGCAGGATGAGGTGTTCTATTCCCTGACCTCTATGTTCGCTATGTCACCCGCTTTGGGGGTCCAGAATAGCGTGGTATAAATGCAATGGATTGTTATGCTATTATTATCTGTGCAGAGAAGGCCCAGCCGCCTCAGGGCTCCATAGGGACCGGCACCATGACCTCACTGCACCTCACGACCCGGAGGTGAACTCAGGTGGCGGCGGGGGGGCGGGGGGGAGGGGGGGGGGGGGGGGGGGGGGGGGGGGGTCACCCACCTCATGCGTTGGGGGTCGATGCGCAGCATGTCCTTGTCCTTCTTCCAGTGGAGCTGGGGCGGAGGCGAGGCGTCCACCTTGCACTCCAGGCGCACGGTGTCGCCCTCCACGGCCCGCGAGTTCTGCATCCTCTGGGTGAAGGTGGGCGGGCGCAGCAGCTCCTGGGCTGTGGGGGGGGGGGGGGGGGGGGGATGCCGGGTTGATCAAACAGTTAGGGTGATGCCGAGTAACACTGAGTGACACCAGGTGGACTGCAGGGTTATTTAAACACTGTTAGGGTGGCGTCGAATAACAGTGCGTCCCATCGAGCAGCCCAGTAGCTCCCAGTAGCTCCCAGTAGCTCCTTGGGAGCTACTGGGAGCTATGGGAGCTATTGGGCTGCACGGGGACCAAAGGGTTATTCGAACACACTTAGGGTAACGTTCAATAACCCTACGGTTCTCCGAGCAGCCCAGTGGCTCCCTCAAACAGACGGATGACGTCGAATAACCCTTCTGTCCTTTAAGTACCCCAGGGGGCCGTGCCCTCGTCTTCCACTCCCCACGTTAGAGATCGGTTTGGATCCAATGTGCGTTTAGGGGGGAGCAGTGGACGCCCCGAAACCAAAGCTGGTGTTTTGGGTTCGAACAAAGCGGGGGGGAAAAGTGGAGCGAGGGACGAGGCTGGAATAGTAGCGGCGTGGTTAGCAACGGCTTGGTGAGCAGCGGATTGGTTAGGAGTGGATTGGTTAGCAGCGGATTGGTTAGGAGTGGATTGGTTAGCAGCGGAATGGTTAGGAGTGGATTGGTTAGCAACGGATTGGTTAGGAGTGGATTGGTTAGCAGCGGATTGGTTAGCAGTGGATTGGTTAGCAGCGGATTGGTTAGGAGTGGATTGGTTAGCAGCGGATTGGTTAGGAGTGGATTGGTTAGCAGCGGATTGGTTAGGAGTGGATTGATTAGCAACGGATTGGTTAGCAGCGCTCGGGGAGCTTTGGCCCCGGGCTCGGAGGGCGAGGGCAGGATTAAAGGGGAGCTATTGAGCGGAACGGAAATAGAACCCCGAAAGGTCAGCGGACCGACGAAAAACAAAGGGGACAGACCAAACAAACTCCCCCTCCCGTCAGGACCCCCCAGCAGAACACACGTCAACCCAGGGCTGGAGTGGGACTCACTTTCAGCCCGGGAGTGACATGATGACGCAGACAGGCCCACCCCAATTGGAGGGAGCGGGTGGGGGTGCGTATACTATGTACGAGCCACTCAACATTGAAACCCTGTACTTGGCACAGCTGTCGTTCCTCCAAAACCAACACAAATAAATTGACAAATTGCAAAAAACGCTCTGCAAAAATAGACGTGGTTGCGTCGTTTAACAGCTTGTGTGTGTGTCTGGTGTGTTCATACGGGGGAGACAATGAGTGAGAGGCTGCGGCCTGCGGAGGCACAGCTCAGGCTGGCCGGACGCCGGCGCAGCAAGGATCTTTTATAAATTCAATATTTTCTGCCCGCGATAATCAGCCCGGCGGCCCCGGGACTTTGACGGCCCACCGGGAATTCTCCCTACCCCCCAATTACCACCCCGTTACTCTCTCCATCCCAGCCGGGCCAGGGGGAGCCCGCTTCTTCTGCTTCTTCTTGATGAGGAACTGTGACTCTATTTATTGAGCGGCTCCTTGAAGCTGCCTCACAGCTTCCTTCCTATTTTACTACGTTCACTTCGAACAAATCAAATTTAAATTACTTAATAAGCGGCACATTAAGGATGTGTTTTCAGTGGTTGTATCCGTAAGCAGAAGGGTTAAGCAAGTGATAAAATATCTAACACACATAAAAACTAAATTAGAATGGGAATCAGAAAGCTCTGCAATCTCGTGTTTTATCTGCTCTGGCATAGTGTCTGGACCCCTGCCCCCCCCCCCCCCCCCCGCTCAGAGGGGGTCCTGGCCCGGATCAGGCCAATCACAACGGTTTATTTAATAAGGGGCGGCTCTTACACCATAAGCAGCGAGCTACAGGAGCACCCGAGAGGCGTTCTGCTCTGCGCCCGTTTATAACACCCCTGTGGAAGTCCAAAATTAACTGTGAGGATCCAAACTAACAATTAGTCTGGCGATATCAGGCTGATATTTATAGCAATAAATATATATATATATTGAATTAGAATTATGAATTAGATGAGATGAATCATAATTATTATAATAAATAGAATAGTTATATATACATATAACAAGGGACAGGTGTCAGGTGTCCCTGAGCAAGACACCCTAACCTTAACTGCTCCTGACGAGCTGGCTGTTGCCCTGCATGGCTGACTCTCTCTCTCTCTCTCTCTCTCTCTCTCTCTCTCTCTCTCTCTCTCTCTTTCTCTCTCTCTCTCTCTCTCTCTCTCTCTCTCTCTCTCTCTCTCTCTCTCTCTCTCTCTCTCTCTCTCTCTCTCTCTCTCTCTCTCTCTCTCTCCCTCTCTCCCTCTCTCATTATCTTCCTCTCCCCCCTTCTCTCTCTCTCTCTCCCCCGGTGTGGTCGTTGTGTGAACGTGTGTATGAAGTCCCTTTGTATAAACGTGTCTGCTGAAGGCCCTCAATGTAAACGTTTCAACCCGCGGCGGCGGCGGCGGCGGAGTCAGGCTCACCGATGACGTCCAGCCTCATGGTGAAGCGGCTCTCCCCGGCACGGTTACGGGCCACGCACTCGTAGACGCCGGCGTGGTGCACGGTCACGATCTCGATGATGAAGGAGTGCATGCCCTTCTCGCACACCAGCATCTTGTGGTAGTCGTCCGGCCGGATGGCCTTCCCGTCCAGGTACCAGGACACGTCCGGGCTGGGGAGCCCGCCCACCTGGTGGGGGTGGGGATGGGGGGGTGGGGGGGGAGAGGTCAGGGGTGACTCGAGGGACTCATGTGCCATGCATCACCCTCGGGGTCCTACATACCGGTTGTGGTGTTACATTTACCTTTAGGTTTGACTGAAGCCCCCTTTTGTTATCCAGGCAGTCCTCTAACTGTATCAGGCACTTAATCCCAGATCAAACCCACGCTGATAGGCCATAAATGTTGTCGTATGTTGTTGTAATGTTATGATAAATGTATGTATTTTTAAATGGAGCTGCTGGGATGCAAGACATTTGTCTTGCATCCCAGCAGCTCCATTTAAAAATAATAAGTTAATAAGTTAATTTGTCAGAATAAAAAGAAACATCAGATATATTGCTGTGGGTACACTAAGGATGTTCAATGAACCAAGTGGCAAGCAATTACAATCGCTTGGTTAACCTGTTCCCCGTCTACAACGAAGATTGATCAGCTCAGATGCTACACAATGCTATGTCCCTATCCACCCACGCGTATACACACCCTCACTATGTAAAGGGCTTTGGGGCGCTTGAAAGGCGCTATATGAATGGAATGAATTGCCTTTTAAAGGAGGACTTCGAGGTTTGTGTAGAGGTTGTCAGTGGAGTCGTAATGACGGAATGAACTGGAAGAGATGGCTTTCTTCTGCTGCTTTACAACAGCAGCCCCTTAGAGGTTAACATGCTGGGATATTTAATGAAAGCGGCTGCTAAATGAGCAAGAGCAATAAAGTGAACTAGGATGAGCGGGGGAGCCTATGGTACACACAGGCTGCTAGCTCCCAACACACGCCCTGTTGGAGGGCGGCAGTTGTTTGCACTGAAGTGTGTATGTGTGTGCGCGTGTGTGTGTGCGTGTGTGTGTGCGTGTGTGTGTGTGTGTGGGTGCGTGCGTGTGCGTTTTGTGGCTGTGTGTTTGTGCCTACTTTATAGTCGATCCTGCAGAAGCGTCCCTCCTCCACCGTGAGGTCGGAGGGGATCTGAAGGAATCGCGGCAGGTAGCATTTCTCCTGGATGGCCGACCCCTCGCCCGCCCCTCGCTCGTCCGCCCCCGAGTGGTGCTTCCCCCTATGATCACACAGTGAGGGGGGGTTGGGGGGAGAGAGAGAGAGAGAGGGAGAGAGAGAGAGAGAGAATAGAGGCTTGTTAGTTTAAAAAGGGAGCGTGATGACATCATCAGGGAGAGCAGAGGAAGCATGCATTCATAATTATCATTGATGACTGCCTCTGAATAAGAGGGCTCACAATAGACTCACCCAGTGGGCAGATTAGGTGGGCACACACACGCACGCACAAACGCACGCGCACCCACACACCCCCTTGCCTCTCATTAAATGACTGGGGGGACTATTTGTGTATCGACTGTATAATGAGTAAAATATCTCTATTGGGCAATTAGAATCTAATGGGTAAGGGAATATTTATTTTAAACATAATTAACTGAATACTTTCATTTATTTCAAAACCTTTTTGATACTGAAAACATTTCCTTTTATTATCATGATCATCCCTATTACTTCAATGTTCACATAACATTTCTCGCATATTTTGATGTTGTGTGCAGTAAGTTTACCATAGTCCTCCTGTGTGTCGTCCCTCTTGCTGCTCTGGCTGGAAAACAGGAAACATGGCAACCGTCAAACCTGGTCAGTCCTCTGTGCCATCGGTTCAAAGCCAAAGCATCCATACAGAGCTGGGGTCTGCAGCCTTCACTGTCAGAAGGGCCATGTCTGGTCCCTCTCCCACAAATTAAATGGGATCTGGAGCCACAGAACAAATTCTACCCCTAAACTGAAGATAACAAACCGTATAACGCGTCATATGTAGGTAAACTAAATATAATATAACTAATAGCCTTTTTTGTATAGCCTAGTTTGTTGCATTTATGAAATTCTAAGTTTGAGGATGTGCTTTGTTATGCCTACATGCGTCTGTGTGTTTGTGTGTGTGTGTGTGTGTGTGTGTGTGTGTGTGTGTGTGTGTGTGTGTGTGTGTGTGTGTGTGTGTGTGTGTGTGTGTGTGTGTGTGTGTGTGTGTGTGTGTGTGTGTGTGTGTGTGTGCGTGTGAGTGTTTGTATGTGTGAAAGACATACTGAGCTGCTCAGCTGTGTGACAGAAGAATTGAAATGGCCTTGGACAGACATGTGCTGGATAGTTTGTGTGTGTGTGTCTGTGTGATTGTGTTTGCGTATGTGTGCGTGTGTTCCACAACAATATTCAGGGTGGGGAATCCATTCTCAGAAACTAGTATACAAATAGCAACAAATAAACCATGGCTAAAAAGATTACTATGCAAATCTGTGTGTGTGTGTGTGTGTGTGTGTGTGTGTGTGTGTGTGTGTGTGTGTGTGTGTGTGTGTGTGTGAGAGTGTGTTTGTGTGTGTGTGTGGGGGGGGGGTGTGCATCTATGTGTGTGTGTGTGTGTGTGTGTGTGTGTGTGTGTGTGTGTGTGTGTGTGTGTGTGTGTGTGTGTGTGTGTTTGTCTGTGCGTGCGTGCGTGCGTGCGTGCGTGCGTGCGTGTGTGTGTATGTGTGTGTGTGTGTGTGTGTGTGTGTGTGTGTGGGTGTGTGTGTGTGAGGGCCCCATAGAGAGGTGTCCTCATCATTAGCGCAGAGCTCTGCATGACAACAGGAAGGTTTCCTGACAAACCAGCCCTTCATTTGTGTTCACAGTCTCAAACAAATGTGGACAGTTACAAAAAACAGATAGCAGAAGACAGTTATTTTTAGAGCTACATTGAAAATATGATGCGATTATGAAAAGAATAATGGCATATTACGTTGCAAAGACTAATGGTATTCAATTAGATGAATCATTATCCATTGACAGTGAGAACATTTTCTTTGAATATGCTAAAAAGATGCTCAAAAGTGTCTCTTTTCAACAGTGTTTACGCTCCACAAGCAGTTGAGCAACAATTAACAAAAACTAAACTGGAATTGGCAGACATCAGTGGAATAAGAAGGCACTAGGTAGGCCTACAAGAGGTTACCTCTTAAAAATAAAAAAAGTGCTGTAGGTAAGATATAAACGCTATCATTTTAGTCAAATTTGTTAGAAATAGCATAGCTCTCCATCAGGTATAAGTTACTGAACTGTGCTGTGAGAGTATCTGTCACTCATCCCTACCTGTCAATCACAGGTCAGTGAAACACAACAGTTCAGAGAGGGTGGAGGAACGGAGGAGTGGAGAGGAAGAGAAAGGGGACGAGCTAGGGAGGGGACGTCTTTTGGAATGTTTTTATTTCGAAGGCTTGCTATTTTGCTCTCACTCTCTTCGCGACTCTCCCATCATACCTTCGGCACTTTGGAAGAGGCCAGTAATATAAGGTCCATACCTGGTCCGGCTGTCCGTCTGCAAAGTCGTCTTGGTCAAACATATCTGAGGCGTTGTCTGGCCCAAGCAGCCGGCGTGCCATGCGCTCTTCATAGGACAGTTTCTGAGAGCAGAAAAAAACACTTCGCTGTTACTCTCAGTGTATCAAACACACCATGAAACACACACATCAGAGTGCCGCACTACCACAGTGAAGACTCAAGTGCATTACCAAGCACTTGAATGTGCTTGGTAATGCTTAGAAATTGGCATCCCAAAACAAGACACACACACACACACACACCTGGCTGCCCCTCCTCCGAGCCTCCTTGGAGCGCAGCTTCTTCTCCAGGTCCTGGATCAGGGCGTCCTTGGAGCCCTGGATGTCCTCGTCCGTGGAGCGGGAGGAGGGCCGCGGGGGGGGCAGCGCCTTCCTCAGGATGGGCTTGGGAAGACTGGGGCCGAGAGAGGGAGAGAGAGGGGGGAGAGGTGGAGAGAGGGGGGAGAGAGAGGGGGGAGAGGGAGAGAGAGAGAGGGGGGGGGAGAGGGAGAGAGGGGGGGGAGAGGTGGAGAGAGGGGGGAGAGGGAGAGAGAGAGAGGGGGGGGGAGAGGGAGAGAGGGGGGGGGCGAGGGAGAGAGAGGGGGGAGAGGGAGAGAGAGAGAGCGAGAGAGAGAGAGAGAGAAAAAGAGAGAGAGAGAGAGAGAGAGAGAGAGAGAGAGAGAGAGAGAGAGAGAGAGGGGGGTCGAGGGAGAGAGGGGGGGCGAGAGGGGGGGGTGAGGGAGTGAGAGGGGGGAGAGAGAGTGGAGAGAGAGAGAGAGAGAGAGAGAGGAGAGAGAGAGAGAGAGAGAGAGAGAGAGAGAGAGAGAGAGAGAGAGAGAGAGAGAGAGAGAGAGGGAGGGAGGAGAGGGAAAGAGAGAGAGAGAGAGTTAACATATCATATTAGTCAGAGTAGGGTAAATGCAGGATAAATAGTAGAGATTGAGGTGACTTAAGGGGGTCGATTAAGCGAATACAAGAATGATAAAGACCTTAATGAGTAAACATTGACTAAAATCTTACTCCAGGGAGAGCAACATCTCCAGTTAAATCTAGGGTATTGAATTTTTAATTGGAGCGTAATACATTTTTAATTGGTATGGCCTAAAACAAATTAATTACGATCAGAATGAGTGATTGCTTTGTGTGTTGCTGTCATGCATTACTTATAATCAAAAGAGATAAGTGTGGGATTAATAAAATAACAAACAATCCATCCGCCACTAAAGAGTCTGTGTTTAAGCTCTCTTAAATATGCTGTAGGTCATATCTGAGAGTTGTAGAGAGGGAAAGAGAGAGAGAGAGAGAGAGAGAGAGAGAGAGAGAGAGAGAGAGAGAGAGAGGGAGCAGAAAAGAGCGGGAAGGGGCCAAAGTTGCCAAACATCCAAAAAGGCATCCCCTCTCTCGCTTCCTCCCTCCTTATGTTTTCAACCATTGAGAAGTGTTGCATTTCCGCATCAGTGTTTGAGAAACCAGATGGATTCCCTAAACCAATCAGTGAGGATGTTCCATGATTGGTCAGAAACAAGCCAATCGCGGTCTAAAATAGTTGCCTCAAATCCCTCAGAGCTCCGGAGCTCCAGAACATGGGCATGGGTGAAGCCATGCGTGTGTGTGGGTTGTCCCCAGGTGTAGCGTGGTGTGGAGTCGGGGGCTGGGGGCCCCTGCTACTCACGTGGCGGGCGTGGCCTTGTAGCTGGGGGGGAGGGACACGGCGGCGGGCATCCCCCGGTTCTGGTTCACGCCAGGGGGCGGGGCCTGGGCCGGAGCCGGGACGATGGGGGCGAAGGGGGAGCGGGGGAGGGAGGGGGAGAGGCCGGGCAGCTGCTGGGGCTGGGCGTGGCCGGGGGAGTGGGCATGGCCGGGGGAGTGGGCGTGGCCTGGGGAGTGGGCGTGGCCGGGGGGGTACAGGGGGCCGGAGAGGGGCAGCGGGGAGCGGGCGGGGGAGCGAGGGATGCCGGAGCCCGGGGGGGCCAGCTTGGAGAAGGCGGAGGAGGAGCCCTGGGAGGGCAGCACGGAACAGAGGTAGGCCCGGGCGTCAGGGTTGGCGGGCAGGGAGGCGCTGCCCAGCCCCGTGGCACTGGGAGCGCTGGGAACGCTGGGGGTCAGGGTGATGGTGGAGCGCATGGGCGTGCGGGGGAGGGAGGTCGGGGAGGGGAGGGAGGAGGAGGGGGAGGTGGGGGGAGGGAGGTAAGAGGGAGGAGAGGGGGGAGGAGGAGCAGAGATGGAGACGGAGGAGGAGTGGACAGGGGGAGGGGGGGGGGGAGGGGCAGCAGCCACGGCGGGGGGGGAGGTGGGGGAGGTGGGGGAGCTGAGGCCGGAGGAGGAAGGGGAGGACTTCCTCGTCCCGTTTGCCTGGGAGTCGGCCAGCAGATGGAACTGGGACTGGTTCTGGGAGAGGGACTGTGTCTTGGACTGCGAGACGGACTGGGAGTGGGACTGGGCCTGAGAGTGGGACTGGGATTGGGAGAGGGCCTGGGAGTGGGACTGGGATTGGGAGAGGGCCTGGGAGTGGGACTGGGATTGGGAGAGGGCCTGGGAGTGGGACTGGGATTGGGAGAGGGACTGGGATTGGGAGAGGGCCTGGGAGTGGGACTGGGATTGGGAGAGGGACTGGGATTGGGAGAGGGCCTGGGAGTGGGACTGGGATTGGGAGAGGGCCTGGGAGTGGGACTGGGATTGGGAGAGGGCCTGGGAGTGGGACTGGGATTGGGAGAGGGCCTGGGAGTGGGACTGGGATTGGGAGAGGGACTGAGCCTGGGAGTGAGACTGGGAGTGAGACTGGGACTGGGAGAGGGACTGGGCCTGAGCCTGGGAGAGGGACTGGGACTGGGAGAGGGACTGGGCCTGAGCCTGGGAGTGAGAGTGGGACTGGGAGAGGGACTGGGCCTGAGCCTGGGAGTAGGCCTGGCTCTGGGAGTGGGACTGGTCCATCGTCTGGCTGCGGGACATGGTCATCTGGGAGTTCTGGTTGGAGAGCATCCTGGACTGGGCCAGGGTCTCGGCCAAGGCATCAGGGCTGCCGGGGGCCTGGCCGGGGGCCTGGCCGGGGCTGTAGGAGGCCGGGCTGCAGGGGCCCTGGCTAGGGCTGCAGGGGTCCTGGCTGGGGCTGCTGGGGGGCAGGCTCTGGGAGCGCTCATAGCTGGGCGCCTGGAAGCTGGGCTGCGACTGGATGAAGTGGCGCGGCCGCTCGTAGTTGAAGCCGCTGGGGGGGAAGGCGCTGGGCTTGAAGGTGGGCAGGTCGGACAGGTTCATGCTGTCGGCTCCTGGGTGGGAAGGGGACTGGTGGGGGCAGAGGAACCGGCACGTCATCACAGGCATCGGGTCAACGTGAAACACGACTGGGTCAGAATAGGTAACATGGACGCTGGCCGGGTCCTCAACGTTATCACAAATTAAAATGTTGCCAACGTATGATCCATCTGTGTTTCAACATAGAGAGCAGCTGACACATGAATGTATTGACATAAAAAAGGTTTTAAATATGAAAATATGACGTTTTTCTGCTTCTGGGACATCACAACCTCACGTACGTTGAAACTGATCTTGCTGGGGCTGAAGAGTTTGGGCGCGGGGGCCTGCGGAGGGGGAGTGGGCGAGCGGGTCAGGGGGGTGTCCTCAGGTGACCTTTGACCCTCTGAGCTCAGCAGGCTCTCCTCCGCGCTGTACAAGAAGGGCTCCTGGGGCGAGGAGGGCTCCAGGGGAGAGGGGTTGGCCTGCTCAGGGAAGCTGTGGAGACAAGGGACCACATGAGGAGCTCTTCACACTGATCTGGGGTCTGCTTGGGGCTACTGGCTCTCAAACATTCGTTCATCAGTCCCTCCAGAAAAACGTGATTATGCGATCGCATAATTCACCGCATAAATTGCCGATTTACGCTCAAAATACGTGGGGCTTGCATGATTTCATAATCCCTGCATTTTCGTTGCAAAAAAGTCACAAAAATGTGCGATTACTTCACACAAGAGCAGCCATTTCCCCCTGTTGCCATGGGAACGTTAAGAATTGATGTAATTACGCGACTTGAACATCATCAAAAAGCTGCATTTTTCGCAAGTTCCCGCATTTTTGCGCAAGTTCTCGCAATTTGTGCAAGTTCCTGCAATTTCTTTTCATAAAATTGCATAAATATGC
>NC_079421.1:4955493-4960493 GCF_026213295.1 Gadus chalcogrammus | reverse complement strand
GTGTGTGTGTGTGTGTGTGTGTGTGTTAGCATGTCTATGTGTCAGTGTGTGTGTGTGTGTGTGTGTGTGTGTGTGTGTGTGTGTGTGTGTGTGTGTGTGTGTGTTTGTGTGTGCATGTCTATGTGTGCGTGTCTGTGTGTCTGTGTGCATGTGTGTGTGTGTGTGTGTGTGCGTGTGTGTGCGTGCAAGGCTGTACTCACTCTACTAAATTGAGGATGGAGCCTTCCTCTGGCCAATCAGAAGGAGGAGGAGGGAGGAAGGCCGCCTCCTTCTCTTGTCCCAGAGCAAACTCACTCTCCAGCTGCTCCTCCACATCTGCCCAAACGCAAGCATGTGTGAGCGAAGACAACCAGCCCGTATGGATCCCACACAATTAACACCCAGCAGCAGTCAGAACACACTGGAGGGTGTCGTCGTTGGCCTCCATTAGTTTCCACTAGAGGTCCTAATTATTATAATTTTACTTTGCCTTTATTTTATTTTACATGTCTATTTTATTTAATTATTTCTACAATGCATTTTTTTTAAACTTGGCCTTTGTTTTCTTTTACTTATCTATTGTTCTTCTTTCTATTCCTTCTATTATTTTATTTTATTGTATGTTGTTGTTTCAATGTGACACACTTTAAGTCTGCCTCGTTTATAAAAAGTGCTATATGCATAAAGTTGTTTTAATCCATGCTATTATATGTATTGCCTCTTATTGGCTGATAGGGTTACCTGCTCACCTGCTGATTGAGCGTTGATTGGACACACCTGTCCTCTGCTAATTCTACCTTATTTTCTTAAGAAGTTTGTGATTTATGGAAGAGCCCAGCGTTTAACAATGCTTGCCACATGCAGTGATGGAGCACATTGTCAGTTTACAGTATATTGCTGTGTTGTTATATTGATTGAATTAACACAAAGGAAATATTCAGCTCCAAGGACACCCTCTGGACAATGTGTTAAGGGTTCAAGTGTTAAGGCCCTGAGGGGTTATTTATACACTGGAAACAATTAGAAAACACTTTGGAAAGACAGATACAAAGCCATACAAACAGAGGACTGAATAGAGACTGTGTAGACAGACAGAAAGACGGACAGACAAACAGATAGATTGATAGACTGAGGTAGACAGATTGACAGACAGATATAGCAGATAGTGTCAGACAGCCAGACTGATCAGCATAGATAGTGTATAAAGATAGATATATTTGATAACATAACTATTATTTAGCTGATACTTTTGCCCAGAGCAACTACAACAAATTCAAATTCAACAAAAACAAATATAACCCAAAAAGTGCAATAATCATTTGATTACATATCATTCAATAACATTCATAAAATAGGCAAAGAAACTGCTTCCTATTTTCTTCATGGCCAATATGCAAGTATATAGTGTACATAGATGGATGGATAAGTTTAATACTGTCCAAAGATAGACACATACTGTAGATAGAGCAACAGACACTGTAGACAGACGGACAGATATTTTTGAGGGATAGACAGATATAGGAATATACTGTAGACACATAGGCAGATATAGGAATATAGGAAGATGCTGTAGATAGATAGAAAGATATAGACTACAGATACTGTAGACAGAGAGACAGACATAGACAGACACACGGATAATGTAAACCGATAAACAGATATAGACAGACATACATAGACTGTAGACAGAAAGACAAACATATATTGTAGAGAGATAGACAGACACTGTAGACAGGCAGACAGAGAGATATAGACAGATATACAGTTAATATAGACAGACACACAAGATGCTGTAGATAGGCAGACGCTCCTTACCATTGTAGACCTCAAGCAGAGCAGAACAGGCCACGCTGCCAAAGGGGTTGACAGCCATGCACTTGAACAGGCCAGAGTCTTCTGGGAAGGCTTCTGTGATCACCAGAGTGCACAGCTCCTCTACAGCCCAGGGCAGGTAACAGGGGTGTGAGTCGACTAAGGCTCTGGGTGGTTCTCTTCTACCAAACTCAAGTCGTGCTAATGGGCCTTTGAGCATTGCTTCATTTGAATGTGTGCTTTTTATAGACAGAAGATACAGTCCGCTACTGAGGCCTTTGTTTTTATATGCAAAGAGTATGTCAACATAATGTACATGATTTACAGTATTTTATGATCTCCGAGGAGCATTGACATGAATAATATGAATAGACATTGAACCAGTAATAAACGTCTGTATTTACCTGGCACTTGTGCAGAGCTGGCCTCTGGAAAAACAAAATGAGAGCAAAAATGTATTCGCCATTGAAAACAAATGTCTTGATTTGTAATAGTTTTCAGTGGTGCTACTGTTTATGTGTGCACACGCACGCACACACTCCATCATATGCAGATGGACCCAGTATGAAAGATCCATCTGCATGCAAGCAGACACAAGCAGGCACTCAGGTACACACACAGACACACACACAGACACACACAAATACAAACACACACACACACACACATGAGAATGCATTGCTGCATTCTCATTCACTTTCCTCTCACACATTGTAGCTAAAACTGGACTGTTGACATATCAACTGCACTAGCACTATTGCACTTTTTGGTTATTGTTATTATTATTTATTATTAATATATTTATAAACCATAGCGTATGGGAGATCTATCTTTATACTGGGTAATGTATGCTATCAGGTACTTGTATGCCAGTGGTGGTGGTGATGCTCTAAACATAATTTCGTTGTTAACTCTCTTGAACAAGGACAATAAACAAATCTAATCTAATCTAAAAAACACACACACACACTCGCTCGCTCGCACGCACGCACGCACGCACGCACGCACGCACGCACGCACGCACGCACGCACGCACGCACGCACGCACGCACGCAAGTACACACGCACACACACACACTCACACACACACTCACACACACTCACACACACACACACACACGCACACACACACACACACACACGCACACACACACTCACACACTCACACACACACTCACACACCAACACACACACACGCACACCCACACACACACACACACACACACACACACACACACACACACACACACGTTTACTGACTCTTCCTCAGTATCCTGAAGTCGTCTGAGTCCTGGATGTGCTGGTCCTCCCTGGACCACATGACCTGCAGGGGGGGGGTGCCCCGCAGACGGCACTCCAGGACCACCAGCTGGCCCTTCAGGGCACACACGTCGTGGAGGCACTGCGGACCCCCCAGGGAGAGAAGAGGACGGACTGCTAAGCTCGTCAGGTACAACCACACTACTGCATACCACTTCAAATGGCACACACAGCCGCTTTGAGGTTGGACTTTTTTAATAACTTTAATAACAGTTTTACTCATATTTCACCTTTTGTAGCCTTATATCGTATGTTATATTTAAATACCACCCTGGTAGTTTAGTGATATTCTTGTTAAACTTGATAGTGCTACTGTTATTTTTAATTTGTGTAAGTTATTAAGTGTTTTGGCAATGTAAAGGTTTATTTTCCATGCCAACAAAGCACTATTGAATTTAATTGAGAGGGAGAAAGAGAGTAAGACAGAGCAAGAGAGAGAGAGTGCAGAGAGAGAGAGAGAATGGAAATGGAAGACGGCCAATAGAAAGAAAATCAATAGAGCAGAATATGAAATAAGGGATACAAAGATTAGAAAGGGGTAAGAAATATAAAAAAAAGGGAAAACAGACACGATAGACATGGAAGAGAGAGAGTGGGGAAGATACACGATCAGACAGATTCATGTGTTCATCCTTACTCTCGACACATTGTGTTGTGTAACTGTGTTAGTACACAAAGAACATGAATTTTACCTTCACAAAGGTTGGAGCCACCCCATTGGCTGAGTACAGCTGGCTGGGCAGTGGACTCTGAGTCTGGGGATAAACATCAACCACGATCATCATCATGTAACAACACCAAGCTCTCATATGTTATCCACTGTTCTGTTATGTGTTCATATTTAAAGTCCCATATCGAGGTAGAGTGAACTTATTGTGTAAACAGAAAAAGACATGCATCATTGTATGTGTGCGCACATGTATTTGATCTAAAGAAAGTGCATACATTTGAATATGAACATTTGTGTGTCCACGTGTGGGTAAGCCATGTCCACATCTGCATTTGTCCATTTGCTTCATCTTGCGCTATACTATATATATATATATTTGAACATAACTTTTTATATTTTTGAACATATCTTTATCCATTATTCCTACCTATTTAGTGCTTATATATATACTATGTGTGATATTGATGCAAGGTGTATTAAACATCCACTGTCTCCATGACTACCGTCAGCGGGCTGACGGGCAGCGTCTGCAGGAGGTTGGAGTGTCCCTGGTTAAGGAGGCCGGAGGAGGAGGAGGAGCAGTTGGAGGAGGAGGAGCAGAGCTCCCGGGAGGAGGACGACGACGAGATGGTCAGGGACATGCTGCTGGTCTTCTTCTGTACGCTCTGGATGCTGCTCAGACAGACAGACAGACAGACAGACAGACAGACAGACAGACAGACAGACAGACAGACAGACAGACAGACAGACAGACAGACAGACAGGTGCACGCATGCACGCATGCACGCACGCACGCACGCACGCACGCACGCACGCACGCACGCACGCACGCACGCACGCACGCACGCACGCACGCACGCACGCAAACACACACACACACACACACACACACACACACACACACACACACACACACACACACACACACACACACACACACACACACACACACACACACACACACACACACACACACACAAGCAAGTATGCGCATTGATCAGTTCATACCCATATGGAAGGACTAAATGTGGTCATCAACAAAAGGATTCATCAATGTATGTTGAGGCCCTTGGCTTCATGCGGTTGTATGAATGGCTTTATGTATTGAGTATCAGAGATATGGCCGAATTTAGGGATTCGGTCCATTTGGAACGCATGTGTGTGTGTGTGTGTGTGTGTGTGTGTGTGTGTGTGTGTGTGTGTGTGTGTGTGTGTGTGT
>NC_079421.1:4912993-4950493 GCF_026213295.1 Gadus chalcogrammus | reverse complement strand
AGATAACTGTCTTGCCGATTTTCTCTTGCCATTGAGAAGTGCTGCATTTCATGCACCTTTGATTGACAGGCACAATGGAATGGCTGACCAATCCCAGAAGAGATGCCGGGATTGGTCAGAAATGAACCGGGATGGGTCTGAAATCTAATTGGGCTGATGCAGAGGTAAGCCCTGTTTACCTTTCATCTCTTCAAAGGTATTCCACTAACTCATAGCTGAAGGCTGTCAAATCTACAAATCAAGCTAAACGCTAGCTCTTAAATCGTACCTTTTATATGGTATAATTTTTCATGGAAATGTAATGTGTATCTGATGCAAACATGTTGACTTGTCACAAAGAATTCCTATCATGCTTTTAATTATATTTAAACTGTTGCACAAGTTATAAGTAGAAACTTGAGGCTGAAACTATTGCATCATGATAAAATGGTCAGCTGAATGGACCTTTTTAGATGAAGTTATACAGACTTTCGTAGCACATGTGCACGCACGCACACACTCTTGCCACACACGTACACACACACACACAAACACACACACACACACACACACACACACACACACACACACACACACACACACACACACACACAAACACACACACACACACACACACACACACACACACACACACACACACACACACACACACACACACACACACACACACACACACACACACGTATTAGACCTATGAATTAAGCTGTTCAATCGTTTTTTTCAGTTACGTTCACTCACACATGCACATGCACACACACACACACACACACACACACACACACACACACACACACACACACACACACACACACACACACACACACACACACACACACTTACACACACACACACACACACACACACACACACACACACACACACACACACACACACACACACACACACACACACACACACACACACACACACACACACAATGTAACCAATTTGCCCAATTCTCCCGGGCCCTCGTGTTGCCCTGGGTTCGCGGACCGATTTAGAAATGGGAACAGGTCACCTGATCTCCTTCAGCCAACCACAGCACACCAATTGAATGGTGCTTCATGAAGGCATGCCAAGCTTGCATAGCTGCTCCCCACCACACACACACACACACACACACACACACACACACACACACACACACACACACACACACACACACACACACACACACACACACACACACACACACACACACACACACACACACACACACACACACACACACACACACAAAGACACAGAGACTCCCAAACGGCCAGTTATTCAAGCGGTGCCTCATCAAAGAATAACTCATCCAACTTTTTAAAACCAAAATTGCAAAACTGTTCCCTATGCCCTCTCACACACACACACACACACACACACACACACACACACACACACACACACACACACACACACACACACACACACACACACACACACACACACACACACACACACACACACACACATATCTGGATACATTCACACATACCTGCAGAGAGAAACCCACACATAATAAGGGGGTTTCATAGAGTGCAGAGAGTGTAGCACACGGACACATGACACAGCATATAAATTTAGCTCTAGACGGAGCACCACAGCTGTCCGGCTGCATCTGACTGCGGGCCTGTTCTCCCTCATATCCCTGGGGTCCAGTGGTCCCACGCAACAACAACATCAAAAAGGGCTTTTATCTCCTTTACACCACCATATGGTCCAACAGAATTATCCTACCAACTCGCCGTCATGCCTTCTTTATCTTCTTTATTTGATTTCTTAACCTCCCTTTTAAGCACAACTCAAACTTAATCTGCAGCGAGGGAGAGGGGGGGGGGGGGGGGGGGGGGGGGGGTTATTATACGTTGGTGACATCACTGTCGTTGCTCCTACAGCATTCCACTTTTAATCCCCATTCAGAAGAGAACAGACAACAGACGTGTCAGGACACTTCCCGCCGGTCAGCTGTCCTCCACCCTGATCCCAGCCACACCCTGGACCCAGGACTTCCAAGGACCTCTCTCTCGCCTCAGACTGACGTCCTGAGCCCGGCCTGGGACCAGGACGTCTGGTTGACTCCATGGTGTGCGCCCTGCGCCGGGGGCACCATGCAGCTCTGCATGCGAGCACACGGCCAGCGCATGATGGCGTTCAGCACAGGCTCCATGCACGGGTTCTCTTACCTGATCTGGAGCTACTGGGGAGGAATACCCCCTGTCTAGACTCAGTGGAGGGGAGACATGCCAGACGCGGGGGGGGAACCACGGGCTGGTAGAGCTAATCCGATAGGTGGAATATCACCAGGGCTCCGTAAAGGAAGAGAAGAGCGAGACCAAAGAGATAAAGCAGGAGAGACGCAACGTATGCGACCGTTAGACTGCTAGTCTCTCTCTCCGGGCTCTCTCTCTCCCAGTGAAGCTCACACATGTACCAAACCACACACAAACACGCGCACACATAGGGAAGTGTGTGTGTGTGTGTGTGTGTGTCACGGAGGTGGAATGGGGTTAGGAGGCAATCGGAGAGGGGGGGATGAGGTGGGGTGGGAGGAGGGTAGGGGGAGGCACCGAGGGGGCAATGGTGGACAACAGGGAGTTGTGGGACACACACACACACACACACACACGCAGACACACTAAACACATACACACACCCACACACACAGACACACACACAAGCACACAAGTTCAAAACGACATGACGCGTGTGTTCATGTCAAACCAAAAGTTGCACTGTGCATAACTTCATTCAGTGTGAGTCAAAAAAGAGCAGGCAAAATGCACAATAGTTACCTTGAAGGTAGCCTCTGCCTCGTAGGTCTTCCAGGAGGAACTACGATGCAATGCCATTCATTCATAATGTCTCTGGCTTCTAGAATCTCTCCCACAACAATCTGCATCTGTAGGCTGCAACCATCTGACTTCTGTTTATGAGCCTTACTTCCTTTTCCATTTGCTGTTCATCATCGGCAAGAATCTGTTGCACTGCTGTCTTTCTGGGAAGGGACTGTTATTACCATTCACATTGGGTGTGTGAGTTGTTTCACGTTGTTAATTTGTTCCTGATTAAGGACGTGATGTTCTAGCAACAGAGTGAGGGTCTTAGCGCTCCTGCTGTGCTGTACGCTGATCAATAGCAGAAGCATTAAACTTGACCTCACTTAAATGCAGCCGGAGTTGTTGGAGCTGGCCAAGGGGGGGGGGGGGGCGGGGGGTTGACGACCAGAAGGATGACCTCACATCGCTGAGCGAGTGTGAGGAGCAAACGAGCAGGCGCTGGTGCCAGTGAGTCTTTAGAGGTCACACGACACCTGAGATAGACACAGAGAGATAAAAAAAGATGGAGAGAGGTTGGCAGAGAGAGAGAGAGAGAGAGAGAGAGAGAGAGAGAGAGAGAGAGAGAGAGAGAGAGAGAGAGAGAGAGAGAGAGAGGGGGGGGGAGTGAGAGAGAGAGAGAGAGGGAGAAAGAGAGAGAGAGAGAGAGAGAGAGAGAGAGGGGGGGGAGTGAGAGAGAGAGAGAGAGAGAGAGAGAGAGGGGGGGAGTGAGAGAGAGAGAGAGAGAGAGAGAGAGAGAGAGAGAGAGAGAGAGAGAGAGAGAGAGAGAGAGAGAGAGAGAGAGAGAAAGAGAGAGGGGGGAGTGAGAGGGGAGAGAGAAAAAGGAGGCAGGGGAAAGAGATAAATCGTGTTTTTATGCGGTAAGTTGTAGGAAACCAATTCAAATTTATATTCTCTGATTTCCAATAGATCATTCATCTTTAAAGCAACTTTATTGATATTTCATGTAGAGTTTAACAAATGGTATTTTGTATTGCCGTCCCCAAGGTTGTCTTACATAGTTGTAGTACGTTGTCTATTTTATCTTGACATAAATATGTAATTTTGAAGTTTTCTCCAAATAAACACAGTTTTACTTATTCTTATTACATTATTTCCAATCGACAGGGTTATTTTACATTTTTGTTGTATTATCGTGGAATCTGTCTTGGTTTATGATGCAAAGCACTTTATAATTGCATTTGATGAAAAAAGGTGCTGCACAAAGGATATTAGTTTAATGTGTGCGTATGTGTGTTGCGGTGTCTGTGTGTGTGTGTGTGTGTGTGTGTATGTGTGTGCGTGTGTGCGTGCGTGCGTGTGTGTTTGTGTGTGTCAGGCTGCATGCAGAAACAACACAATAATATGTATCAAAGAAAGAAAGGTAAAAAGGTCAAATGTATGTGTGTGGGCACCAGGGGGGTAGCAATCTATATTTGAGAGCTTCTGTGAGGAACTGTGGAGTCAGCTAGTGGTGGTGGTGGGGGGGAGGCGAGGGGGACGACGACAGTGAAACCCTAGACAAGTCTATACTGGCTGCTAACTCTTACTTCCTAGCAGTTTAACACCCCACTGGAACAAAGAGAGAACGATTATTGGCGTATTAGAACCTTGAGTCAGGATGGGGTCGCTGTGATGGATGTGTTTGTGTCAGAAGCCACACAACGGATCCTTTGAGTAAAGGGCCTATCCTTTATGTTTACACCTGTGGTAGGCCTACACGTTATGGCAACCCGACTCGTGAGTGACCTGCCGCCCCCAATCTGCACACGTTTGAGCTCTGTTAAATCCTTAAAGGCTTGTTTATTCAAACAAAAGACTACTGTGAAACAGAACAAGAAGCCTGGGAGAATATCGTCCCTCTGGGTATTCTTCTGGGTATTCGCCGGTCTCTCCACCTCGAGGACCGGTCTCTCCACACGTGAACCACGAGAGCCTTGACAGAACCTTGAAGCCTGCTATTTAACCCATTCTTCTCCACCTGCTGTTCAGGTGCGTCGCATCCCGCTGATTGGTGCCAGCGCCAATGCGCTCACTGGCGCCATCTGGGGGAAATGAGCGGTACACCCGTCTCTCCACTCTCCCCTGGGCCGCCAGGGGCGCTGTGCCGGAGCCGGGTTGCCACAACGTTCAGAGATAAATAAATTATAAGGACATAATTATTACTATTTTTTAACAGGATATGAGTCCATTCATTTCTTTATTCTCTCCACAACACTGGTCTTGTCTGCATGGAAACACCGGCTAGTTTGTGGGCTCTCTCTGGTGTCAACAGGTTTCCAGGGTTACAGTAGGACTCGATTAACAGGTCCAGTGCAAGGGTACAAGTTAAAAAAAAACATAAAATACATAAGTACATTAACAGAATGTCATGAAAACACAAAGTAACAGGTCATCTAGGAAGTTCATCTCTTTATACATCCGTCTGTACCATGCAGAAGATTTTCACATCTCTTCTCTTACGTAACATAATTTCACGGCTATCTGCCAGTAGATAATGGACAGGTCCTCTGCATATTGCACCCACGTTTATATTTAATTAGCAGAAAACAGAAACACAAATGCCACTCAACAAGTGGGATTTTGTACAAGCTTTAAGGAACTTACTGGGATGCGAATTCAGGTCCAAATAATATATCAATATTTTTAGTATGATGTATATTTACAACCAACCTTCCTTATCTGTTCCTGACATTCTCATTTATTACTTTTGGATCAATTACTGCAATTAATAAAATGTATGCATAGTTTAGTATTTAACTGTTAAAAGTTACAGTATTTAACAGCGTATTACTCAAACACATTCAGGTAAACTTCACAGATAGAAAGTATCGGTGTCTTTTCCTCTCTTCCCCGATCCTACATACAGTCCGATTTCACACCTACCTGTTCGACCCCTTCTCCACCTCTGTATTCCTCCCCCTCCATCCTTTCATTACTACATGCATACGACTCCCTCAGTGTCCCTCCTTCCCACACATCACCGTCTATCCACAGAACAGCAGCTCCTACACAGGCTGAGATCTGAAGCACGGTGACCCACCGCGCTCAGTTGGTGCTGTTAGCTCTTCTGTTGCGCAGCAACGAGTCCTGTACCCTGGATTTATTCCCACTGCACAACAAAAAAGTTTAAGCCATGTATACAAGTTTGGCACAGTGTGACGGCAATATATCAACACCGTCTTATGCGTTGGTGTCTACACTGTCACTTGTTCTTAATTGATTAGTTGCAACTGGCACGGTTTGCCCCCCTGTTGGCCTGTCTGTCGCTACCCTCACCAACAACGCCTTGCTTTTGTGAATATTAAATAAAAAACCTATACAGAAGCATGAATCATGTGCCCTCACCAACGCCTACAGCTTCCCTGACAGCAACGAGAGCCAGAAAAATGAGTTTAACTAACAGATTAACTCACACGCAAGGAATATGAGAGAGAGAGAGAGAGAGAGAGAGAGAGAGAGAGAGAGAGAGAGAGAGAGAGAGAGAGAGAGAGAGAGAGAGAGAGAGAGAGAGAGAGCAATAAATACATGATCAATCTAAGAGATAAATTAAAAAGTAACTTGGTTTTTATGGAGGGACAGATGTGTTGGGGAAATTAACGATAGATACAGGATTTAAAGGCTGCAGATAGAGAGTAAGAGAGAGAGAGAGAGAGAGAGAGAGAGAGAGAGAGAGAGAGAGAGAGAGAGAGAGAGAGAGAGAGAGAGAGAGAGAGAGAGAGAGAGAGAGAGAGAGAGCGATAGAAGGCGAGAGAGAAGTGAGTCACCGGGAGCCTGAAATGGAACCCATCATCAACCACAGTTTACATAACGGAGGCGCAAATAAAAAATCTCTTCACAGGTTCTCACACGCAGACACACACACAGACACAAACACACAGACACAAACATATATACAGAAGCACACACACGCGCATACACACACACACACACACACACACACACATTCATACACACACACAAACACATAAACACACATATACAGGTGCACACGCACACACACACCGACACACACACACACACAAACACACAGGCATGCACACACAAGACACACACACATAAATACGCAGACGGACAGACAGACAGACAGACAGACAGACAGACAGACAGACAGACAGACAGACAGACAGACAGACAGACAGACAGACAGACAGACAGACAGACAGACAGACAGACAGACACACACACACACACACACACACACACACACACACACACACACATACACACACACACACAAGTTTTCTCTCCTTCTTACTTATTCGATGGAATGTTCACTGAACTACAGCAGATAAAGCTGCAATGTTAACACTCCAACTAGCTTGTAGCTTAAAATAACCTGGACATATCTGTAGTCGTTGTTGATCGATAGTGAATTATCAATAAAATCAGTTTGGATGTCTTATCATCAATCGGATGTCTTATCATCATAACTCTATAACTTAGCGTCAACCACATAACCCCTCCCACTCACAACCCCAGCAGGCCTAGCTCCGCCCACTAAAGGGAAGGGGCTAGATCTATCACACTGGGACTTTAGGCTCCTTCTTTTTATCCCACTGCACTGCCCCAAAATGTTTTGTAAAAGTACTGATACTACAAATTACAAAGGGACAATGGCCAACTGCTCTACACACTCCGAAGAGTGATATGGTCTCTCAGTCCCTTCAACCAATCAGAGGACAGCGATAGCATGTGTTACACCCAAGATCGCTCTGTTGTTGCTGGGGTTTGATTTGATCTAAGATTTGAAAAATGGACTCTGATGCTAGAGGTAGCTGTGGTTTGTTGGTGATTGAATGATTACTTCCAGAGTTTCCAGCCAACAGATGGATCAGAAACTCAAACCCTGGAAGGAACAGCGTGATGATCATTGATATCCAATCACACAGCCCATTTGCAAAGATAAAAGATTAGAAGAATTGAAGTTGACCATTTATGACTTTTGTTGCAATAGAAGGGAAACACAAATGATTACATCATCAAAACACATGAATGAAACATTGTCACGGTGACGAGATACTCATCTCAGGGGATGAATGACAAAGTGATCCTTTTGACTACAACCAATCAAGATTAAAGATGTATTAAAACATATCCCGTTCTATATACTGTCACAGAACCAGCTGCAATAAGTTAATATTGACTTAGTATATCATCAATCGGTTAGAATTTAACACTATCAAATACAGTCAGCTGACGCTGACCAAAAACAACACAGGATGGTGGTTTTTGTAATCCAAAGCAATCAGACAGCTAGTTTCAAAAAGCGATGCAATTTCCTCAGCAGGTATAAATAAGTAATCTTGAAGCAACATGTCCCAATGTTAAGAGTATGTTTAAAGCAAGAGCAGTCTCAATGAAATAACTTTCATGGTTTTAAAACCCCATGCATTCAGACCCCTTAACCATCTGGAAACTAATTAAATAAAGAAAAACTACCACGGAATCATAAAAGATAAACAAAACATATGGCAAATGAAGAAGTGAGAGATGGCATTGAAGTGTAAAATGTATCAAATTTATAGGTCAACATAATCTTTTGAGTTCCAATCAAGCAATATCTAGCATGTATCTTATTTTTAACTCTGCCCTGTACACGCACATTTTCAACCAAACTGTCTTTTTGGGCAAATTTTGTGACCCTTACTGAACACATTCATAGTATTCGTTGACCTCTGCAAGGTAAGCACAGCAATTTAATGATTTCAATGAGGTTCATTCTATATAATGTAAGTTTGAACTAGTTTTAGCTAGATAAACCTCTGTCAATATTGATATATACTCAAATTAGAAAGGGGTTTATTCTGTTATCGAACGATTTGTAGACCTACCGTAAAATAATAAACGCACATCAAGGATAAAGATTCAATTTTAACCATAATGATACTAATGTTTATATACACGTAATAATTATGAAACCCTGATTACTTTCCATTCAGCCCACACTGTATATCTGCCCCACTCTTTGAAATTAGACGATTGGCTCGATCACAGGAAATATATAATGAGGCCTTTGTTTAAAGCGGCCGGCTAAGAGGGAATGTCAAACCCTCAGACAGAATCCATGCATTTCTAAGAACCTGGGCATGACCGGGGAACATCAGTCTCTGTGGTCAGGACTATATGCCTCTGTGGTGAAGTATAATCAGTTGTAGAAAATACATGCTTTGGTTCCCAACTGCAATCATTTGTGTGAAATCGACTTTGGGAAATGACTTGTTGACGAGTATAGCTGGCTGCTTATAAAATCTCTATAAAATAGTGCAATTTATGAGTATATATACACTAAAGCAAAAGACTGTTGTATAAACGATGTTAAGAGCTGCAGGCTAGCATGCAGACATTTATTCTGGTCCCAATGATTGGGCTTGTAGTTAGTACTAGTAATCAGTACTAGTTAGTACTATCACAATAAAATCTGCCTCATGTCATTACGTTTGTATTGTAAATACATGAAGATGTAATTAACGATTTCCTTGTTCAGAAAAATATAATTGGCTCACGTAATAGGAAAAATGTTAAACAATAAGACATTAGAAGGTCTAACGCTGAATATAAAATATTAATGTTGGCCATTCACTGAGGCTGTACTTTCTGAGGAAAGTGAGGAAAATACTAGTTGATGTTACGTTATGCAGCTATTTAAGGAAAATCACTGAATTAAATGGATAGAATTGAATGTTTATGGCAGAAAAGTCCTTCGTATTTAACATTGGGTATGAATGAATAGAGGAGCAAAACAAACCTTCAGAAAACCAAAGACCACATCGCTAAGTATGTTTCAGTTATGTCAATACATTTGAATCACTATATTGATATTGCTCTTTTCAAAATGGCATTAAGAGCAGCATAGTCATACTTTATTACAAATATAATTCACCTTTATATACATATGTTATCTCATTAGGCTTTGTCAATAGTAATTCTTCAAGTTAGGAGAGAAAACAAACATACATGACACATACAGGCATAAAAATGAAAGTCCTTCTTAGAATATGCATAATATCCGACCAAAACCTTTTTAAGTTTCTTCTCATTTACATACAGTGATTCAACCAGATATACCTCATGCTTCAAACCAAGTTTGGTCACCTTATAGATATCTATTCAGTTAATGTTGATTGTATTGTCTGTAAGAACAATTTACTAATCTGCTTATGGAGAATGCCTATCCTATCCAGGCCTATATGATACCAGGGAACTGACGGTTATGAGACCAGGGTACTGGAGGTAATGATACCAGAGAACTGTAGGTAATGAGACCAGGGAACTGAAGGTAATGAGACCAGAGAACTGAAGGTAATGAGACCAGGGTACTGAAGGTTATGATACAAGGGAACTAAAGGTTATGATACCAGGGAATTGAATGTAATGATACCAGGAACGGACATCTACAGGTAGGCATCAATAATAACACTGATTTTTGTATGATCACTTTACTAAATCTACACAATCCTTTCCATCAGAATGGAAAATATCGACAAAATGATTAAATGGTTGAATTGTTTGAGACAAGACAACACACCAGATGAGAAGGAGCAGGTTGAATTACATAAAAAAATATATATGTTATCCAGTAAAATTGATATTAATTTGCAAAGAAGCCCCGTAATTTTCCCCGACATTCCCAGTAGACGCCTTACAATGGGGAGGTGGTCAATTTTTAAAGACCAACTGAAGAAGGTGTTGAAGTGTCCAAGGTATCTAGATAAATGCAGCGATAGCTTTTTCTGCTAACGAAGAGCTCCTGGAGGATCCAGGCATCGCTAGCAGACGACAGAACAAACGGTCAGATTCAGTGGACTTCCTGTTGCCTTGACCACCATCAGTCCAGGGTCGAGTCACCGATGATGGAGGCATGTGTGTTGTAGAGACAGAGCTCTTCTTCGAATCAATAACGTTTAAATCCTGGCAGGTTGGGTTGAACAAAAAAAAGCTTAACTCCAGAAAGCAAAAGTTGTAGATGGTTGATGGATTGATCAAATCAACCAGGTCGAATAGACAGGGACATCGCCAAATGATCCTGGGTTGGGAGGTCGAGGCATTTCCAGCCGATTTAGGAGCGGCAGATCCAAGCATTACTCATCCGTCCTTCAACGTCAGACCCAGTCATTACCAAGCAGTCTTGGCGGTGCACATCCAGGCATCGCCGGCCGATCCTGGATTGGTCGATCCAGGTGTCACCAGCTAAACAGCGAGTTCTGTCCAAGGGTCATGAAATAGATCTGACTGCTGCCTCCCGATTGAACTGATGCGAAGAAGACCTGGAGACACAGAGGAGGAACTGGGTTACATGCTCATAGTGTCAGAAGAGTTTAAGAAATATCCACTTCACCCATAGTGTATTGCAATTCAATTTCTTGCCGATCTCTCTCCAAAACTCTCCAAGATGGTCACTGCCCCTCAACTTTGTTTCCTATTTATAATGGATTGAATTTATGTAGCGCTTTTCTAGACATTCAAAGATGCTTTTACAGGGAAGGGGGAACCTCACTAACCAGGCTATAATAATAAGGCTATAATCGTCCGATTAAATCGGCAGGCCGATGAATCGGTCGGGCCCTAGTCAGGACCTCAGTTTTACGTCTCCTCCGAAGGATGGACATTTCAAAAGATTCCCTATTATAGTCTTGTCCACCCATTGTCTCCAGAGTGTATGTTTGGTAACTTTGCTGGCAGTATCTTCCCATGATCACTCTCTAAAATTAAGTAAAAGATTTTGCTGTCCGAAGTGTCCTAAGACCCAAAGAAATTATTCTCCATCACCATGTGAACCAAATTGCAAACTGCATTACTTTTTGCTTTGCAACGGAATGCATACCTTATCGTTCCTCTCACACAGGAACTTAAGTTTCTGGGCCTTCTTGTGCATGAAGACCCCTTCCAAGTTCCCTGTGTTGGCGGACCTTAGCTCAATGGCCTTCTCCCCCCAGCCCATCACCTGGTTGGACTGCAGGTAGGCTGTAGAGAGAGAGAGAGTGAGAGAGAGAGGAACAAAGGGAGAGAGTGGGAGTAAGATGACTATTTTATGGAGGTGGTATAAATCCCAAGTGAAGGAGTTCAAGTACCTCGGGGTCTTGTTCGCGAGTGAGGGTACTATGGAGCGTGAGATTGGCCGGAGAATCGGAGCAGCGGGGGCGGTATTGCGTTCGCTTTACCGCACCGTTGTAACGAAAAGAGAGCTGAGCCGCAAGGCAAAGCTCTCGATCTACCGGTCGATCTTCGTTCCTATCCTCACCTATGGTCATGAGGGCTGGGTGATGACCGAAAGGACGAGATCGCGGGTACAAGCGGCCGAGATGAGTTTTCTCAGAAGGGTGGCTGGCGTCTCCCTTAGGGATAGGGTGAGAAGCTCAGCCATCCGTGAGGAACTCGGATTAGAGCCGCTGCTCCTTTACTTAGAAAGGAGTCAGCTGAGGTGGTTCGGGCATCTGGTAAGGATGCCCACTGGGCGCCTTCCTTGGGAGGTGTTTCAGGCACGTCCAGTGGGGAGGAGACCTCGAGGAAGACCCAGGACTAGGTGGAGAGATTATATCTCAACACTGGCCTGGGAACGCCTCGGGATCCCCCCGTCAGAGCTGGTCAATGTGGCCCGGGAAAGGGAAGTCTGGGGCCCCCTGCTTGAGCTGCTCCCCCCGCGACCCGACCCCGGATAAGCGGATGAGGATGAGGATGAGGATGAGGTATAAATGCCAATCATTTTAAAAGTGGAATTTGAAGGGACAAGAACAATGTCTTTACACTTTAAGGATCAAATGTCACAGCTTTGTTTGGTGAGCTGAGGTGTTATTCAGTGCGTGAACGTGAGGCCCGTTGTGTGGAGGAGCAGAAGAACACAGCTGAAAACACAGGGAGGAGGCAGTGGCCAAGCTGCACAAACTCCACTCTCCTAACACAGTTGGGCTTGGCCATTTACAGAACGCTCACACACTCAGACATCCCCGGTGAAACCACCTGCCAAAATGGATGGCCGCCATTGTTGATAAACTGCAGGAAGCCCGGTGTGCTACCTGGGAGCAGGGCTAGTGCTCCCTAGCAGCACCAGTTTAAACAAACGCAAACGTCATCACAGAAAGGGAAGCTTCATACATTCGCAATCGTAATAAAAAACCTTCTCCAATCAACGTCACGCATTTTCACGACGACGTTCGGATCTGTCTGATGTTCGGTCAAATTGTGTCTCTGGAGCCCAGAGCTACGGGTCACCCCGCAGAATGGGGGGGGGGGGGGGGGGCTGGTCTTACCAACGGACGCAGGCATCTCTCCCCACTGCAGCACCGTGTCCTTGGTGATGCGGCCGTAGGTGTCGATGAAGACGCCCTCGTCCTCGTAGCACACCAGCACCTCCGTACCGGCGCTGTTGGGCAGGATGATGATGGCGTGGGGACAGATGGAGCCCTGGATCTGAACAAAACCCACACACACACACACACACACACACGTTACTTGCTGCCAGGACATGGTCAGGCTAGGACATCCAACTGACATGAAGGTACAGGTTACAACCTGCTAGCAGACTCCATTTGCTTCCTGCTAGCGGACTCCATTGGCTTAAAGATCCCATATCTTGCTTTTTTAGGGTTACTAATTGCATTTGGGGGTATTACTAGCATCGGGTATCATGCCTGTATGTTAAAAGTACCCCTTGTTATTCTAACAATGTTAATTTCTGTGAAAACAATTTCAGCGTCATTCTGTTTTGTATCATGCGGCTTTAAGGCCCCTGTCCCGAGTAGCCCCGTATGCTGTGATTGGAAAAAGCACGCCCACTCTGTTGCGATTGGTCGAACGCTTTGCGCTTGTGCAAATTCAACCCCCTCAAGAAGTTGTAAACCTTGCGGGTAGCCGGGAGGCGTGTCTTCACCACTTCAGCACCGCCCACTGAACAGTCTGACGTCAGACTGTTACGGAAGTAATGTTTGAGCACAAACAAGGTGTTTCACGCACTTATTCAGGGGCATTCTCGTTGGGGACGAATGCTCCCCCTGGCTCGGACGTCAGGGGGAGCAGTCTTAACACTCTTAAGCAAAGGGAAACGTTGAAAAAGCATGATATCACCCCTTTAATTGGTCGCTATGGCTATGGCTATAACATTTATCAGACCACTCACATCTGAGATTTTTCCATGGTGGGCGGAGGGGGAAAAATGGATCATAATACAAATTCCCTGGATGGATTGACTTGTGGATCGGCATGTTTTCTCTCTTTTATATGGAGGAAAGAGTTAAAAAGTACAAGGTAACCCTAGAACGTGGTTCTCAGGTTTGCACCTGCGCGTGAATAGAAATGTAAAGTTTAAAAGACAGCAATCACTGTGTAATTTGATGAACTACCTAAACCACAATGTCTTGGGTAAGAGATATTATCTGAACCGGTGCACAGGGAAGTGGAGGATCATCACACGTACGGCCAAGAACACACATATACACACGCAAGCGCCGAGAAGCACATTACTTCAGAACACTTTTCTATCACATCATGCCTTGTGCACGTGAGTGCAGCTTCAGTGTGCGTGTGTTTGTGTCTGTCTGTCTGTCTGTCTGTCTGTGTGTCTGTGTGTCTGTGTGTGTGTGTGTGTGTGTGTGTGTGTGTGTGTGTGTGTGTGTGTGTGTGTGTGTGTATGTGTGTGTGTGTGTGTGTGTGTGTGTGTGTCTGTGTGTGTCTGTGTGTGCTAGCTTGTGTGCATGCTTGTGTGTGTGTGCTCTAACTCTTCCTGCTGAATCTCTCATACTTTACCGGAGTGTGAGCCACCACGATCCGGAGCATCAGCACGGGCATCCACAGACGCAGCGCAATTTTAATCCGTTGCCGTGGTATCAACATGGTCGCTCTAGGGGTCCCAGTATGTGAGTGTGTGTTTTGGTGAGTGTATATGGTCGTGGTGAAGAGATGGTCTGTACGCAAGTGAAAGCACAAGTTCCAGAGAAGAGAATGCTATATACATATATATAAATAAATATATATATATCTATATATATATATGTATCTAGATATATATAGCGAGAGAGACAAAGAGAGAGAGCAACAGAGAGAGGGAGAAAGATTTCAGCAAGAGAGTTGAGGAAAAAATTCAACGTGGCTATTACAAATAAATAAAGTGAAAAGTATTCCAGAGATGGACTGGTGAGCAGGTATGAGTGTGTGTGTTAAAGCCTTAAGTATGTGCGCTGAGAGTGTGTGCATGAAAAGACGCGCAATGGAAGTGAAGGAGGGAGAGATGAAGAGGGAAGAAGAAGAGGGCTGAGAGGAGGGCTGAGAGCAGCAGTGATGCAAGGCACCGTGTTGAATTAGGCGCAGAGCCCGCCCTTAATATACCGGGAGGAAACCCAAACACACTCGAGTACCGGCCACACACAGACACACACACACGCATTCGCACGCACACACACGAGAGAGTATCACTGGTGAAATAAGGAGGGCAGGAAGAATGTATTTATAGACTTTCTTTTCACATTCCCCTCTCCCTTGCTCTCTCACTCTCGTCTCTCCTGCTCATCATCCCTCCCCCACCTCCCCCACCCCCCCCAGCACATGTTCAGTGACAGCAGGGAGGGGGGGTGGCAGAACCCTATCTGTTGTGCTCTGAAAGGTAGCTCCCCCTTGCATTGTCATGTTTCAGTAAGAGCAGACAGTGTAACCCAATAACACGATGGCTGTAGTGGGTTCTGCACAGGTATTCACCTCTTTAATTAGTTGAATTGAAGTTTGACTGGTACTGTTCTTGGCAATGAACCTTCTGTGCATGCTATGCTAAGGTTTGTTTCATTGGCATGTCTGAGGCGGAGCACATCCAATGGTGCACATGATGGAAGCGCTCTCACTGAACACATGCAGTCTGTTTAACGCCGGGCTGGGAACGGAAACAGGATAGAATATGTGCATTTGAGAAGTGAGTCATCCCCACCGGCAGCTGGGAGCGTCTGCTGCCCACGTATTGAACACTGGAGCGGGCGAGAGACATAGATAGGTAGAGAGAAAAGAGAGATAAAAAGAGAGAGAGAGAGAGAGAGAGAGAGAGAGAGAGAGAGAGAGAGAGAGAGAGAGAGAGAGAGAGACAGAGACAGAGACAGAGACAGAAACAGAGAGAGAGAGAGAGAGAGAGAGAGAGAGAGAGAGAGAGAGAGAGAGAGAGAGAGAGGAAGCGAGACCGACAGATGGAGGCAGAGTAAAGGAATGAATCCCAAACTAAAGTCGGCAAGACTGTACACGAGTGACAGCGGGGGTGGTAGAGAAAAGGCAGAGAGACAGACAGACAGAGAGACCGACAGAGAAAGAGAGAGAGCAAGGTGTTTGACGAGGAGTCACACACACACAGGCCCCCCTCCTACTCAGTAGGAGGGGGGGCTCCGTGTGTGTGTGTGTGTGTGTGTGGGGGTTTGTAGGGGGGTAACAATGATGAAAGAACAGAGAGAGGAAAGGAGGGTGGTGATTGATGCCTGGTGTGCAGGGTGGGTGCAGAGGAGACCAGGGAAATCAAACTGCGTGTGAGGGTGATAGCTACGGTGCTGTGAGACGTGGGGGATAACCGCCCCTCTGATGCAGAGTGGATATCAAAGCGTTCAGACATACACCTGGCACTGGGCTACAGCCAGACGCAGAGCTGTTAGGACAGGAAACACCCGGCCCACTGTTACCGTGTATGAGTCACGGCTCTCTGGGTGAGGAAGGGGACATTAGAAGTGTTCATGAGTCACATCAGGTACCTGTTCCCATTTGGATTTAGTTCAAAAGTGTAGATTTGACTTTGTTGGTAAGTCCTAATAAAGGCCTCACCTCAGTATGGATGCATGTCAGTACACGCTGGAAGGCTTAACATCCCAACCCCTTGTGTTATAACGTCAGCCTTGGGTTCTCCTCTGCTTTCCTGAATAAATTCACTGCACGACCCTAGTCGTGCAAACTAGTCATGTTACTAACCATCAACAAATGTCTGAGGCAATCACCAATGCATTGTGGGTAACTTGCAAATACATCCCATAATGGGGGCTTGAAGACCCAGGACATCCCTGGATATCACTTTCTTTCTCCTCCAGGCAAACCCGGTTCTAATGCTTAAACTATCAGCCCACAGGCTGGTTTATTGAAAGTGGTTCATGCATGTAAAACGTAGGCCCTCGAAGAGTAAGTGGGTAGTTAGTAGAAAGGAAAATTTGCATTTATACAGCACTTTTCTAACCAGTACGTTGCAACATTTCCTAACATTCACCCATTCATGCACACATTAGATTAGATTAGATTCACTTTATTGTCATTGCACAGTAACAGGTTACGATGCAACGAAATGTAGGCGGGTTGTAATTTGCATTCCGGCGCTGTCAGCCATGCAGGGTGACAGCCAGCTCCTAAAAGGAGCCGGGATCGAACTAGCAACTTTCCGGTTACCAGCCAACCCGCTCTACCTCCTGAGACATATGCCGCCAAACATATGCAGCCAAAAGGTAGAGAATGATTCTGTTGAAACGGACGAGAGGAGCAATTCAAACAGGTTACTATCTCCTTACTCGTATGAATACGTGCCGGTCTAATGACCGCTACCAGGGCGTAGAGGGCAAGGAACCTCCACAGGGACCGGACCTGAGTTGGGGGTCAAACCCCGGTTTTCCATGTACTGCCATCCACTATAAGGACCCCATGAGTCTACTGCTCCGCTGCTGATCGCTGAGCCCTTCAGAGGGGGGGGGGAGACAGCAGGGCCATCATCCCAGGCCGGCTCCCCTCTTTGAAGGTATCTACCACACGTTGACCACAGCCACCCTGGCCATAGACCTCTCACACTGCTGCCATCTGGGAGACGTTACCCAAGCACACAGGCTCATGCTACCAGTATTTTACCCCCAGGCAACCAGGCCTCTCACCCAACACCGACCATGTTGAACATAGTGATCACATGAACACTTATGTACATTAAATGTACATGACCTTAAACTATTTATGGATAAATTCATCAGCATATTCCACTTTAGATATATATATTCCTCTTTGTATTGCATAACAGTATTGGACGGTTGTTTAATTGTTTACATATTTACATTCCCTGGAACTGTTGCTAGTGTTCCTATGTTTTATTTATTTTACATTATTTTTAATATTATTTATTATGTATGTGTTATTATTTTGCACTTCTTGCCGTATCTTTTCAATCTTTCATGCCTCCTGTTTGCCTGCCAGGTCGAAATTAACCTCAATGTACAGAAGGACAATAGAACACTTTGACCTTTGGCCTTTGATTCACCGTTGTGTACCGACTGAGGTTTGGGCAGAATGGACAGAGATATGGACGGACAGACAGAGGGACGGACGGACAGACGGGACGGCGGGGTCTTACGTGAGTGGGCAGGTAGAGGTCGTACGGCGTTCCAGAGTCCACGTCGATGGCGTGGAAGCCCGACAGTGATCCGTAGATGACCTTTAACCTCTGACCCTCCTCCACCGTCAGGTCAACGGACAGGGGTCTCTGGGGCAGCGGGCAGAAGGACTGGACACACACACACACACAAACAAACAAACAAACACACGCACACACACACACACACACACACACACAGACACACACACACACACACACACACACACACACACACACAGACACACACACACACACACACACACACACACACACACACACACACACACACACACACACACACACACACACACACACATAAACAAACAAACACATGCAAAAACACACACACACACACACACACACACACACACACACACACACACACACACACACATAAACAAACAAACACATGCAAAAACACACACACACACACACACACACACACACACACACACACACACACACACACACACACACACACACACACACACACACACACACACACAGAAACACACAAACAAACAAACAGACACAGACAAACACGCAAGAACACACACACACACATTGAAAAAATAATCAAATTGGAAGTGGATAAGCACAGCAGTAAATAGAAAACTAGTTAGACAAACAACATATTGGTGTGACTTCAGAGGGGATCGTCTGTCTGCCATCTAACAGGTGTGTCCCTCAGCAGCAGAACTAACTTTTCGGAGGACAAAAGCTAGGACAGCAAGAAGGAAAGTAGCTCAGGCCACAGAGGAGTCTGAAGAAATGGGGCACAGCTAGGATGATGGCTGTGTGTGTGTGTGTGTGTGTGTGTGTGTGTGTGTGTGTGTGTGTGTGTGTGTGTGTGTGTGTGTGTGTGTGTGTGTGTGTGTGTGTGTGTGTGTGTGTGTGTGTGTGTGTGTGTGTGTGTGTGTGTGTGTGTGTACGTGTGTGTATGCGTGTCTTTGTGAGGGATTGAATGAGACAGAAAGCAAGAGAGTGACGGAAAGAGAGAGAGAGAGAGAGAGAGAGAGAGAGAGAGAGAGAGAGAGAGAGAGAGAGAGAGAGAGAGAGAGAGAGAGAGAGAGAGAGAGAGAGATGAGGTGACCCTATTAGAACGTTTCTCCCTACGGTTTGTCCTAGATCAAGATGACATAGAAGATGACCGTAAGAGTGATGGCCTGAATACGGCAGAAGCTTTGATTTGAAACGCAGAATCGCAAACGTTCCTTTGGGTGCCATGACCCATGAGCAGAGAGCTGGACTGACCTTGAAGGCCATGAACTTGTGGTAGGGTTTAGGAGCCCAGGCGTAGACCTCCACCGCGCTCTTCAACGCAATCACCAAGAACTTGATCTTCTCGTACCGCACTGCAGACAAATCCAAACGCATATTTATTAGAAACACACTCATATTGGTAGTGTACTTTCCCAGTTTGCTAACAAATGAATCTCTGTTGATAACAGAACTATGAGGACGTCATGGCGGGACTATAAACTGCCGTCATGTAGCAGTTAATCAAAGCCTTGGTCAGGATACACTCTTAAAGGGGTAGTTCGGAATTTTGGACATAGGGCCTGATTCCCAAGTTAGCCTTGGTGTTCTTTATCATTGGAGTCAGTTTTCAACACATTTCATTCAGTCCTTCTAGTTGCAGAGTTCGCTCGTGCTAGGCTAGCGCACGGCAAAGGGCAATACTAGCCTGCTAATAAAACAGTCTTAACCACTCCACAGTAAACCCGAGGTTTATCAATTATAACGCAAGACTATAGATGTAAATGTCTGTGTTGATAGAATAATCATAGAAATAAAACTAACCTCGCATCGCATGAATCATCGCATTTTGAGGACTACTTTCTCAGCAGCAGCGGAATTTAACCTAGGTATCAGTCCGCCGCTGCCGTAGCCTACTACCAGGAATATAACACTGCTGCTGAGACACAGCAAGTCCCTCAAAATGCAATGCAATGCAAGGGTGGTTTTACTTCTAACATTATTCTATCAACACAGACATTTACATCGACCGTCTGGCGTCATAGTTGATTTGCCTCGGGTGTACTGTGGAATGGGTAAGACTGTTTTATTAGCAGGATATTATTGCCCGTTGCCGTGCGCTAGCCTAGCACGAACAAACTCTGCAACTAGAAGGACTGAATGAAATGTGTTGAAAACTGACTCCAATGATAAAGAACACCAAGGCTAACTTGGGAATCAGGCCCTATGTACAAAATTCCGAAATACCCCTTTAAGTGTTCTCTAGACTATGGGGACATTATTTACAAGCCTACTTCCTTCTCCACACTTCACTGTCCAGACTCTGTGTACCGCAGTTCTCTGCCCCTCATATCAAACTCATTGTACCACTCACATGTCTGTGTACTTCCATAAGCCTAGAGACATTGGCATTGGTCGATCTTTTATAAGAAAGCCAAACTTGGCAAGCTCTCTTCATGACTGCAGTTTCCTATCACTCACCAGCAGCTCTTGTGATTTTAACTCCACCTGATGGCTTCTCTATGGTAGCCAGGGTTTGCTTGGAACTCTCTCTTCGCTTCTATTTTTCGCCGTGGTCAGGCCATAATATCACCATAGCTCAATGATTTTGTCTCCCTGGGAGAGTTCCCAGCTTTGATTAAAAAAGAAGAGTGCAACTGCTTTTCCAAAGTAAATTTTTGTGTCTGTTGACTGTTTTTCTGTATTTATCATGCTCTATTTTCCTCAATGTGTTTCAACATACTCTATTTTATATTCTTGTAACCTTGTACTGGTGGCCTCTCTCGGCTCGGTTAAGAGATATTTTAATCTAAAGGGACTTCCTGGTTGAAGACAGGTCCAATAAAATAACATAAAAACATCTGCATGAGTAAAAGTGAATAAACCAGAATAAAACGATTTATAGAGAAAGATTCCCTGGGTGGCTTCTTGATTGATGGATGGGCGAGTTTTAATTGTTTAGAACTGTTCCAGCTCAGATAATCTTTCTTATGGAGTTAATGTCTGCAGCAGGAAAGCAGCATAGTGACGATTTAAGGTTAGTTAATGTTTGTAATCCTGGCCTTGGTAGAGCCCTAGGAATGGCCTTGTGCGTTGAGGTCCGCTGTATAAATAGACCTGCCCGGTCAGTCAAACGCCGTGGGAACAGAACAGAGTGTATGGAGCAGGCAGGGGCAGCAGGGTGTCCTCCTCACCGACTTTGTAGTGCACACATCCCTCCAGGTCGCCCACCGACGTCCAGCCCTGCCTCTTCTCCACCTCGGGGTCGTTGTGCAGGATCTTGTTCCTCAGCCACGACAGGTAGTAAAGCCGCAGCTTGTTCTTCTTCCCTGCACACACACACACACACGCGCGCACACACACACACACAGGCACACACACGCAGGCACATGAGTTGTTTAGGGTGTTTCTGTCGATTTGTATAATAAAGTTCAAACAAGAAAAATATTGTACAATTGAAAACAGTCATATATACATATAAAATAATAATAATTAAATAAATATTATATGTATATGTATATATATATATATATATATATATATATATATATATATATATATATATACAGCGAGAGAGTGGGAGAGACAGACAGAGATATGGAGAGTAATGATAAATAAAAATCCTCGATTCCAACCCGGGTTTGGAGGTGCGACCTCCCGGGGCCGGGCCCCGTGCGGGGGACCCACCTGATATGGTGATGAGGACGTTGAGGCCCTCCAGCACGTCCATCTGCTGGAAGCGCCGGCGGCTGATGAGGGAGTAGACCTTGCCCTGGCCACTGCGGTCCAGAAGCCACAGGCCACTCTCGGTCCCCACCAGGAGGTTCACCCCTACACAGCGACAGCACAGGGACAGCAGCCGTCAGTCATCGTCCTCAGGTACAGACACTGGACAGCCACAGCTAGGATGCATCAGAGTGCTCTGTGATACATCAGCTACTATTTAAGCGTCATTCGTCAGAAGTGCCGCAGCCATCCGTCAGCGTTGAGTGAGAGAAATGAGAATGAGCTGATAGGAAAGGAGATTGAGCTCATTGACCGTTGATTGCCTCTGCCTCTGTGTGAACCGTTAAAAGTTTTTAGACCGCTCCCACTTCATCTCTGACCAATCAGGATATATCTTGCCAAATTTTGCTCTTTTCTGCTCTTTCCATCCTATCACGTTCTAACTGAGCACCCTAAGATTTGTGTTCAATCATTTCCCTCCTGATCTATCCATTCCAAACGGAGCCACACTGAGGATTATAGAGGTTCGCTAGCAATAACTGGATGGTTTCTCATTGACTGCCCTGGCTTGGAAGTACAAGTCCTTGAGTCAGACACATGACCCCTGAAGAATAGTGACCCCTGAATGCTCCTGGTGAGCTGGGGGATTCGCCCACGGCCTGGGTCTTCTGCTGCTGTATGCGTGTGTGTGTGTGTGAACTATTATACGTCTACAACCGCTTACAAAAGCAACCATTTGCCGTTCCGTCAACCAACGCTGAAAATGCTTTGATAAGAGCCACGTTTCCTTAAAAGCGTATATATTGTCTACAAGGGCCGACCAGGACCGTGCACAGAAACTCATTCTATATTTTTTTGAGCAATATCAAAGCAGTACCAGCTACAAAAACGTTTCTTTGTGCCTTGAGTGAGAGTATCACACATGATGAAAGCATACTGAATAATAATGACTAGATTTAATCCGACACCAATCCATTCATCATTAAAATCCACAGGTTAACTGGGCACGCCTACATGTGCGACTCAGGAACTACAACCCAGCGGTGAAAGAGAACTACAAACCCCAGAGGCCGGCGCAGAGGACCTCGGTGTTGAACTTCTTCTTGTACTTGCGGATCTCGGGCGTGTCACTCTGTGGGCGGATGTTGGTGGGGTTCACGTTCACCACAGAGCCCTTCCTGTGGTTTTGCCTTCTGATTGGCTCAGGCCTGCTGCTTGCTGCACGGGGGGGGATACGTTTAGAGAGAAAATAAAATAACAATAATTTCATGTATAGCTCAACAACTCCAACACACAAGCGTTGAGACTGTCGAGACTTATATGTAGCTACTGTCAGATAAAAGATGACATTAGCACTTTGCACTTTCCTCGGCTGTTCAAATGACCTATACATAATTTGTTAATTTGTATATACCAACATCAGTTTTATTACATCTGTATAACCGACATAAGTATTCAGAAATAAAAGTTTTTGCCAGAGAAGTGAGGTTGCCAACAGTGAAGCAATGAAGAACAGTAATCTTAAACACAGCCTACAACCGCTCTGAGACTGCTTTCCTTCCTTTGTTAGTCAGTTTCTCTGTTGTTCTCACTTAGTTGTTCTTCCATAGCTGGCAACCGGCATTTCCTTGTCTCTTTTCACAAATTTGCTCTTATTTTGAGCGAATTTGTGGTTGTGTGAGTTTGTGTGTGTCTGTGTATGCGTGTGCGTGTGTGTGCATGTGTGTGTATGTGTGTTTATGTGTGTGTATGTGTCTGTGTCTGTATGGTATATGTGTGTGTGTGTGTGTGTTTGTGTGTATGTGTGTGCATGTGAGTGTGTGTGTGTGTGTGTGTGTGTGTGTGCATGTGAGTGTGTGTGTGTGTGTGTGTGTGTGTGTGTGTGTGTGTGTGTGTGCGTGCGTGCGTGCGTGCCTGTGTGTGTGTGTGTGTGTGTGTGTGCGTGCGTGCGTGCGTGCGTGCGTGCGTGCGTGCGTGCGTGCGTGCGTGTGCACTCACTGGGGCTGCAGGGCGGGGCTAACTGCAGCAGCCTGGGGTCGATGAAAGGTGAGAGGGGAGAGGAGGGGCTCTTAGCAGTGGGGCTGCCGGGGGCCTGTGACAGACACCAGGACCAATCAATGGCAGGCAGTGGAACATAAAGTACTCAGATACCAAGCGGGCTGCCTCACATACTGTACATAGCTTTAGTCACCTTAGATAAGTAAACATATTTCACAAAAATAAATGTGGCATTTGCATTTCTATGACATTTATATTCATTGCATCTGATAATAATAATAATCTGTGAAGGTGCCTCTGCCTGTGACACACAGGATATAACCAATCGTCACCAATAATGTGTTTGATTCTCGGTTGGAGGTGTTGTCTAGTGGCAGATTGGTAGATGAATAATACAAAAGCTTGCCTCCATCATAAAAAAACATTTGTTTCGACAGACGGATGGATGAGTTCCTATGAAAATGTAGATTATATTTGGTCTGCCTGTCTTTCCTTCTCTCTGTCTGTCTGCCTGTCTGTCTGTCTGTCTATTTCTATGTATGTCGTTCTATCCCTCTCTCTGTCTTCTATCCATCTGTCTAGCCCTCTGTTTGTCAGACTATCCCTCTCTCTGTCTACCCATCCATAAGTTTGTCTATCCCTCTGTCTGTTTTCTTTCTGTCTGTCTGTCTATCCCTCTATCTGTTTATCTATCCATCTATCCCTTCGTCTGTCTGTCTATCCCTCTCTCTCGCTATCCCCTTGGCTCTCGGTCTGCCTATCCTTCTGTGGATCCGTCTGTCTATCTCTCTCTCTCTCTCCCTCTCTCTCTCTCTCTCTCTCTCTCTCTCTCTCTCTCTCTCTCTCTCTCTCTCTCTCTCTCCCTCTCTCCGTCCAGGTGTCTCTCTCCCCGGTGTCTCTCTCGCCCGGTGTGTCTCTCTTCCCCGGTGTGTCTCTCCCCCCCTGCGTGTCTCCCTCTCTGTCCCCCAGTGTGTCTCTCCCCCCTGTGTGTCTCCCTCTCTCTCCCCCTGTGTGTCTCTCCCCCCTGCGTGTCTCCCTGGGGGCCCTACGTACGGGCTCTGGGTGCTGGGGGGGGCGTACGGCGGTGGGGGACTGGGAGTAGGCCAGGTCCCTCTGCTGCTGCTGCTGGGCGCGGGGGTCCGGCCCCCCGGGGCCCGACGGGGGGTGGGTCTTCTGCAGCAGGTCCGGCAGCATGTACGTGTCATCTGGGCCCCGCGCGACGTTCTACAACGCACGCGCACACACACACACACACACACACACACACATACACACACACACACACACACACACACACACACACACACACACACACACACACACACACACACACACACACACACACACACACACACACACACACACACACACACACACACACACACACAGGTTGTCAGAGTGTACCACGGCCCCATAACCAATAAAATAATAATCGGTACGTTGTGTGCTTTGTGACATGTATTTGTTGGAGCTTTTGCTCTGAGTTGTGTTTGCATGCACTCTTCTTCTCTTTTAAACAACTGGCTTCTTTCGTTTTGCAAATGAATCAAAACCCCATGCTGCCAGCTGCATGGTCACAGCAGCACCTAGTGGTGTGACATGGAAGGACAGCAATGCTAACACACTGTGTGTGTGCAGCGTGTGTGTGTATATGCTTACGTACTGTATATTTCTGCATATGTTTGTGTTTATTTGTGAGAGAGGCAGACGCTTTTTTGTGTGTGTCAATGTGTGTGTGTGTATTTACGTGATAGGCAGCCTCTACCTTGTGTGTTTTTTAGTGTGCATGAGTAACTGTGTGTGTGTATGCGTGTGTGTGTGTAAAGTGCCTGACGTGCACGCTACCTGGTTGAGGTTGTGGTGAGGTTGTAGTACAATGCCGTCGGGAATCCCTCGGAAATGTCGGCCTTGCCCGTTGGACAGGGCAGACCTGGCAATGAAAGAAAACACAGATCTTCAAAAATGCCTCACCTGTAGGGCGTGTTTCAGAACCCCTCCCTGTGTGAGACTGAGATCGGGGAACTGTCATGAAATAACCACGTTGGGCCTGTGGATGTTAAGTGTAACTTGAGTAACTTTTTGCCATTTTGGGTGACGGCTTAGCTCAGGAGGTAGAGCAGGTTGACTTGTAACCGGTAGGTTGCTCGTTCGATCCCTGGCTCGTCCTAGCTAGAGTGTCGAGGTGTCCCTGAGCAACGCACCTCACCCTGACCGCTCCTGACGAGTCGGCTGTCGCCTTGCTCGGTTGATTCCGCCATCGGTGTGTTCATGTGTGTATTAACTGATGCTCAAGCGGTGTCGCTCAGAGAGTGTTACCAAACTTGTCTCGATGAAGTTGAACTCAATGAACTGCTAAGACGTGTAAGTGTTGATGAAACCCCACAGGAAGTGGAGGAACGACCTATTAACCAGCGTTCCTCACCTGGTGCTCTCCTCTTCGTCACTGCTGCCCAGCTCGTCGCTTGACGAAGAGTATTCTGCCACCTTGTTGTGCCGCCCAGCAGAGGGTCGTATACCCTGTGTGTGTAAGATTGTGTTTGTTTTGGAGAAAGAAAAATGAAACAAAATGTCATCAATATTCCCATTACAAGAGACGGTCACAGCCATTGGAGCGGCCTAAGCCTGCAGTACCTGAGCTGGTCCACCGGGGGAGCCGTCCTGCGGTCTCCTCTGCTGCTGCAGACGCTGCTGCAGGAGGGGGCTCTCCAGGTTAAAGTAACCTTGACACACAGACACACAGACCCACAGACACACACACAAACACACACACACACACACACACACACACACACACACACACACACACACACACACACACACACACACACACACACACACACACACACACACACACACGCACATGCACCCACACAAACACATGCACCCGCACACACACATGTACCCACACACACAGACCAAAACCAAAGAGGCACAAACACAAATCAATTCTCCATGAATTTAATGTGTGGTACATTATGCATTGTCTTGGCACAGTAAATAAAGGGCCCATGCCCCAAGCTATAGGGATGCTAGCCTTTCTTTTAAAGAAACACAACTACACGTGAACTCTCCACTTGAAGCGCCCCTCAGGAAAGACCTCAGCTGCCGGCTTTAAGGACACCAGGTTGATATTAGATAAAAGCACCAGGTGAAATACAACTGTGACTTCATGTCACACCTTTTCATTTCCCGCCCCGCAACTCTTTATACTTGCCTTCTAGGAAATCAAAAAGTGCATTTAACAGTTTGGAAGACAAGCGGGAAAAGTTCCTTGAGGCCCCACAAGTCTGATGTGATGGAGATTGGGAAGTGCGTATCCGTGTTTGTGTGTGTGTGTGTGCGTGCGTTTCTGTGTGTGTGTGTGCGTTTTTGTGTTTGTTTGCGTGCGTGTGCGTTTGGCCTTGTGTGTGTGTGTATGTGTGCGTGCATAAGTATGACTCTGTCTGTTTGTGTTTGTTTGTGTGTGTGTGTTTGTGTGCGTGTGTTTGCGTGCAAGTGTGTTTGTGTTTGCAGGCGCTCACAGCAGGAAGCCCCAGAAGCCATTCCACTCCCTGCTTGACCCCGAGAGAGGCACTTTGAGACACTGAACCCATCTTACACGCCTCCTCCGCCCCCTCTCTCTAGCGCTCTGTCTCTCTCTATCTCTCTCTATCTCTCCCTCTCTCTGTCACTACACGTTACAACTGCTGCTTCCTGGTGACCACACACGGAGCGGACGGGAGTGGGAGATAAAGAGTGAGAGGGAGGGAGAGGGAGAGAGAGAGGGAGAGGAGGGAGAGGAGGGAGAGGAGGGAGAGGAGAGGAGAGGAGAGAGAGAGGGAGAGGAGGGAGAGGGAGAGGAAAGAGAGTGAGAGGGAGAGAGGAGGGAGAGGGAGAGGAGGAGAGGGAGTGGAGGGAGAGGAGGGGAGGGAGAGGAGGGGGAGGGAGAGAGAGGAGGGAGAAGGATAGGAGGGAATCTAAGACAAGAGCTTTGAATAGTTGTTCTACTCTTTTCTCTCGCTGACTTTTGGAGTGTGCATGAGTGTGTGCATGCTGGTGGGCGTTTGTGTGGGTCTGTTTTGGTTTACAGGACCACTTCAGACCGTGCAATAGGGCTGTGTTTGTATGAGAGAGAGAGAGAGAGAGAGAGAGAGAGAGAGAGAGAGAGAGAGAGAGAGAGAGAGAGAGAGAGAGAGAGAGAGAGAGAGAGAGAGAGAGAGAGTGTGTTTGTTTGCTGAGAACTAAGAAAGCAAAGTAAGCTATGAGCTAAGTGAGAGTTTATGATGTGTGGGGTGATGACGAGGGCAACTTTGGTGGGCTAACATAAACACACAGACACACATGCACGCATATGCACACGCACACACAAACACACACACACACAAACACGCACGTGTCCGCCCACACATACAATGCAGACCACAAAGAAACTGTTTTGCAAACTTTCCATCCCAGATCGTTAAGTCACAAGATAGGAGTCACAACTCATTCAAAAGGTCAAATCCTCAGATTAGATGCAAGCATGTTTAGTAATGACGACATAGGAGACAAGCAGTTCACAAACAAACACACAACCTTCTATTGACCCTGACTACTGAGAGTTAGGACATGTTTGGCTTTCTAGTTTACACTAGCTGTCACTTGCACTCTCCCTCAGTCTGAAACATAGACTCTAAAATAGAGCCAGGATTTCGCCCCATTTCACAGCAGTGAAGCAAAAAATCGATGTTCAATTCTCCTTGCAGCCACAAGTGGTCTTTTGAGGGGTAACACAGAATATAATATGAATGCAATACGAATACAAATTCCCTGGACCAAGTTACTCCCAAATATACTAGATAAGACCGTAAAGGAGTTGTGTAGTTAAATGGTGGTCGCAATTGTAGTTTGTCTGTGTGTGTGTGTGTCCATGACTTTGGGTGTGTGAGTGCATGTGTGGGTGTGAGTTTGAGTGTGTGAGTGTGTGAGTGTGTGTGTGCATGTTTGAGTGTGGGTGTTTGTGTGCATGCCTTTGTGTTTGTGTGTGTGTGTTTGTGTGCATGCCTTTGTGTGCGTGTGTGTGCGTGCGTGCGTGCGTGCGTGTGTGTGTGTGTGTGTGTGTGTGTGTGTGTGTGTGTGTGTGTGTGTGTGTGTGTGTGTGTGTGTGTGTGTGTTTGTGCGTGTGTGTGTGTGTGTGCATGTATGTGTGTGTGTGTGTGTGTGTGTGTGTGTGTGTGTGTGTGTGTGTGTGTGTGTGTGTGTGTGTGTGTGTGTGTGTGTGTGTGTTTTTGTGTATGTGTCCTCACCTGAATGGTTGCTGGAGCCCCCCGGCGATACCGTCCAGGTCAACTTTTCCGCAAATACAGGACTGCCACTAGATGGAGATAGAGAGACACGCAGACAGGATGTAATGCATTCGAGACATAGAGACAGAAAGAGAGTGAGAGTGAGAGTGAGGGTGAGAGAGAGAGAGAGAGAGAGAGAGAGAGAGAGAGAGAGAGAGAGAGAGAGAGAGAGAGAGAGAGAGAGAGAGAGAGAGAGAGAGAGAGAGAGAGAGGGAGAGAGAGGGAGAGAGAGAGAGATAGAGAGACGGAGAGAGAGACAGAGTGAGAGAGAAAGCTTGTTATATCTATATATATCTATATATATATAGATATATATAGTAGTTTACCTAGATATATCTAGGTAAACTACAGTAGCAAGGTGGTGGAACAGAGATATTAATAGTAACTTGGTCGAGAGAGAGGGACATAAAAGATGATAAAGCCAGGATGGAAACAAAGAGATAGAAACAGAGGGAGAGACCGATTGGGAGAGTCATTTGGGGGATTGCAGTGCGAGAGAGAAAGAGTGAGCGATGAGGACAAAGAGAAAGGGAGCAGGGATCTTGTGCCTGTGAGTGTGCTTTACCGAAATAGTGTCAACAAACAGTTGCTGCGAGTTGTTGGCATTTTATTTTCTTAACACAATCAAGCGTACCATCTCTAAGACTATGCAAGGCATGCTCCGCATGATCGTTGCTCTGCTAGTTCGACGCCATCTTAAACAGAGACAAGTGCCCATTGTAGAGCCCGGAGGAAGAGCCCTCAATGTTCTCTGTTTGTACAGCCTTAACCGCGGAGAAAGAGCCCTCAATATTCACAGTTTGTATAGCCTTAACCGCGGCGAAGAGCCCTCAATGTTCTCAGTTTGTACAGCCTTAACCGCGGAGGAAGAGTCCTCAATGTTCTCTGTTTGTACAGCCTTAACCGCGGAGAAAGAGCCCTCAATGTTCTCAGTTTGTATAGCCTTAACCGCGGCGAAGAGCCCTCAATGTTCTCAGTTTGTATAGCCTTAACCCATGGAGGAAGAGCCTTCAATGTTCTCAGTTTGTATAGCCTTAACCGCGGCGAAGAGCCCTCAATGTTCTCAGTTTGTACAGCCTTAACCGCGGCGAAGAGCCCTGAATGTTCTCCGTTTGCAGAGCCGTAACCCATGGAGGAAGGGCCCTCAATGTTCTCTGTTTGTAGAGCCTTAACCACCATAGTGTTCTTTGTTTGTAGAGCCTTAACCACCATAGTGTTCTCTGTTTGTAGAGCCTTAACCACCATAGTGTTCTCTGTTCATAGAGCCTTAACCACCATAGTGTTCTCTGTTTGTAGAGCCTTAACCACAGAGGAAGACCCCTCAACGTTCCCTGTAGAGCGTTAACCAGGGAGGAAGAGCCCTCAGTGTTCTCTGTAGAGCCTTAACCACAGAGGAAGACCCCTCAACGTTCCCTGTAGAGCGTTAACCAGGGAGGAAGAGCCCTCAGTGTTCTCTGTAGAGCGTTAACCAGGGAGGAAGAGCCCTCAGTGTTCTCTGTAGAGCGTTAACCAGGGAGGAAGAGCCCTCAGTGTTCTCTGTAGAGCGTTAACCAGGGAGGAAGAGCCCTCAGTGTTCTCTGTAGAGCGTTAACCAGGGAGGAAGAGCCCTCAGTGTTCTCTGTAGAGCGTTAACCAGGGAGGAAGAGCCATCAGTGTTCTCTGCATGCCAGAGGCCGCTACAGTTTGCTTGACAAAGCTGCTTTCGGACATTCCCAACCTCAATTACCTCAGTGCCACAATAAAGCAAACAGTACCCTCAATGTTCCCCCAACACTGCTGTCACCGAGCTATGCAAGTAGAGAAGTGACAGATAATCACTGTGTGTGTGGACCTGCATCGACACTTCCATCGACACATGCTGTGGGAAATGTTTTCTGTGGTTATAACATCTGATGAAAATTGTCGCAGTCATTATAGACCAAACCCACACACAGACCACTGTGAAGTATTACAACTGTACGACATCGGAGAATGTATTTCTGCTTTTGTGTGTGTGTGTGTGTGTGATTGTATGTGTGTGTGTGTGTGTGTGTGAATGTGTATGTGTGTGTGTGTCTTTGCGTGTGTGTGTGTGTGTATGTGTGTATGTGTGTGTGTGTGCGCACGCTCATACGTTTTTGTGTGTGTGTGTGTGCTTATATGTGCGTGTGTGTGTGTTTGTGTGTGTGTGTTTGTGTGTGTGTTTGTGTGTGTGTGTGTGTGTGTGAGAGTGAGTGAGTGTTTGTGTGTGTTTGTGGGTACCTCGAAGATGTCCTCTTGTGTCCCATAACCAGCTCCTTACAGTAGAACTTGGAAGTAGTGCGTTCAGGAACCTGGAGAAGAACAAGAGTTAACCATTATCCACCAGTAGAACTGATATCAGGGGCCTTGGGTTCGACAACAGGTAGTTTGCTTTGTTCTCTTTGTTTATGCCATGTCATCCTTTAAAGTAGAATCAACATAAATGAGTCTGTGACAGGAGCTTGTCTCAAAAATCAGGACTTCTGCTTTTTTTCAGATGGATTTTTTGTTCTGCAATTCAATAATAAGAAACAAGACACTCCTCTGCAGTGCACCACTGAGAGTACCTCTGAGTGGATTAACATTGTGAAATGTTACACCTCAATAACTAAATAAACACTTACAGGTGAAATCGTTTTAAGTACTTCTCGACAAAAGAAGCCGAGTTCCTAAATGTTGCGTCCCTGAAGCTGGTATCTATCAGGCGTCAGAGAGAGACGCGGTTCAACCCCAAATCATTCTGCATCCAGCTGGTGACCTCTCGACCTCTCGTCCCTGGGGTTGCGGGACCACAACCGAGAGGAAGGAAGACACGCCCAACGACGAGAGAGGAAGCAAGCTGTGCGGAGAAGAATGCCTATCATCGTTCCAACACTCACACACACGCGCGCACGGTTACACGCACGCACGCACACAAAGACACACACACAGACACACGCACACACGCTCACACACACGTAGACACCGACACCGACACCGACACACACACACACACACACAGACATATACAAGCTCGCTCCGCTGCCTTTGGCCCTGCTCCCCAGAACCACGTATTGCTTAACAGAACCACGTAGCGCTCAACAGAACCACATAGCGCTCATCACAGCACAACATAGCTCTCAGCGGAATCACGTAGCACTGATCAGAACCACGTAGCGCCCAGCGGCTCAGTTCTGACCGAGGTTGGCCTCTCGTCGGTCCACTCCCACACGGGCCGGTTCTCAACGTGCTTCCAGGGTTCATTTATGAATGGTCGATGGGGAACACAGGGCCCCCTCGGGTTACCGTTAAACAGAAGACAGGCTAGCGTTCTTTACAGGCCCCATAAGAAGCCAGCAGGGGGGGCGCCGGGAGTTATTAACTGTTTCATCAGCTCCATATGCTCTGCTGTTAGTGGAACAACAACACAGACCGCCCGCTGAGCTTCTGCTCCATCAGGCCCACTGAATACACCTGCAGCATATTGGGTTAGTAAAGGAGAGAGAGGGAGGGAGAGGGAGAGGGAGGGAGGGAGAGGGAGAGGGAGAGAGAGAGAGAGAGAGAGAGAGAGAGAGAGAGAGAGAGAGAGAGAGAGAGAGAGAGAGAGAGAGGGAGAGGGAGAGGGAGAGAGAGAGAGAGAGAGAGAGAGAGAGAGAGAGAGAGAGAGAGAGAGAGAGAGAGAGAGAGAGACATCTAAATCTGTATTTTATCACCGGTTGAAACGGAATGGAATGGGTTTTCAATCAATGGCAATTAGCTCCCCACAACTTGTGAACACACACGCACGCGTGCACACAAGCGCGTGCGTGCACCCAGCCTCTGGTGAGACACTTTGCGTTCCAGGACATTCTGTGCCAGCTGTGACATCACGCCTCCTCTGCTGGGCAGGACACATTACTTCACACAACTTCCTCATCGGGAAATCAAGTAATTCCCCCGAAAAACGAACAGCACTTCACACACAAACACACACACTGTTTTCTTTTTTCTTTTGACATGTTTCCTCTCGTTTTTCTGCACTCTGTCGCAATTTTTAATGATGCGCTGTACAATAAAGATCGACTCATATCCGAACGCTGACCAATCAGGAACAGCAGCACATCCTCAACTCCTCATCGCTAAAAGGTTGACCCGACACGCAGCTCAAAAGACAATCCCTAGCCCACCGACCAGCTAGTTACCACTCCAACCAGTCATACAACCAGCTAGGCGAATCACCTTAGCGGACGCGACGACCGATAAACAGTGACTGAGCCGACGGCGCACCCACCTTGGGGGGCTTATGAGAATCCCAGAAGACGGTGTCGAGCGTGGGGGAGACGGGGCCGACGGGTGCGACGGCTGGGCGGAACGGGGCGAGAGGGGAGATGGCCATGTCCGACATGGAGCTGCTGTGGGGGGCGTCCCGGCTGGAGCGCAGATTAGCATTCTGTACGGGATATACATGGGATATGGTAAATGGACTGCATTTATAAAGCGCTTTTCTAACCAGTGGTCGCTCAAAGTGCTTTACAACAGCCAGTGGTCACCAGTGGTCACTCAGAGTGCTTTACACTCAGAGAACTGGCAACAGCAGGGTGAGGCGTCTCGCTCAGGGACACCTCGACACTCCGCTAGGAGGAGCCAGGGATCGAACTAGCAACCTTCCGGTTACCAACCAAGCTGTCCGACCTCCTGAGCCACATGCCGCCCCGAAAGGTGGAAAGGCATGAATGTATTTCAAATGTCTTGTCGAGCATCAAAGGAGACATATTATGGTGTTTTCCCAACAAGTAAACATAGTTTATAGTTTCAGTCCCTTGGTGGTGTCTGCAGCTTTAATGCAAATGAGCTGCTGCCCATTGACCAATGAGCTGAAAGATTGAACCACGGAGGAGAAGGGATTGGTGCCGTTTGCGGACTCCTGGAGCTCTATATCTATATCATATAATATAATATAATAATAATAATAATAATAATAATAATAATAATAATATTATAAACGGCTATTTATATAATATTATATCTAATATCATGGCCAAAAGCTATGTGTGCCTTGGATGATATTATGAATCATAAAGACTGCCTCTGATGTCTCTGGCACTTCCACAACAAGTAAAGACTCGAGGTGGAGGATATCTCGGCCATGGTTTAGAGGAATTGGGGGAAAGGAGCTTTGGCCATGACTCTCTGAAGTCCATGAACCGCGACATTGTACTCCGGGAGCTGAGCTGCCGGACTTGCCGCCAAGCTCCCCGCACCGGAGCTGCCGGACTTCCGCCGGACTTCTGCCAGCTTCGGCTGCAGTTCAGCTCCCGGCGTACACCGCCGAACTGCCGCTGAAGTTTTGGCAGCAGTCCGATAATGAAAGGGATTGCACTCCCGGAGTTTAGCTGTGCAGGGCTGCCACCGAGTTCCCCCTGCCGGAGCTGCTCGTCCACTGGTCCACAAAATCTTAGCTATGCTCTGATTGGAGGGGAGTAGGGAAGTGGGAGGTAATATTCAGCTGTGCCCCCTTCCTACGTAGGAGGGGGCGCCGAAACTGACTTGCTCGTTTGGTAACGGTAGGCGGGGTACTTTCAGAAATGCATATCTCACTCAAAAAATCATGTACAGACTTTTTTCAAAGTTTGTATGCATGGGAGCACCAGAGAGCCAAAACAACACCCCAAATCCCAGGAAAAGTGTGCATTCATAATATGTCCCCTTTAAGTACCGGGATATGGCTGTGTTATCGCTGACGTCGCTGTGGCGGTTTACCTGGTTGAAGTGTGCTCTCTGCATGGCTGGGGTGCAGGGGCTCGAGCTGCTCCCGGATCCCATCCGAGAGTGCATCTCTCTTGGCAGACCGGCCGCCGACAGCAGCCTGGCCAGGTTGGCCTCCTGGAGCTCCATCTAGAGCAGCACAGTTGGACAGGACTGAGCACCGACACACCGAGCACCTACACATCCACACGGGCTGGCTCCTGGAAAAATAAACCTCCATGTGCTAAACAGCGGAGGAACGCCTGCATGCGAGCGCGTGACATGCACAGGTGTGACCCAGAAATGCAACCATTGCCCCTGCGGAAACAAATGTGGGACGTGCATGATGTCCGACGGGGCAGAACTCCAGAGACAGCGATGGCTCATCAAGGAGATCAAACAGGGTGCGCTTGGAGCATTCCACACTCTCACTAAATGGAGAACACTTGTGTTTTAATTAAACTGAACGGATTGGTCGAGGGAAGGCATCTGAACAGGAAGGGGAAACTGATGTGGAAAAGCAGGAAAAAAAAGAAGGCTAAGGTAGAAGGGGACCCTCGAGTGAGACGAAGCAGGAGGAGACAAACACAACAGAGGCAGAAGACACGGCGAGGCTCACATAGGGTGAGGAAGAGGGTGGGGGGAGGCAGAGTGTTAATCAGCGGCGGACACGAGGGCGCGCTTTGAAGCGGTGGTGTTTTACCACGCGGCGCTGGCTGCTGGCGGGGCAGCTAGGCAGCAGCTTGGCGACGGGCAGCAGGGCGCCGCCGTGAGCGAGCTTCTGGGCGCCGGGCGCCGGTCGCTCCCTCTCCCGCTCCCTCTCTCTCGCCCGCTCGCGCTCCCGCTCCCTGTGCCGCTCGCGCTCGCGCTCCCTCTCCCGCTCGCGGTGGCGGTGGTCGTGCTGCAGGGACAGCAGCTGGGTCTGGTCCTTGGGGAGGGTGCGGTGCGACCTGCGGCCCGCCGACGGCTGCTGGTGCTGGGGGTGCGGGAGGTGCTGGGGCGGGGGTCGCTGGGGGTGCAGGAGCTGGGGGGGCTGGTCCCGGCGCTGGGGGCCAGGAGCCTGCCGGGGTGGAGGCTGCAGCTGCTGGCTTGGAGGTGGGGGTCTCTAAGCAGCACACACACACACACACACGCACACACACACACACACACACATACATGCACGCAAACCCACACGTAGCAGGTTGCACACAGAGATACACACACACACAAACACACAAACACACATGCGAGCGCCGGTCGCACACACATACACACAAACACACATACAGGCACGCAGGTCGCACAGATATACACACACACACACACACACACACACACACACACACACACACACACACACACACACACACACAGACACGCAGACACAGACACACAACAAAAAGCACAGGTATAGTAGCAGCTCACACAAGATGCCAGAAGCCTCCTTAACATTGCACGGTAGAGGCACCACATGGAAGAGCCTCTGATATAGACACCATGTAAACAGACGTGGCTGAAGAGAAGGGGCAGGAGGGGGGGCTGCTTCATGGAGATCCATCGCTGGGGCTGGAGACATGTGCGGAGGGAGAAGCTCACAAACATAAAAGGAAATGACTGGGATTGGGGTTTGGTAGTGGTGTTGTTCTTGGATCCATTCCTTTGGCTTATCAGATCTTAATCTGATTCCCACAGAGCTCTCTGTGAACCACACGCACGCTAGGCAGCACACGTTACACACAGATGAAGTTTGCCGCTGTTATTGCATTTAATCAAATGGTGAAATTAAATTTGTGAGTCTATTTGCTTTAGATTCATGAGAGCAATAATACTGACACCGGAAACGAAATGTTGTATTTGATAACTTATGACCTTATAACTCATTAATATTGACTACATGGACAACTTGCAATTGGGTTCCACAAATTAAGTTGAAACTTAACCATAACAATATAGCTTTAAGGGGTTTTCTGTGAAAAGGGAACACATGATGGAGATGTCATTTTACTTATTCCACAGAACACAGCAAACTGAACCAACCCAATGGCAGGAACAATGCCTATAGGTGGAGGTAGGCTTGTTTTGTATGTCTGCTAGGTGGACCTCAGTACAATGCATCCACCATTGTATCCATACCATTGTGGTCACATGTTGCTGTTAGTGTGTGTGTGTGTGTGTGTGTGTGCCAGTGTGCGTGTGTATGTGTGTGTGTGTGTGTGCACGGCGGGTCACTCACTTTTGTAAACCTATGAGATATTTGACCCTCTGTGTTCTCAAAGCAGACGAGTGTGAAATCGCCTAAACTAAACCATATGACGGGAACAATCCTCGAGGAGGAGAGCAGAGTGAATGAGATAAGGACTTGGATTCCAGAGGCGAGCAGCAAGGGTCTCAGACTCTACGGAGTAACGTCAGCGTTGTTGTTGGGCGGGTGTTTAGCCTTCGCCATGGTAACGCGTCAGCCCTCCTTTGTCAACAAGGCGACTCGCAACATCCACCACAAAACCCTTAAGTGGCTGACGGGATGGCCAACAACGCCACCATCTCGTCTGAATCACCGCTGGGGAACGATACGTCAGCGCTGACTCTGTAGCTTTCGTCCAAACCAAACTCGAACGAAGTCCCACGAAAATATCCCTTTTTGGATTACACAAATCAATGT